>NC_088384.1:92884469-93187500 GCF_037993035.2 Macaca fascicularis
GTTACTATTGTAAATTCACACAAAATGACACAAATCACATTCTGTATAGCATCCCTAAAAACTAAGTTTTTCACTCTAGATACACACACACACACACACACACACACACACATAGAGAGAGAGAGAGAGAGAAAGTGAGGTGGGGTGGGGGGTGCAGCAAGGGAGGAGGGAAGAGAGAGGGAGTAGGGAAAAAGAGACGAAGTTTTTTAGAGACAGGGGTCTTACTTTGTCACCCATCATAGATTGAGTGACACAATCATAGCTCACTGCTGTCTTGAATTCCTGGGCCCAAGTGATCCTCTTGCCTCAGCCTCTCTCCAGTAGCTGGGACTACAGGTACGTGCCACCATGCCCTGCTATTTTTTTAAACACTTTTTGTAGAGATGGGGTCTTGCCATTTTGCCTAGGTTGTCCTCAAACTCCTGGACTCAAGCAATCCTCCTGCCTCCCAAAGTGCTAGGATTACAGGCATGGCCCACTCTAGATATTTGTATGTGCATCTTCCCTGAGATATTTTCAGTTATAAAGGCTAAAATCAGGTATCAACCCAACTATCTTCCGCTCCACTTTAGGGTATGAGATAGAAAACCACAGAAAGAAATCTTTAATGTCTCTCATCCTAGCAGGTGAATATTGAATAATTAGAAATTTATATGTGGCAGCTAATAACATAAGTAGTAAACCAGGTGCAGTGGCTCACGCCGGTAGTCCCAGCTACTTGGGAGGCGGAACTGGGACGACTGCTTGAGCCCAGAAGTTCAAGTCCAGCCTAGACAGCACAGCAACATCCTGTCTCTTAAAAAGAAATAGCAGTAATACTGAACATTTACTAGGTGTTCGACATCAGTACTTATAAAGTAGCAAGTCATGTCTATTCTCCTACACTTTCTGCCATACCTCACTGCCTCTTATCTGAGCTGGAACCTGTCTCTTATCTGAGCTGGAACCTCACTGTCTTGTGTACACAGCACCCCACCTGTGATGCCCTGGTGAATGGGATGCAGCGACTTCCGCCGGTTCGTTTCTTTCATACTTGATCGCCGCCAGGATTGCCTCCTGTCTTGATAACTGGCAGATCGTTCTTGAGGGGACAAATGAAGGGACTTCGACTGAAGTCTTTCCTGGTGGCTGAGATCACAATTTTCCCCTTTTTCAGGGCTAGAGCCAAGGTGAATTCTTTCCTCTGAAACGCCTTGATGCATCTCCAGGGAGGCAGATGTTTTAGTAAACACTTCCACAGGACTGAGACTTGATTCCAATTGATGATCATGAGTCTTAGACATCACTGGTCCTTTTTCTAGCATTTGTTATAAAAAAGTCAAAATACAAAATCAAACCCGCCACAACTATTTGTGCAAAAAAGTGGAAAAAGTCAATGTATGCCCCTAGATCGTGGAAACATAAATAAAGCATCTCTGCAAATGAGTATGTGATTCCAAATCCACCAGGAGCCAGGAAAGATTTGGGTATAGCTCAGAAGCCTGAACCCAAGGTAAGAGGTACTGAATTTCACTATAGTACTTACCATCTATGATCTCTGATCTAGTCACTGAAGTCATCCTAGGTGGGAAACTCTGAAAATAGGAAAATGAAGTGATCTGTTCTTCACATTTCAGCTGCAGTCTTAGGCCGTGTGCTTTCCTGCCTCTCCGAGCTACCCTTGTCCACCTTCCTGACAGAGAATATCAGCAGGGGCCATCACCTCCTCTTCTGAATTTCTATACACTTTATTGCTAGAAATATTCAAATCTCCCTGAACACACACGCTACCTTACTTCCCAGTTACTTTGTGTTTAACTAGTCCCTAATTCCATTGATGACATTATGGTCTACCTGGTCTTCCAAACTAGAAAAACCACATCATCCATTACTTCTCATTCTTAGTTCTCCAGATCCAAAGTCCTAACTGTTCTATAAACAGCCTCTAAATCTTTTATCCATTCTCACTGTTACTGGTTTATTTATTATTTTGAGACACGGTCTTGCTCTGTTGCCCAGGCTGGAGTGCAGTGGTGCAATCTTGGCTCACTGAAACCTCCTCTTCCCCAGTTCAGGTGATTCTCCTGCCTCAGCCTCCTGAGTAGCTGGGATTACAGGCGTGCACCACCATGCCTGGCTAATTTGTGCATTTTTAGTAGAGACAGGGTTTCCCCATGTTGGCCAGTCTGGTCTCAAACTCCTGGCCTCAAGTGACCAACCAGCCTAGGCCTCCCAAAGTCCTGGGATTACAGGCGTGAGCCACCACGCCCAGCCTCACTGTTACTAGTTTAGTTCAGGTCTCATAATTTCTGGTCCCTCCCACTATCTAACAGTCTCTCCACTAGTTTGTCTACCTCCAGCTGCCCCTCTCCAGTCTATTCTTTGTTTTTGTTTTTTTTTGAGGTGGAGTCTCATTCTGTCACCGAGGCTGGAGTGCAGTGGCGCAGTCTCGGCTCACTGCAACGTCCACCTCCCAGGTTCAAGCAATTATCCTGCCTCAGTTTCCTGAGTAGCTGGGATTACAGGTGCCCGCCACCACACTCAGCTAATTTTTGTATTTGTAGTAGAGATGGGGTTTCCCCATATTGGCCAGGCTGGTCTCGAACGCTTGACCTCAGGTGATCCGCCCGACTTGGCCTCCCAAAGTGCTGGGATTACAGGCCTGAGCCACCATGCCCGGCCCAGTCTATTCCTTAGACAGCTGCCGGGACTTTTCCAAAGGGTACTCAACACCTTAGGTAAACTAGCCCCAATTTACCCATTCCTGCTCTCTCCTCCCACTCCTATTCCCTGTATTACTTCTGAATCTTTGCACATATCTGTCCTTCTACCTGTTAAACTTATTCATCCTTCCCAACCTAGCTCAAATATGAAGCTTTCACATCACTTCTCTTTGGCAGAGTTGGTGGCTACGCCCCTTGGCCTTCGTAGCATTGGCTATAAAATTTGTTTACATATCTGTCTCCCCAGCCAGGCTGTATTTGTATTCCTAGTGCCTGTCATGAACAACTGACTGGAAGAATGCAGGGATGTGACCTAGGCATCTCTTCATCGTCCCCTCCCTCCCAGCAGAAATCCGTCTGTGGGTGATGCTAAGTAAAAAGATATGAATATATGCAGAGGGACAAAAAGGAAAAGATAACAAGGAGGGGTCGGTCAAGGATCTGAATCCTCCACAGTCCTTATGATCGTATCACACAGATCCAGACTTGGATAATAACGATTGTATCACACAGATCCAAGCTTAGAAAAGCAACAACTGTCAACTGTTAAATGCTTATTCTGTGCTAGAATCTGTGCTACATAAGCGCTTTACCTGCGTCGTTATTCCACTTAATCCTTTCCACAACTCCGTAAGCACCATTAACTCCACTTTGCAGACAGGGGAACTGAGGTTCAGAGGGGCAAAAAGCCTGGCCCAAGCTTGTGACACAGCCAGCCTGGGGGCAGAAGGAAAATTCGAACCCAGGCCTGTCACCCCAGGCCTCTGCCTAGTCCTCACCCCTGTTTCTGGAGCCTAGACCCCTGGCTCGGCAGATACATCTCTAATGGGGTTGGTAAGGGGGACTGCCCCTGGGTTTCACTTCACCTGGGAGGAGCTCGCAGTGCCCCCGGGGCCTCCCAGTGTCCAAGGTCCTGGCCTCAAGTGACCCGCCGCCGGGGGTGCGGCGGGTCGAGCTGGGCCGAGAAGTACGACGCCAAAGAGATTAGTGCGGCGGCGGGAGGGGCCCCATCAGAGAACAAGCCTGTGACTTCCTGACCTCAGGGCGACGCCCGTCCAGTCCGGAGCCTCCGTACCTGAAACACAAGGCCACGGGTCCCGCTCCACAGCCCCAGGTCACTCCTGGACGCCTTGCGCCCCTGCAGCAGACCCTCCCTGCTCGGGGTCAAGCGGTCTCCGCCTTCTACGTCACTGTCACCGCCTCCGAAACTCCCGCCAACCAAGGGCGCATGCGCGACCGTCAGCTTCTCGGGCACGCGCGCGCAGAACGCCTGCGTCTGAGGATGCGCATGCGTACACCGCCGTCCAACGCTCCTGCCACCTCCGCTCCTCTTGTCCAACTCCTTTAGGTCCTGTCCGGCTACGTCACCACCTCCCTCCAACACTCCGCCCGGGGAGTCCCTTTCCGGGACCCGCCACACTATCGTGTCCTTTTGCGCCCGACGGCCCCAGAGCCATCTAAGATGGGGGAAACAGAGGCCCGGAGAGATTCTTGCCGGAGGAATGCAGCGCCTCAAAAGGCATCTGATGGCCTGTCCCCGTTGCTAGGCTCTGGTTCCCACTCCCTTTATCTTCTTAACTCCCAAAATGTGGACCGTGACTCTCCCCAGGGGGGACTGGAGCTCTGAGCTCAGTTTGCCTCAGTCTATCCCACTGCTGCTCTAGGACTTTTTCTCTCTCATTTCCAGGCCACCCCCTCAAACGGCTTGCTTTACTTGCTTGGTGGAGGGGGGGCCTGCCCTCGGGTTTCATTTCACCCGGGAGGAGGTCGCAGCGCCCCCTGTGGTTGCAGTGTCCACGGTCGGGGCCCGTGGGTGCGGCGGGTCGGGCTGGGCCTAGGGGCACGACGGGGACAGGGCAGCAGGTGCCCTTTGAGGCGCTGTATTCCCAGGCGCTCTTCCCTCTGCCTGGGAAGGCTTTCCCTGCTTTTCGTGGCGACATCCTTCAATTTTTTTGTATTTTGAGACGGAGTCTTGCTCTGTCGCCCAGGCTGGAGTGCAGTGGTGCGATCTTGGCTCCCTGCAACCTCCACCTCCCGGGTTCGGGTTCAAGCGATTCTCCCGCCTCAGCCTCCCGAGTAGCTGGGATTACAGGCGTCCACCACCATGCCTGGCTAATTTTTTTTATTTTTAGTAGAAACGGGGTTTTGCCATGTTGGCCAGGCTGGTCGCAAACTCCTGACCTCACGTGATCCACCCACCTCGGCCTCCCAAAGTGCTGGAATTACAGGCATGAGCCACCGTGCCCGGCCACATCCTCCAATTTTAAGCCTTAGCTAAGGAATGATTGATTTCTCTCCAAGCCTTCTTTCTGGCCTTAGGCTGAAAACCAACTGTCCTTTCTGTGCTCCCAGGAGCCCAACCTGTGCCTGCTCCACTATCCCATGCTGGCCTAGGAGGCTCCAGAGAGCGGGCTGCTTCCTCAGCAGTCAGCATGATGCAACCAAAATGTCCCCTTGGATGTGCACAGTCCTTTCTTTCACAAGGAAACTTCCAAATATTGAATTGTAAGTAGCCCACGAAGTCCAAAAGAGGGGTTGGAGAGAGGCAACTGGAGCTGACTGTGGTCATCCTTCCATGGCAGTTGTGGCCCTTGGAAAAATTTTCTGGTGGGAGACAAAAATCTGCCTGCCTGAAATTTCCACCCTGTGGTTCCAGCCTGCTGACTGCAGCAGCCATTCTGAAAGCAGAGATTTGCCCTTGGCTCCCTGAATATCACTTTCTGGGGTTGAGAGGTACCCAGTTCCTTTTATGTTTGCCTGCCTCTTAAACTCCTCTCTGTCAATGTCCCAGGAAGAGAACTCAGTGTTCCTTCCCAGCTAGGGCTGGCCATCCTGGGGCACCGTGAGAAAATGATTTCATGGAATCCAGACCCAATACATCTTCTACATCATTTCCCTGCTTTGAGTTGTTGCATGGCTCCCTCCTGTCCACAGCAGGCACACATTTTTTTTTTTTGTTTTCTCCTATAGGGCACTGTGTCATTGGGCTGGGTGTGATGGCTCACGCCTCTAATCCCAGCAGTTTGAGAGGCCAAGGCCTGCAGATCACTTGAGATCAGGAGTTAGAGAGCAGCCTGGCCAACATAGCAAAACCCCATCTCTACTAAAAACACAAAAATTAGCTGGGCGTGGTGGTATGCACCGTAATCCCCATTACTTGAGAGGCCGAAGCAGGGGAATCACTTGAACCTGGGAGGCCGGGGTTGCAGTGAGCTGAGATCATGCCACTGTACTCCAGTCTGGGCAACAGAGCAAGACTTCAGCTCAAAAAAAATAAGGAAAAAGAAAAAAGGCACTGTGTGATCTGACCCAGCCTCTTCTTTCAGTTCCCCAGTTCTGCTCTGCTCTCTTTCTACGAGGCTTTCACACATGCTATTCCCTCTCCCTGGAACCACTTCCCCTCAGTCTCCTGCCTACAACACACCACCATGGCCTTCATCTGGTCAACATCTCAATTTTAGGTGTCATTCAGATGTCCTTTCCTCTGTGAAGCCTTTCTTGTTTCCTCTGGGCTGGCTGAGCACCCTGGGCTCCCCCTGCCATTGACATTTTATTTCATATCTTCCAGGCCCATCCATTGTATCCTCAATACCCAGCACATGCCTGGCTGTTGTTAGCCCCTCATAAAAGAGATACATGAAAGTATCATGTAGTCAGCTTCTAAGATGGCCCCCAATGATCCCTGCTTCCTGGTGTTCATGCCATTGTGTAGTCCCCTCCCATGCTGAAGAATGCTGGTCTATATAACCAATTAGATACTGCAGACATTATAGTCTGTGACTTTTTTTTTTTTTTGAGACGGAGTTTTGCTCTTGTTGCCCAGGCTAGAGTACAATGGTGCGATCTTGGTTCATAGCAACCTCTGCCTCCCAGGTTCAAGAGATTATCCTGCCTCAGCCTCCCAAGTAGCTGGGATTATAGGCATGCACCACCACAGCCAGCTAATTTTGTATTTTTAGTAGAGACGGGGTTTCTCCATGTCGGTCAGGCTGGTCTCGAACTCCCGACCTCAGGTGATCCACCCGCCTCGGCCTCCCAAAGTGCTGGGATTACAGGCGTGAGCCACTGCGCCCGGCCTAGTCTGTGACTTTCAAGGGTTAGCTATAAAAGACATCATGACTTCCTCCCTGCTCTCTCACAGATGACATGCTGTGGGGGAAGCTAGCCGCCATGTTGTGAAGGCACGCAAGCAGTCCTACAGAGGTCCACATGGTGAGGAACTGAGGCCTCCTGCAGCCAGCCAGCACTGTCTTGCCAGCCATGAGAAGTAGCTACTATGCAAATGGATCTTCCAGTCCATCAGTCCATCAGGCATTCAAATGACTGTAGCCTGACTGACAACTGACTGCAACCTCCTGAGACCTTGAATCAGAACTACCCAGCTCCCAAATTCCTGACCCATAGCATCTGTGGGGTATAAGAAATGTTTCGGAATAATTAATTACATTTCAATAGACAATTGACACACATCTAAAAGTATCTTTTTTTTGCATAAAATTGTTAAAGTCCTTTGTGGTTCAATTCTATTTTTCTTCTTTTTGAAGACTGCATTTGTTTCTCAGTGTTCACATCACACTGTGTGGGAAACGAAGTATCAGCAGGCAGCAGCCAGAACACCTGGTGGCCCCTCCCACGTGCCTTCAAACCAGCCAGTGGCTGTGGCACTCCCTGGGCTCCCCACTTCCCAGGCAGCTGGGAGTGGGGAAAAGTTAGGTTTCAAATCTGCTGGGGCCCCCACCCACTTCATTAGAAAAATCAGAGAGGAGGCCAAGTCCACAGCAACTGTTCATATGACATACTTTATTTCCAATCTACAACCATTAAAAACGCTTTATAAGTTTACACTGTACAGTTATTCTCATGTCTGAAATAAGACACAGGGGCAGGGAGAGCTGGTGGATTGGACTGCAGTTGTCCTAGCACCCGATCCATCCTGGGAAGGAGCCTTTTGAAGACAGAAGTGGAAAGGAGAGAACAGTGGACAAGAGAGGTGGACAGTTGGCCCAAGGATGCCCTTGGTCCCTTCCCTCCCATGGGCCTTGCCCTGGGGGGTCCCCCAGGGCCCACGACTGCAGGACCCTCACCAGGAAACCAGGCTGAGTGGGAAGGGGGTTCACAGTATTGGCGGGGGCTGGGGAGGGGCCAGGATGAGGAGGAAGGGCAGCTTCTGGCTCTCTTCCCAGCTGCTGGGGGTTGGAGCTGTTTTTTGGCACTGTCTACAAGGTATCCCTGGGGTTGGGAGGAGGAGGAACTGGGGATTTCAGCTTCTTTCCTTGTGGAGTTAAGATTTCTTTCCATTTGAAGAGGGGCTATCTGGCCTATGGTGAGGTTCCCAAGGGATAAACAGTCAGGGTCTTCTGCCTCCTGCCTCCCCAGGACTCCCACACCCTCCCTGGCTGGCACCATCCACACAGCCTTTTGTAAAACCGAGACAAGTGCAGAAGCAGGGAAAGAAACGATGAATGCTTTCTCCAGGCCCTCCAACTTCTCTTCCTCTTCCGAGAGGAGCGACTATAGGGTTGGTTTTTGTTGGCGGTGATTCCCAATCTCAGGAGTCCAGATGAGGCTGGTGTTTTCCACCTGTTCTTGGCCTAGCCAGTCCCAGTCCCTCCCCAGGCTATACTAATGGCTAGCCCAGATCAGCAGTTGGCATATTCTTATGCATGTCAGAATCATCTGGAGGGCTTCTTAAAATCCCAGCTTGTAAGGCCCCACTCCATAAGCTCTAATTCAGTGAGTCTTGGGTGGGGCCAATAATTTGCACTTCTATCAAGTTCCCAGGTGATATCCCTGCTGCTGGAATGCAATACAAGAACCACTGGCTGAGAATGGTGCCCGCAGTCACCTCATTCTCAGCAACCTGGTGCCTCCTGGGCAGCACTAAGGAGCTGGGTCACAGCTGGCAAAGCCCAGCCTTGGGGCATGACATCACCTGGGAAGCTGCTGGAAATGGTCTTGGGGTGAGTCCCCCGTGCAGAGAAGTAAACTAAGGCACAGAGATCAGCGGCAGAGCTGAGAGAAGCCAGGATACCAGGGCCCAGTAGAGAATGGATGGGCTGCAAAACCCTACAGCAGGAGGGGTGCTCTAGGGCCCACAGGACCATCCTGGTGCTCATCACAGGATCACAAGACTGGGAGGGTGGGAGAAGTGGAGACACCTGCCCAGACCTGGGCCAGGTTTCCAGATTGCCAGCTGAGGCCCCTCTTCTTGGGAATGGTTTGAGTAGCTTCCAAATAAAGAGTGACAAGGCAGCCGGCCCTGACTGCTTCAGCCCTTCAAAGATGTTTAGAGAAAACTAAAGGTCCCTTCCTCAGGGCATGGTGTCCAGAAAGCTGGTGAAGGGCAAGAAGGGAGGGGAGCAGGGCCATTGGGATAGACAAGCAGCAGAGGAGGCTCCAAGGAGGGTGAGGAAGGAGCGGCAGGGCTGGCGGTGGAGAGAAGCCCTGAGCAGGAGACATGGGCCCAGCATCATGTCCTCACTCCCCTTAGGACCTTGGGTCTGTGGATTTTGCAAACTGCAAATACTGTTGGGTTGGGAGGGGTAAGGGGTAGAGTCGGGGTGAACTGTAGATTCTGCCAGGACAAGCAGCTCTGAGAGTGGTGAGGTCCAGAGGAGAATGGAGAGGATGGTTGGATACTGAATGGACAAAGAGATGGATCGATGACCAGGGACAGGGAGAGAAGAACCTGTCAGGCAGCACCTGCTTTACAACCAAGGCCATCTGGGACTGGGCAGGGCAGAGGAGGAAAAAGGAGGGATCCAAGCCCCCCACCCACCACCACACACATGCCCACTGCAAAGTGCTGGGGCTGCTGCTGGCAGGCTGCTTACAGAGAAGACAGCATGGCTCAAGGGTGGGACGCAGGGGTTGCTGGGGAGGGGTGAGCCCAATGAGAAGGCCTGGCAGGGCTGGTGCCTCCTGATGCATTGGAGGAAGAGGCTTTTTTTTTTTTTTTTTTTTTTTTGGTGTGAGAAAACACAAAATAAATAAACACAGAACCAGGACACCACCACATTTGAGAGCAAATATCAGAGCTGGGAAACCACAGACGCGACAGGAAGGCTTCCCTGGTAGGAAGCAGGGGGATGGGAAGCGAGTTACTGAGGTTACAGGAAAATCCGCAGGAGGGAGCAGTGCTGGGAAGAACATCCTGGGAGGACTGAGGGCTGAATTCTACAGTGAGCCCCAGACCCAGAAGAAGAAAATCTGGCATGGGCCAGGGCCACTCCATCTGCTGGTAGGAACCAGCCAAGGAGAAAAGGAGGCAGGAGGACAAGAGACTTTGGAGGGAGATGATAAAGAAAGAATGGGTGAGTGGTAGGAAACAGACTGAGCCCAGAGAGAGGAAGGGGCTAAACCAAGATTACAGAAAGTCGAAGCAGTGTCTCATTCACTACTGGGGATGCAAGACCTGTTGGGAGTCAGGAAACCTGGGTTCTGGTCTTGGCTCTGCCTGTGGTTTGCTGTGTGACCTTGGGTGAGCCACTGCCTTCTCTGGACCTGATTCCTTATCTCAAAAAATGAGGGCGCTGGACACAAAAGGACAAATACCGTATGATTCTACTTAAAAGAGATACCTAGAATAGGCTAATCCACAGAGGAAAAAAAAAAAAGTAGAATAGAGGTTACCAGGGGCTGGGGACAGGGGGAATGGGGAGTTATTGTTTAGTGGGTACAGAGTTTCAGTTTGGGGTGATGAAAAAGTTCTGGAGGTGGCGGTTACACGTTGTGAATGTACTTCAAGCCACTTAGAAATCTTTAAAATGGAAAATTTAATGTTATGCATATTTTGCCATAATTTTTTTAAAAAGGAAGGGGTTTAGACCAAATTATGTTATGGCCTCCTTGCTATTCATGAAGACTAGTGAATGGGGTAAGGAGGGTATTGTCCCCCACCCCAGGGCCAGGGCACTGAAAGGCTGGGCTGGGGACACTGAGTGTGGTCAGACCACTCTCCATTTGTGTAGAACCTGACACTTTTCCAAGGGGACTCGCAGGCACAGTGTTGCAGTTGGTCCTCACCACAGTGACATGGGGTGGGACGTTATCCTCACTTTATAGACGGGGAAACTGAGGTATAGACTAGCCACATGATCTTGCCAAGGTCATTCACGTTGGTGGATTTTTTACTTTTTAAATAGTCACCTGGAAAACATCCTTGCATCTTAGGTTCACCTGTTGACTCACCAACTGGCTCAGTGGCCCTAGATGAAAGGATACATGCTATAAATTAGTAGAAGAGTTCATCTCCTGGGGCAAACATGCTTGCTTCCCATAATTGGATGATGAAAATTATAAATCCTGATGTATTTCTCTTTTTACCATGGCTGCCAGGAAACTCAAGAGTAAAATTTAATTGCATGATTATGGGAATTACACCAGTTAGATTTAGATAATAATTTGTCTTTTTTTTTTTACTTCCTATTTTTATTTTATTGAACCCCTCTGACTAATATTGTAAATAGCCTCTGATCCTTTTTGAAAATCCTTTTTGAGTAATAAAATCAGTTTGGTTGGGGACTCGATCCCTTAAGTCCCTGCTCAGGGCTTAGTGCTCTTTTTAAGATACGGCATCATGTTTCTTGGTTAAAAGAAAGATAAGGCTGGACGTGGTGGCTCATGCCTATAATCCCAGTACTTTGGGAGGCCAAGGTGGGTGGATCACATGAAGTCAGGAGTTCAAGACCAGCCTGGCCAACATGGTGAAACCCTGTCTCTACTAAAAGTACAAAAATTAGTCAGGCATGGTGGCACGCACCTGTAATACCAGTTACTTGGGAGGCTGAAGCAGGAGAATTGCTTGAACCAGGGAGGTGGAGGCTGCAGTGAGCCGAGATGGCGCCACTGTACTCCAGCCTGAGCGACAGAGCAAGACTCTGTCTCAAAAAAAAAAAAAGAAAAAGGAAGATGACCTGGCACGGTGGCTGATGCCTGGAACCCCAGCACTTTGGGAGGCTAAGAAGGGCAGATCACTTGAGCCCAGGAGTTTGAAACCAGCCTGGGCAACATAGGGAGACCCCCCGTCTCTAAAATAATAATAATAGTAATAATAATAATAAATAATAAATAAATAAATAAAATAAAAACTAAATTTAAAAAAACTTAAGAAAGATAGCCTAATGATCAGGGCCAAGAACACCAATGGTGTGGCCAATAGTGCCCAGGATCCCTCTGGGAGGGCGGTTTTTGTTTTGTTTTTTGAGACAAGACTCGTTCTGTTGCTCAGGCTAGAATACATTGGCACAATCTTGGCTCACTGCAACCTCTGCTCCCCCCGGGGTTCGAGTGATTCTCCTGCCTCAGTCTCCTGAATAGCTGGGATTACAGGCATGTGCTACCACACTTGGCTAATTTTTGTATTTTTAGTAGAGACGGGGTTTCACCAGGTTGGCCAGGCTGGTCTCGAACTCCTGAGCTCAAGTGATCACCCACCTCGGCCTCCGAAAGTGCTGGGATTACAGGTGTGACCGCTGCGCCCACCCCCCAACCCCAGGAGAGTTTGTTAAGCATGCAGATTCAAGGTGGGGTCCAGGAATCTGCATTCTGAACATGCCCTCAGAGAATTCTGCTGAATGGGGACCTCAGATCACCCTCTGGCATACACAGGCTCAGTGATCTGGAATGGACTTGTTTTATGCCTGGGTTGGCCAGCAGCATATTCTGGGTATTCTGGACCCACAAAAAGCCCCCAGTAGGGCAGTGGATTTGCACAGCAAACAGGACAGAGTTGGCCTCAAGTTCTCATCTAAACTCAGTGTGACTTCTTGTGCTCTGGGATGAGAACTGTGCCTCAGTTTCCTCATCTGCAAAATGGGTGCACTAACCCATGTCCTACCAAGGCTGCCTCCACGAGTTGTCCCTGAGAGGTCTGAAGGAGATGTGGGGTGGGAAACGATTTCTTTTTTGAGACAGGGTCTCACTCTGTCATCCAGGCTGGAGTGCAGTGGCGCGATCTCTGCTCCCACAACCTCTGTCTCCTGGACTCGAGCGATTCTCCCACCTCAGCCTCCCGAGTAACTGGGATTACAGGTGTGCACCACCACACTCAGCTCATTTTTTGTATTTTTAGTAGAGACAGGGTTTCAATACGTTGGCCAGGCTGGCCTTGAACTCCTGACCTCAAGTGATCCGCCTACCTCAGTCTCCCAAAGAGCTGGGATTACAGGAGTGAGCCACCGTGCCCAGCCAGGGGACACGTTTTCTAAATAGTAAAGTGCTTTAGGTGGGATGTGTAGGGGATGATGATGACAATTATTATTACTATTATTAAGGAAGAAGTAGTGGGAGCTTGGGGGGTCTGGTGAGGCTAGAAGCAGGGGACATTCTAGATAGGAGGGGAGAGGGAGAAAGAGCCTGGACGCTGGGTGGGCCAGAGGAGAAGAGGCTGGGTGATGAAACCATAAAAGTGCATGTGGGTGGATGTGATGGAACCATGTCAGCACAGGGTGTAAGAGGGTCAGGTCTTTGAGCCCTTGGCCTTGTCACATCGGAAGCCAACTTGTAGAACAGTGCCCCTGGGGATGCCTACAGGTGGGCTCCATCTTGAGTTCATAGAAAGCAAGACCTCTTAAGGTCAGCCTTTGGTGGGAAATAAACTGGGGGAAAGGGCTGGCACAGGGTCAGGGAATTGGATTCTGATGTCTCGTGCATGCAGGTCTAAGAGCCACTGATGCACCGAAATGACTTGATTTGCATTCCAATGAAGTCATCATTCCGAAAGGGACTGATTTGGCTCTGGAAAGAGGTCAGACATATGAAACATGAGGTTTCCCAGTTTAGGACCAATCATGCCAACTGGTCCCCCATTTCCCCCAACCAACTGGTGCCAACCCCATGGACCCAAGCCAAGTGGTCTATGGGGGATTGGGACCCGAGGGTTCCTTGGGACTTTGGTTGAAGAGAGAGTGGAGATGGGGAAAGGAGAAAGAAGGATAAAGGAGGAGGAGGAAGGGGCTAGCAGTAAAAGGCAGAGAGGCAGGAGGAAGGGGGGAGAAAGGGTTCGAGAAGGGCAGCATTCCTTCTTGGGACCCCGATTCTCCAGGGAATCCCCACTGTGGGTCAGGCAGTTTTCTGCTTTGGGAATGTTACCAAGACTTAAAAGGCATTTGAAGAAAGAAACAAACTTAGAAATTACATTCTAAAAGAGTAGAGAGTTTTTACAAACCAATCCCCCCACCCCAAAAAAGAAAACACAACCAGTTACCAAGTAAAATGCTAAAAATCGAACCAAACCAATATTTACATGTAACGTTTTCAACCCCATCCAGCCCCACGTCCGGAGGCTTCTGCAGGAACAGTGATGAGTGGCCTTGCACAGTGGCATGCAGGAAGTAGAAACTGGGGCTTTACGGAAAACCAAGGTCTGGCTGAGACAACGAAGATGGCAAGGACAATCTTGGATAGTATGATGGTAAGGCTGAGTGGTCCGTAGGTCTTGGGGCTCATGTCCCACGGGGATTTCTCCCCGAGGCTGGGTACGCAGCCTCCCTGGCTCTCTGTCGCTCTGGGAGGTGGCAGAAGGCCTCTGGTGACATGTGGCCTGATGTGAATCCCCTCACCTGGAGATAACCTTGGCGGGCCCCCCTGACCTCATGGGTGAGAGCAGCAGCATCCCAGAGTGGAACTGGCCCACAGCTCCACTGGCTGCCTGCTCTGCCCACACAAGTCACTGGGGCATGGAGGAAGTGGCTGGCGGGACTGGCATGACCCTGGTGTTCAGCCTGCAGGGAAGGGAGATGCAGGACTTGGGGTAACTGGTCCAGGTGATCCCGAATGGATGGGTCTGGGAACTGGCAGGTGGAGGTGGGAGTGCATGGGCGCCTCCAGAGTCCTGGGGGCAAATCAGCAAAGCTACTGGCTTTTGGTCTTCCTGATGGGCAATTCTGCAGACAAGCTGATCCATCCTGGTGTTTCCACTCTGGGTCCCCAGTCAGTTACAGGAAGGCTGCATGTCTATGTGTGTCGGGGGAGCATGTGTGCAACCAAAAGGGGTTCACCGGCACCAAGGGGAGGCCATGGGAGGCACTCCCCCACATGCTGCAATGAGCCACGTTGAAATCCAACCAATAGCTCAGGCAGCTCACGGAGGACGTGAGAAAGGGCAGGCAGCAGAGCTGGGGCAGGGAGAAGAGCCGTGAAAGGCCATAAGGCTAAGGAGAGAGGCTGGTGAAAAGGCTGGCAGGCTGGTGAGAACCGAGGCAGGCTGGGAGACACTCAGGTTCATGTGCAAAGCTGCGATAAACAACATTATCAAAGTTCAGTCCTGTTTTCCTGCGAGTTCTCATTTGGGAAACTTGGAAGGATCTCCACGCTCTTGATAGAGCCTTAGTAATCCACATTCAACTCATGAAGAAAGGTGTCAGAGGGAGGGAGGGAAATGAGACAGACAAGGAGAATGTCTGGGGAGTGGTGATGGCTGTTCAGCCCTCCACCTTGTCAGTGAGTATTTACAGACTGACAGCTGGGGTTGGCCAAGTACCAGGCATTGAGTAATAAGTAGTGTTCTGAGGCCACATGGCCAGCAGTGTTGGGGTACAGGGCTCCAGCTCTGTTGAGGGGCCCTCCAAAACTGACCAGGAGACCAGGTCTCCAAACCTGGCTGCCAAGCTGCCTTGTCCACCTGGGGGACCCCGTGGCTGTCCATGCCATTAGAAGCCCCATGTTGTCCCAGTGGCAAGAATGCATGTTTCAACCTCCAATAAATTACCTTAAGGACTTTGGGGTAAATTAAATTATTAAAATAAAGTAAATCACCTTAAATATTTATAGTATGAAAAATTCAAATAAACAATCTAGGCAAGATATATGTTTCCAGGCCCCAGTCTATTGCTGTGTCCTGGGCTCTGGCCTCTCGGTGTTCTCCTGGGCCTGACCTGGCCAACCAAGAGTCTCTTACTGGGAATATCTTTGCCCCCCTACCAGCTGCAGGATGTAAACACAGTGGAGATGTAGTGCCTACCCCCTCTTAGGGTGCCAGGGAGAGGCCTCTGAGATCAAGATCAAGGCAGTGTATTCAGGCATTTATCTATGCACCAGGTCTTGAGACTGACTCTACCTATTTCTATCCTCAAAGGGTCTGCTGGGAACATTGGGGTCCCAAGTCACTTTGGCAAGGAAGGCAATTGCAATCACTCCCCAACCCTGAGCCCTGCAGATTTCCACTTTGCCTCCCAGCTCTTGCTGCAGCCAGGCTATGGGCAGGGAGATCCAGGGCTCCAGGACTCCAAGCAGATACTTGGCCCTGGCTACTGCCCTATCATGCCCCCTAGTGTCCCAGCAATCTAGAGCAGTGGGCCTGGGAGGAGGAGGTGGTGGAGAGAAGGAGGTGATGGTGATGATGCCCAGCAGTGCTCCACCAGGAACCCAACATGGAGCCCTAGAGCAAAGCCTGTTCTTCTCAGCAGTGTCTCCTCCTGAATGAAGGGGTGGATGGTCAGCAGGAAACATCTCTCTGACTCCTTTTCCCCAAAGGCATGGCCAGACATGTATCCTTCTTGGGCTCTTCCAAGAGGGAGGCATGGGCAGAACCAGGCAAGGCTCTCTCTTAGAACCCAGGGATCGGCTCTTGACGGATCTCTCAGTGGATGCTTGGGAAGCCCAGTTTTGGTCTCTCTCCCACTCACTGCCTTCCCCTGGGAAGTCGGAGCTAACCACCCAGGGGCCAGCAGGAGACCCGGCTTTACCTTGATGTGAAAGCTGCATTCTGGCAGTGCCATCGCTGCTGTCCCTCCAGGGCCAGGCAATGCTGAGGACACAGCTCCTCGCCTCACCTCGTCTCGTCTCTGCTGGTTCCCTTCTGCTATCCAGGGGCTTGGCTGGTTGAGGCGGGGAATTTGGCTGCTCGGTCACTCGCTGGGGGGGAGTGCCCTCTCCTCCCCACCCCAGCTGGACTCTGAAGGGTGCAGCCTGCACTTGGAAGGAGAGTGGCGGATGGCAGAGCGGGACGAACGGGCGAAGCAGGAGGTGAGAGACTGGGTGCTACAGTCACAAACAGCATCCTAGGAAGAGGGAGGCAGGAAGTCAAGAGGAGCCAGGAGATATGGGCCACCGTGCGCTGGGTGATGAGCCAGGCAAGGAACTGAGACTCAGCCATAAACCAGTTCCCAAGGGCTGAAGCTCCTCACTGGACCAATTTTTTCTTTCTATTGTTCTTCTCCCATTAGAGCAGTAATGGATATTCATTGTAATATATTCTAGGCTATACAGAGAGGACAGTGGACACTGTCCATGGTCCTGTACACCAAAGAGATTCTCAACATACATTTACCAAAATGACAACTTATTTTGCAACTGTAAAACATGAACACTTTTCTGTCACTAGGTATGTCTAGATTTCCTTCCTTTTTATCACTTTTTTTTCGTTTGAGACAGGGTCTCACTATGTTGCTCAGGCTGGTCTTGAACTCCTGGGCTCAAACGATCCTCCTGCCTCAGCCTCGCAAACTGCTGGAATTAGCACCTTTGGGTGCTCAAGGCTCCCAAAGGCATGAGCCACCATGCCTGTCCGATCTCCTTCTTTTTTAGTGTCTCTATACCATTTCACCAGATAGAAATAACTGATTTATGTACCCAATTCACTTTTTAAATTTTTTTATTTTTTGGACAGAATCTTGCTCTGTTGCCCAGGCTGGAACGCAGTGGCACAATCTTGACTCACTACAACCTCCACCTCCCGGGTTCAAGTGATTCTTGCACCTCAGCCTCCCAAGTAGCTGAGATTACAAGCGTGTGCCACCACGTCTAGCTAATTTTTGTATTTTTAGTAGAGATGGGACTTCAGCATGTTGGTCAGGCTGGTCTCAAACCCCTAACCTCTAGTGATCTGCCCACCTCAGCCTCCCAAAGTGGTGGGATTGCAGGCGTGAGCCACTGTGCCTGGCCCAAATTCACTTTTGATGTACATTTGGGTAGTTTCTAATTTTTTACTATTATCAATAAACAGAAATAATGATCAAAAGTGCTGCTGCTGGGCGTGGTGGCTCACGCCTGTAATCCCAGCACTTTGGGAGGCTGAGGCGGGTAGATCACGAGGTCAGGAGATCGAGACCATCCTGGCCAACACGGTGAAACCCCATCTCTACTAAAAATTAGCTGGGCGTGGTGGCGTGAACCTATAGTCCCAGCTACTCAGGAGGCTGAGGCAGGAGAATCGCTTGAACCCAGGAGGGGTGGAGACTGCAGTGAGCTGAGATTGCACCACTGTACTCCAGCCTGGGTGAAACAGAGAGACTCCATCTCAAAAAAAAAAACAAAAAAACAACAAAAAAAAGTGCTGCTGGGCAGCTGGGTATGGTGGCTCACACCTGTAATGCCAGCACTTTGGGAGGCTAAGGCAGGTGGATCACCTGAGGTCAGGAGTTTGAGACCAGGCTGGCAAACATGGTGAAACCCCATCTCAACTCAAAATACAAAAATTAGCTGGGCATGGTGGCACGCACCTGTAGTCCCAGCTACTCAAAGACTGAGGCAGGAGAATTGCTTGAACCCAGGAGGTGGAGGTTGCAGTGAGCTGAGATCCACATCACTGCACTCCAGCCTGGGGCAGAGAGTGAGACACCATCTCAAAAAAAAAAAAAAAAAGTGCTGCTGGGCTAGGCCATGTGGGAGGCTGAGACAGGAGGATCCTTTGAGCCCAGGAATTCAAGGCAGCAGTGAGCTATGATTGTGCCACTGGACTCTGGCTTGGGCAACAGAGTGACACCCCATCTTTTCAAAAAATAAAAAGGCCTGGGCGTGGTGGCTCACGCCTGTAATCCCAGCATTTTGGGAGGCCGAGGCAGGCAGATCACGAGGTCAGGAGATTGAGACCAGCCTGGCTAACACAGTGAAACCCCGTCTCTACTAAAAATACAAAAAATTAGCCGGACGTAGTGGTGGGCGCCTGTAGTCCCAGCTACTCGGGAGGCTGAGGCAGGAGAATGGCGTGAACCCGGGAGGCAGAGCTTGCAGTGAGCCGAGATTGTGCCACTGCACTCCAGCCTGGGCAACAGAGTGAGACTCTGTCTCAAAAATAAATAAATAAGGCCGGGCGCGGTGGCTCAAGCCTGTAATCCCAGCACTTTGGGAGGCCGAGATGGGCGGATCACGAGGTCAGGAGATCGAGACCATCCTGGCTAACACGGTGAAACCCCGTCTCTACTAAGAAATACAAAAAATAGCCGGGCGAGGTGGCAGCGCCTGTAGTCCCAGCTACTCGGGAGGCTGAGGCCGGAGAATGGCGTGAACCCGGGAGGCGGAGCTTTCAGCGAGCTGAGATCCGGCCACTGCACTCCAGCGTGGGCTACAGAGCGAGACTCCGTCTCAAAAAAAAAAAAATAAAAATAAATAAATAAATAAATAAATAAATAAATAAATAATAAATAAAATAAAAGTGCTGCGATAGAGCCAAGCTGCTTGGTTAAAATCCCAGCTTTGCCAATTACTAGCTGTGTGACCTTGGCAGAGTTACTTAACCTCTCTTGAGCTTTGATTTCCTCCCCTCTCTCTCTTTTTATTTTTCTATTTATTTATTTATTTATTTTTGAGATGGAGTTTCGTTCTTGTTGCCCAGGCTGGAGTGCAATGGCACAATCTCAGCTCATCGCAACCTCCGCCTCCCGGGTTTAAGTGATTCTCCTGCCTCAGCCTCCCAAGTAGCTGGGATTACAGGCATGCGCCACCATGCCCGGCTAATTTTGTATTTTTAGTAGAAATGGGGTTTCTCGGTGTTGGTCAGGCTGGTCTCAAACTCCCAACCTCAGGTGATCTGCCTGCCTCGGCCTCCTAAAGCCTTGGGATTACAGGCGTGAGCCCAGCCTCTTTTTATTTTTCTTTATCCATGTTTGTGAATATTTCCACAGGCTACATTCCTAAAAGAACTACTGGGTCAATGGGTAGCATGCACATTTTACATACTGGACAATATTTGGATCAACTTTAAAATCAACATTCAAAATCCAGCCAGCTTTGTGCTGTTGTTTCTTGATGTGGTACTGGTTATGTGGAAGTGATGGTTACTTTTATATATCAACATGACTGGGTGCCGAGATATTACGTAAAACATTGTTCTGGGTGTTTCTGTGAGTGTTTTGAGATGAGATTAACATCGAAATTCTCAGCCAGGCGCAGTGGCTCACCTCTGTAATCCCACCACTTTGGGAGGCTGAGGTGGGCAGATCACTTGAGATCAGGAGTTTAAGACCAGCCTGGCCAACATGGTAAAACCCTATCTCTACTAAAAATAAAAAATTAGCCAGGCATGGTGGTGTGTGCCTGTAATCCCAGCTACTTGGGAGCCTGAGGTACGAGAATCGCTTGAGCCTGGGAGGCAGAGGTTGCAGTGAGCCAAGATCACGCCACTGCATTCCAACCTGGATGACAGAGTGAGGTTCCGTCTCAAAAAAAAGTAAATTCTCCTTAACATGAACCCCATCCAGTCAGTTAAAGGCTTGAACGGAACAAGAGGGCTTACTCTCCCTCAAGTAAGAGAATTCTTCCTGCCTGACAGCCTTCAGACTGAGATACTTGCTTTTTTCCTGCCTTCAGACTTTATTACTTATTTATTTAAGACAGAGTCTCACTCTCTTGCTCAGGCTGGAGTGCAGTGGTGCGATATTGGCTCACTGCCTCCTGGATTCAAGCAATTCTCATGCCTCAATCTCCCAAGTGGCTGGGACTATAAGCACACACCACCATGCCCAGCTAATTTTTGTATTTTTTTAGTAGAGACAGGGTTTTGCTATGTTGGCAAGGCTGGTCTCAAACTCCTGGTCTCAAGCAATCCACCTCTTTCGGCCTTCCAAAGTGCTGGGATTATAGGTGTGAGCCACTGTGAGGCCCTGCCTTCAGACTTGAAGTAAAACATCTGCTCTTTCTAGGTCACTGGGCTGTTGGCCTTTGGAGTGAAACTAAACGACCAGCTTTCTTGGTTCCAGGTCTTTGGACTAAACCATTGGCTCTCTTGGGTCTCCACTTGCTGATTCACCCTGAAATCTTGGGACTTGCCAGACTCCAGAATCACATGAGCCATTTCATTATAATCAATCAATCAATCTCTTTCTCTCTCTCCTTGCCCTCTATTCTCTCTCTATCCTCTTGGTTCTGTTTCTCTAGAGAACCCAGACTATTGTAATGGCCGTGTTCAGTTTATGAGAATTCAGTGAGCTATACTCTTACAGTATACTAAGTATAAATATTAAACTTAATAGTTTTGGGGGTTTTCTTTTGGAGATGGAGTTTTGCCCTGTTGCCCAGGTTGGGGTACAGTGGTGCGATCTTGGCTCACTGCAACTTCTGCCTCCTAGGTTCAAGAGATTCTCGTGCCTCAGCCTCCCAAGTAGCTGGGATTACAGGCGCCTGCCACCATGCTTGGCTATTTTTTTTATTTTTAGTAGAGATGGGGTTTCACCAAGGTGGCCAGGCTGGTCTCAAACTCCTGACCTCAGGTGATCCACCCACCTCAGCCTCCCAAAGTGATGGGATCACAGGCGTGAGCTACTGCGCCAGGCCAAACTTAACAGTTTTTCAAAAGTTACAAAAATAGGCCAGGCACAGTGGCTCATGCTTGTAATCCCATCACTTTGGGAGGCTGAGGCGGGTGGATCACCTGTGGTCAGGAGTTCGAGACCAGCCTGGCCAACATGGTGAAACCCCGTCTCTACAAAAACCACAAAACTTAGCCGGGCGCGGTGGCTCAGGCTTTCAGTTCCAGCTACTTGGGAGGCTGAAGCAGGATAATCGCTTGAACCCAGGAGGTGGAGGTTGCTCGTACCACTGCACTCTAGCCTGGGTGACAGAATGTGTGAGACTGTCTCCAAAAAAAAAAAAAAAAAAAATTACAAAAAAAGAAATAAATATATTTTTTCTTTTTGGAGACAAGGTCTCTCGCTCTGTTGCCCCGGCTGGAGTGCAGCGGCACAATCATGGCTTACTGCAGCCTCAACCTCAGGGCTTTAGGGATCTTCCCTCCTCAGTCTCCCAAGCAGCTGGGACCACAGGCACGCAGCACCACCATGCCTGGCTTTTTTTTTTTTTTCTCAGATGGAGTTTCGCTCTGCTGCCCAGGCTGGAGTGTAATGGCATGGCCTTGGCTCACCGCAACCTCCACCTCCCAGGTTCAAGCAATTATCCTGCCTCAGCCTCCCAAGTAGCTGGGATTACAGGCGCTCATCACTACACTCGGATAATTTTTGTATTTTAAGTAGACACGGGGTTTCACCATGTTGGCCAGGCTGGTCTCAAACTCCTGACCTCAAGTGATCCACCCACCTCGGCCTCCCAAAGTTCTGGGATTACAGGTGTGAGCCACCATGCCTGGCCTTTTTTTTTTAAAAAAAAAAAAAAAAAAAAAAAAGATGGGAGTCTTGCTCTGTCACCCAGGCTGGAGTGCAGTGGCGCATTCTCAGCTCATTGCAATCTCCGCCTCCCAGCTTCAAGCAATTCTCCTGCCTCAGCCTCCCGAGTAGCTGGGACTATAGGTGTATGCTGCCACGCCCAGCTAATTTTTTATATTTTTTAGTAGAGATGGGGTTTCACTTTGCTGCCCAGGCTGGTCTCGAACTCCTGAGCTCAAGCAATCCACCTGCCTTGGCCTCCCGAAGTGGTAGGATTACAGGCGTAAGCCACCGTGCCTGGCCGCTTTTTTTTTTTTTTTTTAATGTAGAGATGAGATCTCACCATGTTGCTCAGACTGGTCTTGAACTCCTAGCTCAAGTGATCTGCCCACCTCGGTCTCCCAAAGTGCTGGGATTAGAGACATGAGCCATTGTGCCTGGCCAAAAAAGGAATAAATATTTAAGAGATGTTTTAAAATGTCAGCCAGCTGACTGAGAGTATAGAAAAGTAACGCACTCGCCACACACTGCTGGAGGCTGTAGAAATGGCACACTTTTGAAAAACAATTTGGCAGTATTTAACAAATAACTTTAAAACATTTATATTCTTTTTTTGTGGAGACGGAGTCTCACCTGTCACCCAGGCTGGAGCACAGTGGTGCCATCTCGGCTCACTGTAGCCTCCGCCTCCTGAGTTCAAGCGATTCTCCTGCCTCAGCCTCCTGAGTAGCTGGGACTACAGGCGACCGCCATCACACCCGTCTAATTTTTGTAGAGAGAGGGTTTCACCATATTGGCCAGGCTGATCTCGAACTCCTGACCTTGGAGCCGCCCAACTCAGCTTCCCAAAGTGCTGGGATTACAGGCATGAGCCACTGCGCCCGGCCACATTTATATTCTTTCATCCTTTTTTTTTTTTTTTTTTTTTTTGAGACGGAGTCTCGCTCTGTCGCCCAGGCTGGAGTGCAGTGGCCGGATCTCAGCTCATTGCAAGCTCCTCCTCCCGGGTTTACGCCATTCTCCTGCCTCAGCCTCCCGAGTAGCTGGGACTACAGGCGCCTGCCACCACGCCCGGCTAGTTTTTTGTATTTTTAGTAGAGACGGGGTTTCACCATGTCAGCCAGGATGGTCTCGATCTCCTGACCTCATGATCCGCCCGTCTCGGCCTCCCAAAGTGCTGGGATTACAGGCTTGAGCCACCGCGCCCGGCCTATTCTTTCATCCTTTAATCTCATTTCTGCAACTTACACCTAAGGAAATAGTCTGAAATGTAAAAAAATGATTTTGTACCAAGATGTTCACCACAGTATTATTATTATTATTATTATTTTTGACATGGAGTCTCGCTCTATTGCCCAGGCTGGCGTGCAGTGGCACGATCTCAGCTCACTGCACCCTCTGCCTCCCGGGTTCACGCCATTCTCCTGCCTCAGCCTCCCGAGTAGCTGGGACTACAGGCACCCGCCACCACATCCAGCTAATTTTTTTTTTTTTGTATTTTTAGTAGAGACGGGGTTTCACCATGTTAGGCAGGATGGTCTCAATCTCCTGACCTCATGATCCGCCTGCCTCAGCCTCCCAAAGTGCTGGGATTACAGGGGTGAGCCACTGCCCTCGGCCTATACCGCAGCATTATTTACAATAGGGAAAAACTAGAAACCACCTAAATGTACAATAATAGAAAAGTAGAATGTTTAAGTCCATCACAGCCCATTCCACACATAGCCCTTCTTATGTCTCTGTGCCCCCACTGAGTCCACAGCAGACCACATGGTACCACTCCCAGCTACAGCTGACTGGACCAAGGGGTACACTTGCCTCTAGATGCACCAATCAGTTTCCTTCTTTCAGAAATGTAGAATTGGGAGAGGGATTTGTGTCAGTGTCTCCTAGGGGCTTGAACTGGAAAATGTTATAAAGCCAGAGCTGGGACAGCCCACCCTGTCCTTGTGCAAATGTAACAGAGAGAGAAAGAGAGAAAAAGGAGGAATATGATATCAGAGAGGGTGAAGCTTAAGAGAGAGGAGAGGAAGACAGGGAGAAGCTGCTGAGGTCATTAGGATCCTACTCTTGGGTTTTGTAAAATATGCTAACCTTCAAATACATTTCCTTCCCTTTCTACAAAGTTAACTTATGCACATTCTAACATTCAAATAATGCTCACTAACATTTAAATAAGGTTTACTAACTAACTTATAAGAAATTGATAGCAGGAATGGGGTGTGCAGCAAAAGATTCTCAGAGGAAAAATGAGCACTTAGGTGTGAAGTCTTGATGGGGGTGGGGGTATGTCCGCTAATGTTTAACAATTAGTTTTCCAGGAGTGACAGGAGGAGCCCAGATTTGTAGTGTTTACTAATTTTTATGCTGTAAATCCTCCCACTGTGGCCAATCTCAAGGTACCAAGGTCATGTTAAACACAGAGATGCGGTTGGGCGCGGTGGCTCACGCCTGTAATCCCTGCACTTTGGGAGGCCAAGGTGGGCGGATCACCTGAGGTCGGGAGTTCAAGACCAGCCTGACCAACATGGAAAAACCCTGTCTCGACTAAAAATACAAAATTAGCCGGGCGTGGTGGCACATGCCTGTAATCACAGCTACCTGGGCGACTGAAGCAGGAGAATCACTTGAACCCAGGAGGCAGAGGTTGCGGTGAGCCGAGATCACACCATTGCACTCCAGCCTGGGATACAAGAGCAAAACTCCATCTCAAAAAACAAAAAACAGGCCGGGCGCGGTGGCTCAAGCCTGTAATCCCAGCACTCTGGGAGGCCGAGGCGGGCGGATCACGAGGTCAGGAGATCGAGACCATCCTGGCTAACACGGTGAAACCCCGTCTCTACTAAAAAAAATACAAAAAACTAGCCGGGCGAGGTGGCGGGCGCCTGTAGTCCCAGCTATTTGGGAGGCTGAGGCAGGAGAATGGCGTAAACCCGGGAGGCGGAGCTTGCAGTGAGCTGAGATCCGGCCACTGCACTCCAGCCCGGGCGACAGAGCGAGACTCCGTCTCAAAAAAAAAAAAAAAAAAAAAAAAACAACAACAACAAAAAACAAAAAACAGAAAAACAAAAAACAAAGAACCACAGTGATGCTGACAATTGGCTCCCACAAGCCAAACAAGCTGGCTCCAACACACCACCGGGTTGCAGGAGAGCAGTAACGCCCCCTCCCTGGAGAGGATGCTGGCAGTCTCCGATGGGTGGTGCAAAAGCTACTAGTTAAGCCATGCTCACTAGTCTCTTGGAATTCAGACCATGTGACCATCAAGTGTGTGTTGTTCCAGGTCTGGGACCTTCCAACTCTATCCCCAGACCAGCATAAGAACTTCCTGGGACACATGGCCATATCCCTGAATTTTTATTTTATTTATATATATATAAAGATATATAAATAGATATAAACATATAGATATATTTATATTATTTATATCTATTTATATATAAATAAGTATAATATAAATATATGTTTATATTGTATTTATATATTATATATATTATATAATATATATTTATATATTTTATATATGTATTTATATATTATATATTTATAAAAATATATTTATATTATATATATTTATATATTTTTATCTCTATATATGTATATATAAACATATAAACATCTATATACATATATAGAGATAAAAATATATAAAAATATATATATATATTTTTTGAGACGGAGTCTTACTCTGTCACCCAGGCTGGAGTGCAGTGGCACAATCTCAGCTCACTGCCGCCTCCGCCTGCTGTGTTTAAGTAATTCTCCTGCCTCAGCCTCCCGAGTAGCTGGGATGACAGGTGCACGCCACCACGCCCGGCCAATTTTTGTTTTTTTTTTTTTTTTTTTTTTTTTTTTTGAGACGGAGTCTCGCTCTGCCGCCCAGGCTGGAGTGCAGTGGCCAGATCTCGGCTCACTGCAAGCTCCACATCCCGGGTTCACGCCATTCTCCTGCCTCAGCCTCCCGAGTATCTGGGACTACAGGCGCCCGCCACCTCGCCCGGCTAGTTTTTTGTATTTTTTTTAGTAGAGACGGGGTTTCACCGTGTCAGCCAGGATGGTCTCGATCTCCTGACCTCATGATCCGCCCGTCTCGGCCTCCCAAAGTGCTGGGATTACAGGCTTGAGCCACCGCGCCCGGCCCAATTTTTGTATTTTTAGTAGAGATGGGGTTTTCACCATGTTGGCCAGACTGGTCTCAAATTCCTGATCTCAGGTGATCCACCCGCCTCAGCCCATACTTCTGAACTTAAAAACCCAAAGAGCTTGGACCTTATATACTAACTCCACCTACCAAGAGAAAGGACAGATCCCACCCACCTACCTCACTGGGAAGGACCACGGCTCCATCTCCGTCCCGGAGGACACCATCCTTCCCCACCTGGGGGAGCATGGTGAGTCTGGCCTCCTCGCTGCTGACCGACTTGGCTGCCTTCTTGTTCAGGATCCTGGCCACACCCTCCGGCTGATGGTAGCTGGCTGGGGAGAGGGGTTCTGGCTTCTTGGTGCCCTCCTCTCCTGCTGCCGAGGTGGGGCTTGGTGCCCGGCCACACACATTACGGAAGAACTCCTGCACAATGCCATACTTGGGAGGCTCGGGCTTGGCCCGCGTCTCAGACATGCCCAGTTTCCAGACAGACTCCGTGCTCCCTGAGTGCTCCACCACACTGAAGAGGCTGGAGAGTCCATCATTGATGTTTCTCAATACAGGGCTGTCCCGCGTGGTGGTGGAGCGGGCCCAGGCCGAGCCGTTCTGCTTGCCCTGGTGCAGGTTCCACAGGCTGCGGTCCTTGCTGCTATCCAGCTTGGACACAGACCGCCTCTGGAGCTTTGGCGAGCCATACTTGGGGGAGCAGCAGGGCCGCTCGATGCGTGAATGGACCTTGTCCAGGGAGGAGGAGATCTGCTTGCTGCGCACAGACACGAGTGAAGAGCTTCGAGGTGACCAGGCCTTGCCGTGGAGGCTGCTGCGGGGTGGGTCGGTCTGCAGGCCCACGCTGACCGTGCGGATGGTCTGTGTGCCCACACTGGCCAGGCCCACCGTCTGGCTGGACGTGCTCTTCACTTTCCTCTCCAGCGAGCCGGAGCGCATGGCCTGGCGCACGCAGTTGGTGATCTCCTTCATGTCATCACTCATGTTGCCTGACATCTCGAAGTCATGCAGGGCCGCTGGGAAGCTAGGCCCGGCTGCTGAGGGGCTGCTGGCTGAGCCTCCGTCTAGGCGCTGCCGTGAGAAGTTGCAGAGCCACCGACCATAGGAGCTCTCAGCCAGCCCATCAGCCTCAGCCGACTCTTTGGGCTTGGCTGTGGTGAAGAGGAAGCCGGGCTCGATAATGATCTTGCCCTCTTTGTCATGAACCACAGGGACTCCCAGGCGCCGGGCCACCGGGGGGCTATAGTAGACTCGGATGCCCGTCTTGTCGGGAGCTGTGTAGCTGCGCTGCATCTGCCTCCCTGGGGGGTCCTGGCAGGCCAGGGCACCCAGGTGGTTGCAGTCCCTCGATGAGAGCCCAGGTTTCTCCTTGGTGTCTTTTTCTGGATCCCCAGGCTCAGAACTCACAAAGCCAAAGGCAGGGTTGTTAGGCAGCTTCTTGCCTCGGGCGTCTCCGCCAGCAAGGTAAGGAGAACAGTCGAGCAAACTTTCAAACTCAGACATGGAGGAAACAGATTTGGTTCTGCAAAGGGCAGGAGAAAACGTGGTTATTAGTGGAAGTAACACTGAGGACACACTCTGGTCTACCACCCTGGTCCGTGTGCTGCGCGAGGGCAGAGACCAAGACTGTCTTGTTCACCTCTTGTAGAAGATGTTGTTGGTGCCCAGCCCCACATTCTGTCTGCATTTTCTTTCTTTCCTTTTTTTTTTTTTTCCCAAACAGGTCTTGAAATGTCACCCAGGCTGGAATGCAGTGGTGATATCACAGCTCACTGCAGCCTTAAACTCCTGGGCTCGAGTGATCCTCCCATTTCAGCCTCCAGAGCAGCTGGGACTACAGGGGTACACCACCATATCTGGCTAATTTTGTATGTTTTTTTTTTTTTTTTTTTTGAGACAGAGTCTCGTTCTGTCACCCAGGCTGGAGTGCAGTGGCATGATCTCCGCTCACTACAACTTCCACCCTCTGGGTTCAAGCAATTCTCCTGTCTCCGACTCTGGAGCAGATGAAATTACAGGCGTGCACTACCACGTCTGGCTAATTTTTATATTTTTAGTAGAGGCGGGGTTTCTCCATGTTGGCCAGGCTGGTCTGGAACTCCTGACGTCAGGTGATCCACCTGCCTCAGCCTCCCAAAGTACTGGGATTACAGACATGAGCCACCGCGCCCAGCCTAATGCCTGGCTAATTTTTAAAAAAATTTTTGTAGAGATGGGGGTCTCCCTATGTTGCCCAGGCTGGTCTCAAACTCCTGGCCTCAAGCAGTCTTCCTGCCTCTGCCTCTCAAAATGCTGGGATTACAGGCATGAGCCACTGCACCTGGCCTCTCTCTGTACTTTCACCTATACACCTAAAACTGCATACTCTGAACTGCATACTCTACCATTCTCTACCTGATGGCTTTTTTTCTGCCTGTGGGATCATACTTGGCTGTCCTCCACATAGAAGAAGCTAGACCCAGCACTTTGGGATGCTGAGGCAGGCAGATCACCTGAGGTCAGGAATTTGAGACCAGCCTGACCAAGATGGTGAAACCCTGTCTCTTACTAAAAATACAAAAATTAGCCGAGCGTGGTGGTGTGCGCCTGTAACCCCAGCTACTCAGGAGGCTGAGGCAGGAGAATCGCTTGAACCTGGGAGGCAGAGGTTGCAGCGAACTAAGATCGTGCCATTGTACTCCACCCTGGGAGACAGAGCAAAACTTCATTTCAAAAAAAAAACAACAACCCAAACCGAAGCTAGAAATAGCACAGAGTTAAGGAGTGAATGCCCCTAAACACAGCCCTCGACAAACAATAGGTGGGATATGGTGAACAAGTGCCCCAGCCTCCTTGTTTCTCGGGCGGGATGACTCTAAGCTGCACGTTCTACTCTGGCTCCCTGAGTTCCTCCGACAGCCTGAACTCCAGTTGCCCGTGGGATAACCTGGATGAAGCTCCTTTTATTGGCTGCCTTCCCTTCCCTGTCTCACTTCCAAGTGTTTCCTGAAATTCTGTCCCAAATAAACCATTTGCACTTAAATCCTTGTCTCAGAGTTTGCTTATGGGGGAACCCAAACTAAGACGCCATGAAGCTCCTGGCACACATATTGCCTGAATCACTGAACATGCCAGGCATATGGAAATGCATATGTCAGACCACTCTGATGAACTCCAAGAGGCAGCTCATATCATCCCCACTAGACAGAGATGGGAAGTACTGCTCAAGGTCAAGGTCATAGAGCTAGAACTGGCAGGGTTGGCATTCAAACCTGGCCCTCTGGCTCCAGCCTGTCCTGCCTGCCTTGCTTCTGGGCTGGTCTGATGGCAGCTGGGGGTTCTGTTTCCCTGACTCCTTTCATGGGTTTCCTAACAGTGGAGACGTGGTCCTTACAGTCTTGGGGTAGGGGTTTCCTTGGCCACAGCACAGGGCTGGGCCCAAAGGATGCTGCTCAATAATCCCAGGAATGGAGGTCCATCTCGACTCTCCTCACTCCAGAGACAGGAGAAAAGAATCCCAAGAGGAGCTAAATGGTTTGCTTCCACCTGTGTTCCATTCCCAGACTCAAACAACATGCAGCAGCCTGGAATTCCCACTGCCCCAAGCTTTCCAGCTCCTGCGTGGTTCAGGTTCCAGAGAAACCATATCCCGATGCTCTCCCAACTCGGATGCGGGGAGGGTGGCAGCAGGAAGAGGGCAAAGGGGCGGGGCAGGGCTGCAGCAAAGGCAGGCAGAGTGAGTGCAGGGCCCAGCAGGGAGCAAAGAGGGGTGAGGCTGTGGGGCGGGACAGAGAGGCAGAGCGGGGGACCAGGATGCAAGCACCTCTTTAACCCGTTTCCTCCAAGCTCAACTTCGGAAACAGCTTCCTTGTCGTGGATCTTCTCACTGCGTGTCTGTCAAGGAGGAGAGACAGGAAGGGTCAGTTCCGGCCACGAGAGCACTAAGGGCGTGGAACGCGAGACCAGCCCGGACCTCAATGCCTGAATCTCCTCATCTGGAGAGCAGGAACGATGTCATCATTCTAGCATGGTCAGTTTCTGGCTCCATTGCATCTAATTCCTCCACCAAATGTGATCCAGGCTGGGCCAATCAGAGCTCCAAGAGTGACCCACCCAAGGAAAGGGACTACTTAGAATTTAATCCAAATGTGGTGACTGCAACAAAGCATCCAGTGGCCCCTGCTCAGCTGGCGGTGGGCTTGTCTTCTCCCTCCTCAACCCTACTCCCTCACTTAGCCCAGTCCCTGGGTGTTCTTTGTCTTTTTTTTTTTTTTTTTTTTTTTGAGGCAGGAACCATGAGATACAGACTCTAGGGCTGAGGGGCCCAAGGTGCAAGGGTGTGACCTGTGAGACAGGGTTAGCAACTTCTGTCATGTCCCCCACGAGCAGGGACCTTTATGGTATAGCCAGGGGCCAAGATAACATGGCAGCAGCCGCCCCACTCACCTCCTTCCAGCTGTTGTCCTGCTTCTCCAGCTCCGAGTGCTTCAGGACCCAGGGGTCGGCAGCCTTCTGCAGCTGGGCAAGGGCAGAGAGGGTGGGTCGGTAATGGGCAAAGCTAGTAAGCAGAACCCCGCTCTAAGCAAAGCCACTCCCCAGACTCTACTCTGCAGCCCACATAACCTACATCATGGACCAGGGGCCACCTTCTCAGTGGGTAGCAGCTCAGAGCACGCCCCTCTGCCTGGTGGATTTGGAAAATGATAATAAAAGCAATTACTTGCAGAGATCCTTCTAGATGTCATTATACCTAATATAGGAACAGCCATTACTATGTGAATTCATTGCACAATTCACAGAACAGCTAGACCAGCTAAGCAGCAGCCACATCCAATCAGAGTGGCAAATGTAAGATCCAGGCACCCCCACTGCTCCATCCACAGTGGCCATCATTCACAGATCCCAGCACTCTTTCCCGCTGGGCCTTGAGGGGCCTCTGCTTCCCTCCCTTCTTGGAGGTCCATCACCTCCAGGTGGCTTGTGATGGAACCCATCTCCTATGCACACATTAGTTAACTTTTTTTTTTTTTTTTTTCCCCGAGACAGAGTCTTACTCTGTTGCCCAGACTGGAGTGCCGTGGTACGATCTCAGCTCACTGCAACCTCTGCCTCCCAGGTTCAAGCGATTCTCCTGCCTCAGCCTCCAGAGTAGCTGGCATTACAGGGATGCACCACCTTGCCTGGCTAATTTTTGTATTTTTAGTAGAGACGGGGTGTCACCATGTTGGCCAGGTTGGTCTTGAACTCCTGACTCAGGTGATCCACCCGCCTCAACCTCCCAAAGTGCTGGGATTACAGGCATGAACCACTGCGTCCAGCTGCATTAGTTAATTTAATTCTCACAGAAACTGTGTATGGTAGGTGTTCCTGTGGTTATTTCCATTTGGCAGATGAGAGGATCAAGACTGAGAGAAGAGGTCGGGCAGCTGACTGAGTGAATGATCGTAACAACAGTGTAGCACTTCCCATTGCTGGTGACTCCATCTGTACCATCTGGCACTACAGCCTTCTCTGGAGGACTGCCTTGGGTAACCAGGACCCAATCACTGCCAATGACGGACAAAGACAGGGGTCCAGAAGACTGGCCCTAAAGGTGGACCCCTTGCCTTAAGGTGGACTAAACTGTGGGGTGATTTACTGTTTATACTCCTGGGCACATCATGGGGTCAGGCCAAGGGCAGATTTCATCTGAAAGCGTATCTTACATGGTTTCTTCCCCTTCCCCATCCTGGCTCCATCCGTTAACAAATCACTTGCACACAGGGTAACCAACTCATCTTGGTTTGCCCAGGACTTTCTCAGTGTTTGTACTGAAAGTCCCATGTCCCAGAACCCTCAGTTCTAAAAAAAACTAGGAGGCTACGGCTAGGACTATTCTAGTTTTAAAAGTCACAGTCTCGGGAATGCCCTCAGTCCCAGGCAAGCCGGCATGGGTTGGTCACCTTACTTGTACTTGAATCCATGTCTAGAGCTTTGCTTCTTAGAAACCCAACATGAGACAAACAGGGCAACAATGAAAATAACACTAGGCCAGGTGTGGCAGCTCACAACTGTAATCCAGCACTTCCAGAGGCTGAGATGGGAGGATCACTTGAGCCTAGCAGTTTAAGATCAGCCTGGGCAACACAGGGAAACCCCATGTCTAAAAAAAAAACCACAAAAGTTGCTGGGCATGGTGGCTCACGCCTGTAATCCCAGCACTTTGAGAGGTCGAGGCAGGTGGATCACCTGAAGTTGGGAGTTCAAGACCAGCCTGACCAACATGGAGAAACCCTGTCTCTACTAAAAATACAAAAAATTAGCCGGGTGTGGTGGCGCATGCCTGTAATCCCAGCTACCCGGGAAGCTGAGGCAGGAGAATCGCTTGAACCCATGAGGCGGAGGTTGCGGTAAGCCAAGATTGTGCCATTGCACTTCAGCCTGGGAAATAAGAGCGAAACTCCATCTCAAAAATAAATAAGTAAATAAATACACAAAAGTTATCCAGGCGTGTTAGAGTGTGCTCCCAGCTACATGAGAGGCTGAGGTGGGAGGATCACTTGTGCCTGGGAGGCAGAGCTTGCAGTGAGCTGAGATGGTGCCACTGCACTCCAGCCTGAGTGACGGAGCAAGACCTTGTCTCAAAATAAGAAAAGAAAGAAACTAAGAAAGGAAGAAGAAGGGAGGGAGGGAGGGAAAAGAAGGGAGGGGGGAAATAATACTAACATCAGTGAACAGCAATGACAGATGAAGACCACAGAATCAAACCAAGCCCCAGACAAGGGTGGGCTTAGGAAGCACTTTGATTCTTGTGGTTATCTCACTTTATTTCCATAGCTGCCCTGAAAAATGAGAACGTCAAGTATGGTCATCTTTTTTTTTTTTTTTTTTTTTTTTGAGACGGAGTCTCGCTGTGTCTCCCAGGCTGGAGTGCAGTGGCGTGATCTCGGCTCACTGCAAGCTCCGCCTCCCGGGTTCACGCCATTCTCCCGCCTCAGCCTCCCAAGTAGCTGGGATTACAGGCACCCGCCACCACGCCCTGCTAGTTTTTTTTTGTATTTTTAGTAGAGACGGGGTTTCACCATGTTAGCCAGGATAGTCTCGATCTCCTGACCTCGTGATCCACCCACCTCGGCCTCCCAAAGTGCTGGGATTACAGGCTTGAGCCACCGCGCCCGGCCAAGTATGGTCATCTTTATTTTACAGATGAGGCCCAGAGATCAGAGGTGACTTGACTGGGGTTGTACCTGGTGGAGCCAGGTAAGGACTGGGGACTCCTGGTCAGAAGCTCTTTCCCACCAGCCACTCTGCTACTTTCACCAGTCTGGCTTAATCGTCAGTCCAGTGTAAAGAATGCTGCTTTGGGGGATTTGGTTTAAAGTGCAGGAGGAAGAGGAATGTCAGAGAGACACAAGAGGCTAGAGGGCTGGCAAGTCCCTGATGTGAAAACAACAGCAGGACATGGAATCTGTGCCCTGATGAGCTGACAAGACATGCCTGTGGGCTGATATGTCCCCCAGGGATGACACGAAGCTTGTTTCATAATTTCAAAATCATTTTAGAAATTTAGAATATTTAGAAATTTAGAAATATTTTGTTGTTAATAAAATAAGAAGGAATTATTCTTTTACAAACAGGAATTTGGCTTGATGGTGCAAACAGATGCATGCATCTGACCTGCTTTCCACATGGTACCTGGATTGTTCTGGAACTTGTTAGTCATCCTGCCATCCTGCACTCCCCAAGCACAGGCTCCTAGCAGGTGTGAACCTCACAGGAGCTCTGTCCCTGCAGGAGAGTGGGCATGGCCCAGGACCAGGAACTTTCCAGATTTGGGAGTTCTGCCAGATTCTGGTCCTCTCCCTTACTCACTTTATGACCTTGGGCCAATCACTTTGCCTCTGTCTCCTCATCTGAAAAAGGGGTTTCATGAACGTGACCTTGTAGGGCTGTTGAAGTACTGAGAGAACATTAGGAAGAGGAAATACCTAAGATCAATAAACTCATGAAAAATGCTCACCTTCAGTAAGTCAGAGAAATGCAAAGTAAAGCAATGAGATAGCATTTCACACCCTAATTTGGGCAGACGTTTCAAAGACTGGTAATCACAGCAACTGGCAAAGATGAAGCAAAAAGGGCCTTCTCGTCCTTCTAACTGTGCAGCTGGTGGGAGGGTACAAGGGCAAAGCTTTTCTAGAAGGCAGCCTGGCAGTTACTATCAACTATAAATGCTTATGCCCTTGGATTTAGCAATTTAACCTCTAGGAATGTATCCTACTGAAATATTTATGCGTGTGCAGAAATATATGTGTGGAGATGTTCACTGAGGCACAACTTGAACTTTTTTTTCTTTTTTTAGATACCTTCGTATCTAAAAAAAAGTCTCACTCTGTTGCCCAGGCTGGAGTGCAGTGGCACAATCACGGCTCACTGCAGTCTTGATCTCCCGAGTTCAAGCAATCCTCCCACCTCGGCCTCCCATGTAGCTGGGACTACAGGCGCACACTGCCACATCCAGCTTCAGGTCACAACTTTCAATAGTGAAAAACTGGAAACAATCTAGATTTAATCACTGTAGATAACAAATCATAGTATCTCCACACTGGGAACACCAGGCACCAGGCACACTGAATGAGGAAGGCCTCCGTACTCTTTTGTAAACAGCTCTCCAGGAAAGAGGCAAAGTATAAATAAATGGACATTACAACTTGATTAATGATTTTAAAACAAACGAACAAAACCCTGTAAATATAAATTTAAATAGCAAGAAAGGCCCAGCTACCTGGGACGCTGAGGTAGGAGGATGGCTTGAGACCAGGAGCTCAAGCCCAGCCTGGGCCATACAGTAAGACCCCATTTCTTACTGTGAGCCACTGCACCTGGCCTAAAAAAATTTTTTTAATTAACAAAAAATGACAAGAAATGGAGGGAGTAGGTTGAAATATGCCTTTGTAATATTTGGACCTTATATAAAGATGAAGTCCTGGTTTATGTGATTAAAATTAAAAGTAAGGCCAGGCGCGGTGGCTCACGCCTGTAATCCCAGCACTTTGGAAGGCCGAGGTGGGCGGATCATCTGAGGTCAGGAGTTCGAGACCAGCCTGGCCAACATGGTGAAACCCCATCTCTACTAAAAATAAAAATTAGCCGGGTGGGGTGGCAAGCGCCTGTAGTCCCAGCTACTCGCGAGGCTGAGGCAGGAGAACTGCTTGAACCCGGGAGGCAGAGGTTGCAGTGAGCCGAGATCGCACCTCTGCATTCCAGTCTGGGTGACAGAGTGAGACTGTCTCAAAGAAAAAATAAATTAATTTAAAAAAATAAAATAAAAGTAAGGCTGGGCATGGTGGCTCACGCCTGTAATCGTAGCACTTTGGGGGGCTGAGGCGGGAGGATCACTTGAGGCCAGGAGTTCGAGACCAGCCTGGCCAACATGGTGAAACCCTATCTCTACTAAAAACGTAAAAATTAGCCAGCCGTGGTAGCACACGCCTGTAATGCCAGCTACTGAGGAGGCTGAGGCGCATGAATCACTTGAACCTGGGAGGCGGAGGCTGCAGTGAGCCAAGCGTGCACACTGCACTCTAATAAATAAGTAAATAAAAATATAAGTGAAAGGAAGGGAAAAGTCAAAATCAAGAGTGGAGCAGAGCAGCATATGGTAGGTGGCGGCTGGCTGCATGAAGTGAACTATAATGGGGAGTGAGGGTCAATGATTGCTTTTCCTTTCCTCCTTCTTTTGATTGAAGGCCTCCCAATTTTCCCATGGGAACCACTCTTAGTTCCTCCCTCTTGGTTCCTGAGTTTGGGTAGGCTCCAGGGATGGGCACATGACCCATATCTGGCCAATCCACTGTACTTGCTAAGCTGTAAGATATGAGCATGAAACTAATGGTGGCCATATTTGGGAACAGCTTGTTTAAGAGTAAAGCTAACACAGAGGAAAGCAGGCCTGACAGGCAGAGGCAGAAAGGAAGATCTAGTTCCCACTGCATTCTCTAAGTGCCTGGATCCAGCTATACCCGAAGGAGATGCTGTGCCAGACCTCACTGGATGAGCACCTAGATCCAGCTATACCTGAAGGAGTTCCTGCTTCTGAATCATTTCTGTAGCAACTCTCCCTTGCGGGTGGAAGTAGCTTGACAGGGGTGGGCCTCACCTGGCTTAGGCGGTTCTGCAGCTCCTTCACCTGCTGCTCCACCTGCTGCTTCTCACCCTGCAGCCGCTCCACCAGCTGCAGCTTCTCCTGGCTCCAGTTGCGCTCGCTGATCTGCAGCTGCCGCGTCAGCTCCATGACAGCGCTGTAGGACTCAGCCAGGAGGTGCTGCTGCTCCTCACGCTCCCTCTGTAGGGCTGCCTTCCAGTCGGGCCCTGCCCGCTCCCCAGCCCCCTTCCCCGCCTTCAGCTCCATCTGCGGAAAGAAGCAGACTGAGCAGCTGGCAGCAGGAGGCCACTCCTCTCGGCCCTCCTCTCTCCTTCCCTCCCAGGTGCCAGCAGGGGAAAAGGGGAGAGGTCCCTCAGAAGACCCCTCACCAGGGACTAACCCAGCTTAGTCCTCCCCACTCAGAACTAACCCCTAACCCCTCCACACAATAAGGGTTTGAAGAGTTCTTTCTATAAGCCAAGCTCTGCTGTGGGCTTTTCAGGTATGATGTCATTATCCTCATGAAAACTCTGCAAGATTACTAGTGGTCACTCCAGCAAGATGGTTTTCTTGGCCTCAGACCTCAGGGTGGCAGGAAGGGGAATGTGCAACCTTTAGACTCAGTGCCCCGCATTAACCCCCATGGGCTGGTCAGGTTCTTGGTGGGAGGAGCACCTGAAATGCCCAGGTCTTTAGGGGCAGCAGGTATAGTGGACAGTGCAGATGGAGGGAGCTGTGAGAGCTGCAGAGAGGGTTAGGAGGGGAGAGTAGTGGCCCCAGGAAGCAGCCAGGAGACTGTGAGCAGTGGGAAGAAGGTGGAATTGGGGCTGGGCATGGTGGGTCACGCCTGTACTCCCAGAATTTTGGGAGGCCGAGGTGGGCAGATCACTTGAGATCAGAAGTTCAAGACTAGCCTGGCCAACATGGTGAAACCCTATCTCTACTAAAAATACAAAAATTAGCTGGGTGTGGTGGTATGCCATCTATAATCCCAGTTACTTTGGAGGCTGAGGCAGGAGAATCGCTTGAACCCGGGTGGCAGAGGTTGCAGTGAGCCGAGATTGCACCACTGCACTCCAGCCTGGGTGACACAGTGAGATTCTGTCTCAAAAAAATAAATAAATAAATAAAAAAGGAGGTGGAATTGGGGTCACAGGGAGCCAGGGGTTAGAGGTTTGGGGGAGCAAGGGCCAGTCTGCCACTTATTAGCCGGGTGACCTTGGGAGATAAATTTAACTCATCTGTGCCAGTTTTGTCACCCGTCCAGCAGAGACCATCGGAGTGCCTGCCTCCCAGAGGCTGCTGCTGCCTGGGAAGACAGTTTGCGGCAGGGGCAGGCTGGATGGAAGAGGCTGGAGCCCGAGCTGTGGGGTCAGAGCATTCTCTCCGAGTGGGAGGAAGCCTACCCTCTCACTCTTCAGGCCAAAGGAGGCGGCAAGTCAGCCTCAGGCGCACAGCAGACCCCAAACCCAAACCCCCAGGGCTCCTGGTTAAAGCTCCTTTGGGCACACTGGGGAGTTGCGGGGGGCCCCCAGTTTGAGTGGAGGGAGCAAAACAGAGCCAGGCAGTGGGGGCTGAAGGAGTGTTTATGAGGAAAGGAAGGAGCAAATGAGGACAGCAGGCAGTGGGGGTGCGCGCCAGCCTCACCTGTGAGCCCAGGGTGCAATCCCTCACCTTCCTTCCCTTCCCCCGTGACTCCCATTCCCCACCATTTCTGATACCCTTGCTGTGTGACTTTAGGCAAGTCTCTTGCCCTCTCTGGGCCACAGGTGAAGCAAAGGGGTTCTTATTCCTCTAGGAGCATGGCCTTGGCATCCTACTCCGATCTGACAGCTAAAGGCTTGGGTGAGAGGGGAGAGGCCTCTGACAGGTGGGGGGCTCACCTGGGTGGTATGGCCCTTGAGCTCTGCCCGCTCTGTCTCCCAGGTAGCCTTGGCCTTAGCAAATTGTTGCTGAAGCTCCGTCAGACCACGGCGTTCATCCCGGAGAAGCCAGCACAGCTCCTTCAGCGTCACCTTCATGTCGGCCAGTGTCTTGATGTACTCATTGGGCTGCAGACAGAAGGCAAAACCTGAGTCAAGAGCCTCGGCGGGTAGGGGGGGGAATCTGGGCTCAGAGAACTCACCTAGGAGTCCAGCTTGGGACTCCACGAGGCCTCAGGCAAGTCCCACGGCCTCTCTAGGTCATCTCACCCATAACATGGGAATGACAAGCCCAGCCCTGGCTACCTCCTAGGCTGACATGAGTCCCAAATCTGACACCAAGAAAAAAAACCCTGCAGTTACAATAATAATTATTCAGCCTAACTCTGAGCTGAATCATCTGGCTTCTTCAAGGCTCTGTAGCGTCTGGGCCGTGGGTCTTTCTCCTCACTCAGGATCCTCTCTGACACACGCAGGCCAGTGTGGGGTCAAATTCATGCAGACTCCCTCAGTTTGCCTGACTTGGTCCCAAATCTTCTTTCCTGGGCCCATGCTCTCATTTCCCATCCCTACCCCAGCTTACCGTGTGTGACCCTGGGATCCGGACCACACTGTTCTCTCTGACTTATGGCTTGATTTGAAGGTTCCTGACCCTAGACCACAAGGCCCCTCTTCAGATGCCTCTAGCCTGATGTCCTTACCCTCACCATGTACCTCCCAAGCCATACTCAATACCAAAACACCTTGCCACACCTTAGCACACACAGTTCTCTTGGTCCAGAATAGTCCCCATTCTCTATTAGGTAAACTCCTATACATCCTTCAAAACCCATCATCCATGACCCCTTCACTGTGATGCTGTCCCCTATACTGCAAAGAGAATTACTTGCTGTCTTGCTTATGACCCCACAGTCCATCATCTGGATTCTGTTACTGCCCTGGGATGACCAGGCAATAACCTTCTGCAACTCCAGTGTCCAGGAATGGGGTCAGAGAAAGCAGTAGGAATTGATCACTGAGCAGACAAAGGAATGAATGGACACAACAGGACCGCGAAGGGGCTGGAAACACACCGTGTTCTGGGTCCAGCTGTCTCCCGTGCAGGCCTTGTTATCAGAATGCTGAGCGTTTATCTCCTCTTCCTCCATCAGCAGGTACAGCTCCTTCATGCTGTTCACCTGTTTTTTAAAAACCATGCTTAACTGCAGGTGGGAAGTTTTCCCAAATTTTAATTCCAACCTTGGGCACCGTATAGGTTGAGGAGCACGGCTGGACAGTCAGGCCCTCCTAGCCTCCCACGACATCTATTCTGCCCCAAAGACCAGGAAGCATCCCTGAGAGTCACTCTGAAATAACCATGTTGACAGGCTGGGTCAAGGCAGGCACTGCGGTTGAAATGAAAAGGCCATGTGCACTCCCACAATGCTACATAAGGGTGACCAAAGGTTTGGGTGGACAGAAGTGATCTTGCTGGGGGCTTGGATTTATTGCTGATGGATTCTGGGCAAGAGTCCAGGGCCAGCCAAGGAGATCAGGGACCTAGTTTATGATGGAAATAAGGCAAAAGGGAATGAGTCATCTTCTGTGCTCAAGCAATCCTCCTGCCTCAGCCTCCCAAAATGCGGGGATTATAGGTGCGAGCCACCGTGCCTAGCATGATTATGTTTATATCTTATTAATTATGCCTATTTTGGTAAATGTACATATTTCTTAATTAGAGGCATATATGTTATGTAATTTTCTGTGTCTCTTTATTTTTTTTGAGACGGAGTGTCACTGTGTCACCCAGGCTGGAGTGCAATGGCATGATCTTGGCTCACTGCAACCTCTGCCTTGCAGGTTCAAGAGATTCTCCTGCTTCAGGCTCCCAAGCAGCTGGAACTACCGGTGTGCGCCACCGTTCCCAGCTAATTTTTGTATTTTTAGTAGAGATGGGGTTTCACCATGTTGGCCAGGCTGGTCTCTAACTCCTGACCTCAAGTGATCTGCCCACCTTAGCCTCTCGAAGTGCTGAGATTACAGGCGTGAGCCACTGCACCTGGCCAATTTTCTGTTTATACTCTATTTTTTCCTTTCCTAAAGTAAGTTTCTCTCTCTTTTACTCTAGGATACGGAAATGGCTAGAAAGGTTTTCACCAAATGTGGAGGGTTCAAGTCAGACAAACTGACTTAAAATACAGACTGTGTGGCCTGCAGGTCATTCCCTTAAACTGGGCTTCGTCCAGAGGACCGTGAGACTTCCAAACAGGTGAGAGGGCTCCTCTGTTTCCAAACGTCACAGAAGAGACAGCTTCAGACAAGAGGCTCGAGGCTGATGCTCCCAGGGCGGCCCTGTGTCAGGCACTGCAGGGTCAGGGCAGCAGGGTGTGGGCCCATGGAATGGCGGCAGGGACTCTCCCATGAGGCCCTGGGGAGGAGCTAGTGGCCTTCGAGAATGATGAGCTCCACTGAGATAGGGTGATGCAGGGTCTTGCTATACACTCAGGTCTAACTGTCATGCCTGGCTCCTAGGGCATCTGGGCTCCTCTGGAGTACCCCTGATGGCGTACATGGCAATTTGAGGCATGCCAATGCTCCCTATTTGATCTGGAAAGGGGCCTACAGACAGTAGCCTGGACGAGGAGGGCCAAGCCTGGGCTAGATTCGAGGTACCTGAACCCAAAAGGACAAGGCCAAAGTGAGCAGTGTCAACTAAGATGAGTGTGACCAAGGTCTGACATCTTTGTAAGTCCCCTTCTCCTCCCTGCTGCTGTGCTGATGACAGGAGACAGGGGCTTTGAGCAGCAGAGGGTCCTGCACAGACTGGGGCACGAATGGGCCAGGTGGGTCCTTTCTAAGCTTCACACATTCCCAAAGCTCTGCCCCCACACATTTCCTGCCACACCCTAATACCACCTGTACTATCACCAGTGTTTTTAAGCCAGCCTACTCCCTCTTGTTAAAGAAACATATCTTTCGGCTGGGCATGGTGGCTCATGCCTGTAATCCCAGCACTTTGGGAGACCAAGGGGGATGGATTACTTGAGGTCAGGAGTTCAAGAGACCAGCCTGGCCAACATGGAGAAAACCTGTCTTTACTAAAAATACAAAAATTAGCTGGGTATGGTGCCACGTGCCTGTAATCCCAGCTACTCGGTAGGCTGAGGCAGAATTCCTTGAACCCGGGAGGTGGAGATTGCAGTGAGCCAAGATTGTGGCACTGCACTCCAGCCTGGGTAACAGAGTGAGACTCTGTCTCAAAAAAAAAAAAAAAAAAAAAAAAAAAAAAAAAATTCTGGGAAGGGGCCCAGGGGAGCCTCCCAGGGCACTGAATAAAAATGTATACCTGGGCCGGGCGCGGTGGCTCAAGCCTGTAATCCCAGCACTTTGGGAGGCCGAGACGGGCGGATCACGAGGTCAGGAGATCGAGACCATCCTGGCTAACACGGTGAAACCCCGTCTCTACTAAAAAATACAAAAAACTAGCCGGGCGAGGTGGCGGGCGCCTGTAGTCCCAGCTACTCGGGAGGCTGAGGCAGGAGAATGGCGTGAACCCGGGAGGCGGAGCTTGCAGTGAGCTGAGATCCGGCCACTGCACTCCAGCCTGGGCGACAAAGCGAGATTCCGTCTCAAAAAAAAAAAAAAAAAAAAAAAATGTATACCTGTACCTGATGCTACCACAAAACTAGATTCCTACATTCTCCTCGATACTGCTGCCTCTGAGGACTCTGTGTTAAAGACCTGCCAGCCCCAAGGATCCTTTCTGCTATTGAGGCCGGGACGAAGCGTGTCATCTTCCTCATGGTACCCCCAGCAAGCACCCTCCACATGCCCAGTAAAGAGCAACGATGGCCAGGTGCGGTGGCCAACACCTGTAATCCCAGCACTTTGGGAGGCTGAGGCGGGCGGATCACATGGTCAGGAGTTCGAGAGCAGCCTGGTCAACATGGTGAAACCCCATCTCTACAAAAACTAGCAGGGCACGGTGGCAGGCGCCTGTAGTCCCAGCTACTCGGGAGGGTGAGGCAGGAGAATTGCTTGAACCTGGGAGACAGACGGAGATTGCAGTGAGCCGAGACTGTGCCACTTCACTCAGGCCTGGGCGACAGAGAGAGACTCCATCTCAAAAAAAAAAAAAAAAAAAAAAAGGAGCAACGAATGCAGAGAAGGAAGCTTGCATGCTGATGGCAGGTATGCGAGTCTAGGAGCTGTGTCAAATCCAGCTGGGCGTCCCTTTCCTGTCCCTCTCTCCCCAGCCCATACTCCCAGTCCCAGTCCCAGGCCCAATCTTACCTCGAGGAAGTCATCCCCCTCGCTGGGCAAAACTTTGCCCTGCCGCCAGCGCTTGAGGAACCACCTGAGCTTCATGAAGAGCAGCAAGAAGTTGTGCTTGAACTGCTGGGACTCCTGCACCAGCATGTTCTTCTCCTGGCTCCAGAATTTCTGCTCCAGCCTCCGCTGGAGGCTCAGACTCTGCAGCTCAAACTCCCGCCTCAGGAGCGCCCTCTGCTGGTCCTCCTTCAGCTGCCGGGGGACAAGAGCTTGAGCAATCCCAGGGCCCTTCCCTCTCCCCCACCCCTTTCCGGGCCCCTGGAGTTGGGCAGGGAGGAAAGTCTGGGTGGTGCCTGTGAGTGATCCCTGCCCGGGATCCCACCACGCGTGGCGCAGTCTATTCAGATGAGCACTGCCCTCTGCTACTGCAGCCACAGTGACACATCACTGAAGGAGCTGGGATTTGACCCTGGCTCTGACTAAAAAAACATGACATCATATACTGAGCACCTCCTGGGAACCAAATGTCTCACGTGGACTCTCATGTTCAGTGAGGAACCTGCGAGGGTGAGCGATGATAGCAGGGAGGGGTGACGCGTGGAGAGCAAAGGGCGTGCCAGGGTTGAGGATGGCTGATGACTGGGCAACACCCTAGGAAAAAATGCAGAGTCACGGCTAACAGAGGAACCTGGATTAGAGGCCCAGCTCCGCTGCGCTCTGGATGTGCAACCCTGGGCAGAGCACTCTGGCTCTCTGGGCATCAGTTTCCCCATCTGCAAAATGGTGATAAGGGAGGGCACAAGGATTAAAAGACATAATGGGTGGAAAGTGCATTGGACAGGCCCAGCATACAGAAAGGGCTTAACAAATGTTATTCCAGAACTATTATCTTGATTAGAAGCCAGGTCTGATGAGGGCACCATTTCATAAATGGGAAACTGAGGTCCTGAGAGAAAACAGGACTGGCCCCAGGTCCCACAGGCAGCCAATGATAGTCCTATTACACAGCTAACGCACAATGGCACGTGCAATAACATCCCAGCAGGGCAAAGGGGCTGAAGACTCAGGTTTCCCTTAATTCTTTCATTCCTTTTTTTTTTTTTTGAGATCACTCTGTCGCCCAGGCTAGACTGCAGTGGGACGATCTTGGCTCACTGTAACCTCTGCCTCCTGGGTTCAAGCGATTCTCTTGCCTCAGCCTCCCGAGTAGCTGGGATTACAGGCGCGCACAAGCATGCCTGGCTAATTTTTGTATTTTTAGTAGAGGTGGGGTTTCACCATGTTGACCAGGTTGGTCTCAAACTCCTGGCCTCAAGTGATCTGCCTGCCTCGACCTCCCAAAGTGCTGGGATTACAAGGGTAAGCCACCACGCCTAGCCTCCCCTAACATTCTTGACTTCAGAGGGCCCATAGATCCTCAAGGCCTCTGCTTCCAGCTCAAAGAGGCTGTAGGAATAGCTGCCTGGAAAGCACTGGGCACCACGCACCTGGACCATTTTCTGGTTGAAACTGTCGGCCTCCTCCTTTCGCAGCTGCCGCTCCTGGGAGAGCTGCTCTTGCAAGCCCCGGAGGCTGTCGTGGGCCTCAGCCAGCACCAGCTGCAGCTCCTTGATCTGTGGTGTGGACAGGGGACACAGATAATGAGGAGGGAGAGAGGGGAAGAAGTGGATAGAAATTGTGATCTCAGGATGACAGTGGTAGGGGAACGATGGGAAGTTGGACCCAAGCTGTCCAAATACAAATCAGGCAGAATGACTGTCCCCACCTTAGAGGGTCGTCATGATGATTAAATGAAACGGTACATATCAAATCTGGCTTTTGTTACCATTGGAACTTGATCTTTTCTCTTTGAAATTTATCTTAATAAGGTACTGGGGAAACTAAGTTTGATTCACAAAGATGTTCATTGTTTCATTGTTTATAATTGCAATATTTTAGAAACAACTTAGATACGAAATGATGGGACTTAAAAGACGTTTAATGGATCTATACATTTGTAACAATCCATTCAGGGGTACCCTTAAGGACAGTGTCCTTATTTTATGTATGTTATTATGTTATACTTCAACAGAAAGTAGAAAAACAAAACCAAAAAAGCTATAGACCTCCATAGAAAAACATATAAAGGACATGGACACACACTAAATGTAACCATGGGAACTGTGTGAAGACCTTCTGACCTCCGACCTTCACCCTCCTCTCCCTCCCTCCCTCCCTCCTTTCCTTCCTTCCTTCCCTTCCCTTCCCTCCATCCCTCCTCTCTCTCTCTCTCTCTCAATGGAGTTTTGCCAGACTTGAGCGCGATCTTGGCTCACTGCAACCTCTGCCTCCCAGGTTCAAGCAATTCTCCTGCCTCAGCCTCTCAAGTAACTGGGATTACAGGCGCCCGCCATCATATCTGGCTAATTTTTATATATTTTTGGTAGAGACAGGATTTTGCCATGTTGCCCAGGCTCATCTTGAACTCCTAGGCTTAAGCAATCTGCCCACCTGGGTCTTCTAAAGTGCTGAAATTACAGGTGTGAGTTACAGTGCCTGGCCCCAGAACTCCTACATAAAACATTCCTAGGTATGGCAAATGTCCCTCTGTGAAAGTAAACATTCATTATATGGTCAATAATATGATGATTTGGCAGTGGAAGGCACAGTGACTTGAGGTATATCTTCTATATCTGTTTTGCATTAAAAATTTTTGCAGGGCTACATACCGTCTGCTCCCTGGTATCCTCCTTGAACTCAGTGTTCAACAGCACTGGGCAATTGTCACTGCTCAATAAAGAGTGACTGAATGAAACAAATAATTGAATGTGTGCAGGAAATTATTTTTTCTACAGGTAAGCCTATAGAATAGGCCTACTTCCTGGCAGGGCACGGTGGTTCACGCCTGCAATACCAGCACTCTGGGAGGCCGAGACGGGAGGATCACTTGAGCCCCAGAGTTTGAGACCAGCCTCCTGGGCAACATGACAAAACCCTGTCTCTACTAAAAATATGAAAATTAGCTGGGCATGGTGGCACACGCCTATAGTACCACCTAATGAGGAGGGCTGAGGCATGAGATTCATTTGAACTCAGGAAATGGAGGTTACAGTGAGCCAAGATCGTACCACTGCACTCCAGACTGGACGACAGAGCAAGACTCAGTCTAAAAAAAAAAAAAAAAAAAAAAAAAAGAATAGGCCTATTTCCTTTTCTCAGAAAATGAGAACTGAGTTAGGCCGGGCGCGGTGGCTCAAGCCTGTAATCCCAGTACTTTGGGAGGCCGAGGCGGGTGGATCACGAAGTCAGGAGATCGAGACCATCCTGGCTAACATGGTGAAACCCCGTCTCTACTAAAAATACAAAAAAAACTAGCTGGGCGTGGTGGCGGGCGCCTGTAGTCCCAGCTACTCGGAGGCTGAGGCAGGAGAATGGCGTAAACCCGGGAGGCGGAGCTTGCAGTGAGCCGAGATCGCGCCACTGCACTCCAGCCTGGGTGACACAGCGAGACTCCGTCTCAAAAAAAAAAAAAAAAAAAAAAAAAAAAGAGAACTGAGTTATCTCAGTTTTTTCTCTTTTTGCCATGGCTTCCAGGAGGCTCACTTACAGAGTCTGATCCATCAGCTTCAAGTGAGCTTCTCCTTCCTACATAGTCATGGGCTGGCCTTCCTGGGACCACAGAGTTATCTTCCAAGAGATGCTCAGAAAGGTACTCAGGCTGGAAAATACACAGGACTCTGCAAGGTTCAGGGTTTCAGAGATACTCCACCCAGTCCACAGGAGCCTTTTCCTGCTTCAGGCTCATTATGAAAAGCAAGGAGAAGCTCAGTAGGCTTAGAAGGGGCTCAGAACTACCCAGAATTCCCTGAGGATCAAAGAATCCTAGCAATTCGATAGCCACCATTCACTCTAACCCTCCCATGTTACCAACAGGGAAGCTGTGGCCAGAAGGTAGAAACCTGTCCACGGTCACACAGGAACACTGGCAGAACTGAGACTTGAAGTCAGGTCAAGTCTGAATCCCACAGATGTGTCATTATCATCATAATCATCATCCTCCTCCTCATCCTCACCCAATGTGGGCCAGGCCTTAAGCTATGGCTTTTCATGTATTTAATCCTTTCAACAACCCTGTGAGGCACCTTCATTTTACAGGTGAGAAAACTGAGAATCAGAGAGGTAAGATGACTTATCCAAGATCTCACAGCCAGGTAAAGAGTGGATCCACAATTGAAACTCAAACTCCCTGACTATAGAGACTGCTGCCTTCCTGCTACATAAATAAGTAGTTCCATTAAATTACATAAATTGTACTTTGGGAGGCTGAGGCAGGCGGATCACAAGGTCAGTAGATTGAGACCACGGTGAAACCCCGTCTCTACTAAAATTACAAAAAATTAGCCGGGCACGTTGGCGGGTGCCTGTAGTCCCAGCTACTCAGGAGGCTGAGGCAGGAGAATGGCATGATCCCGGGAGGCGGAGCTTGCAGTGAGCCAAGATCGCGCCACTGCACTCCAGTCAGGGGGACAGAGCGAGTCTCCATCTCAAAAACAAACAAACAAAAAATTACATAAATTGTTAAATTCCCAGTGGAATTTAATACAGAAAAAAAAATAATTTATGAAGATGAGTTTATAAGTTTCCTTGGAACAGGCCATGAGAATGTCCCAAACTTCCTTATTTCCCCAAACCCATATCCTCACCAGCTAAGTGATATATGCACCACTCTGCTTTTGACAGGCCTCAGTCACTTTCCTCCTACCCAATCCCCTGCTTGCTCAGGCCTAGACCCACCTCAGAGGCATAGGAATCATTGTCTTCAGCTCGGTAAGGCCTGAAGCTCCGGCTGAGGTCGGGCTTAGAGTCCAAGTCACCAGTGCGGAAGGCCTCTCGGATCCTGGGTTCCCATTCCGGCAGGTCCCTGAAGTCAGGTGGCTGCACCCAGAGGCACAGGCAGAACAAACCAAATATCACCATGGGGAGGGGCCCGAGGGGTGCCAGAAACACCCACCCCAGGCCTCTGCGCTCCCTAAGAGGCTTGAACCACCCATCGGAGGGCTAGGACCCTGGTACATTCACCTCTGCAACCCAGACCCAGCCCTGGCTGGAGCACTGCTGCCATTCAGTGAATGCTTGCAGAAAGGATGAATGACTAGGTCAGTGGGAAGTGATTTTGTGAATGTGTGTCTTGTGCACAAACCTTCTGAGTCAGCCCCAACTATCCTATCACATGTGTGACCTCTGTTCATCCCTCTTTCAAGAAGAACCAAGAGGGAGATAACAGAGCAATCTATGGGCACATGCCTATAATTCCATCTACAATTTGAGGCTGCAGCAAGCTGTGATCATACCAATGCCCTCCAGCCTGGGCAACAGAGCAGGACTGTTTCTTAAAAAAAAAAAAAAAAAAAAGGCAGTGTGCTTGCTTAAACAAGTAAGATGAAACTGGATCAACAGGTCTTGAGTTAAAGAAATTATGGCACATATCACTGTATAGTTGTTAAAAAGAAAGTGCTAAATCTCGGAAGGGCGCGATGGCTCACACCTGTAATCCCAGCACTTTGGGAGGCCGAGGCGGGTGGATCACCTGAGGTCAGGAGTTCAAGACCAGCCTGGCCAACATCACGAAACCCCGTCTCTACTAAAAACACAAAAATTAGCCAGGTGTGGTGGGACATGCCTGTAATCCCAGCTACTTGGGAGGCTGAGGCAGGAGAATCACTTGAACCTGAGAGGTGGAGGTAGCAGTGAGCTGAGATCGTGCCACTGCACTCCAGCCTGGGTGACAGAGTGAGACTCCGTCTCAAAAAAAAAAAAAAAAAAAAAAGAAGAAAAGAAAGAAAAAAAGAAAGCGCTAAGTCACTCTCTTTCCCTGGAAATGAAAAATTCCCTGCCATTGCTCTGAGGATGAAGATCAAATCTCCCCCATGCTCAGTGCAGTCCAGCTTCACGTTGTCTCTTCACTCAGCGCCCTGGACACACCACGCTCCTTCCGCCTCTGATCTGAGCTGTGCCTTTGTACAGGCTATTTCCTCTGCTGAAAACCCTGTTCCCCCAGCCATTCATCCCTCTGACCTCTGGTCAGATCAGACGCCCTCCCTCAGCACAGGGTCCAGGTCAAGTTCCTTGTTCATAAAACCATGTACCTTTCCTTCAGATTCCTCTCTCAGTGTCTAACTGCACATTCACTGACATGATATTTTGGATGACTCTGCCCACTAGATGATAAGGGCAATGAGAGGGGGAATCATATCTGTTTTTGCTAATCATGACACCTTCAGCAGTGAGGACAAAAAGTGTGTGAACAACAGACAAGCATCATAAATGAACAAACTGATACACTGCGTAAAAAATATAAGGTGTATAGTAACAACAGATATAAAACAATCTGGGTGGAAAAACAAATATATGATACATATGTAGACAATGATTTAGAAGGGCAAGTTGCCAAGGATGAAATATTTTAGATCCACTCCACTAGACACACAAAAATACTGACCATTTAAAATGTGACTATCAGGCCACGCACAGTGGCTCACACCTATAGTCCTAGCACATTGGGAGGCTGAGGCTGGTGGATCACTTGAGCTCAGGAGTTCAAGACCAGCCTGGGCAACATGGCGAGATCCCATCTCTACAAAAAAATTTAAAAATTATGGCCAGGCACAGTGGCTCACGCCTGTAATCCCAGAACTTTGGGAGGCAAAGGTGGGCCGATCACTTAAGGTCAGGAGTTCGAGACCAGCCTGGCCAACATGGTGAAACCCCATCTCTATCAAAAATACAAAAATTAGCCAGGTGTGATAGAGGGCACCTGTAATCGCGGCTACTTGGGAGGCTAAGGGAGTAGAATCGCTTGAACCTGGGAGTTGAAGGTTACAGTGAGCCGAAATTTCACCACTGCATTCCAGCCTGGCTGACAGAGCAAGACTCCGTCTCAAAACATAAAAAATAAAAATTAGCTGGGTGTGGTGGTGCTCACTTGTAGTCCCAGGTACTCAGGAGGGTGAGGGGTGAGAATGGCTAGAGCTCAGGATATCAAGGCTGCAGTGAGCTGAGACTGCACCACTGCACTTCAGCCTGACTGGCAGGGAGAGACCCTCTCTCAAGAAAAACAAAACAAAACAAAGGAAAAAAATAAATAATAGGATTTGTGCATGAGACACCTTACCTGAAAGTCTGAGCCAAGGTCTTTTGCCAGAAGAATCTCCTTGGAGAGCCCCTGGGAGCCCAAGGGGGGCAGTGATGAGAAGGACTCCTGCTGCTCCTTGACAGAGTCCCCGAGGACTGCGTCTGCCTTCCGCGTGAAGGCGTTCAGCTCCTGCTGCAGCATGCTCAGGCGCACCAGGATGGCATGGATGAGCTTGGTGTCCCTGGGGCCCTCGCTGTTGTCCGGGGCCTCATGCAGCCGGAAGTCAGCACACTCATTGTCCAGACACAGTCGGAGGCTAGCCGAGAAGCCATTGGCATCAGCCACCAGGACATCGATGGCCTTACTGACCAGGGCGGCCTGCTCCCTCAGCCCAGGCAGCGCCTCAGCCTCCCTGGCTCTGCAGAGGCGGGCCGCATGGGACTCGTGTGTCTCGCCCAGGGGAGCAGGCACACACTGGGCAGAGTCCCCGGCCTCGGCGTCCGTCTCCAGCATGGGCCGCGTACTCTGGCAGGAGGCGAGGTCGCAGCGCTGGAGGTTGGAGAGGAGCACGCGGTTCTCGTACTGCAGCTTCTTGACCTTGCCGCTGAGCTCCCCGATCTGCAGCTTGGCGGCCGCCAGCTCCTCCTGCGAAGGTTCGCTGAGCACCGAGCAACTGTCCTCCGACAGCGCCACGTCCAGCTCGTGCTCCGAGCGGAACTTGGCCAGCTCGTTCAGCAGCAGCTTGTTCTGGTCCTCAAGCTCGGCAGAAGAGCGCCGCAGCAGCTCAGCCTCCTCTTCCACGAACTGCAGGTGTCGCCGCAGCTCTGCCAAGCTCTCCCCGCACTCGCTGCCACCCAGCGCGGAGAAGGCCAGGCGTGCCTCAGGACCCCCACAGCCACCTCCGTGATCCTTCATGTCGTCCATCTCAGCCCGCAGGCCTCGGTTCTCCACCTCCAGCTCGACAATGCGGCGGCTCAGCAGATTGGCTTCCTCCTCCACCAGCTTCAGGTGCACCTTCAGCTCGGTCTCCCGCGAGTGGGGGGCATCCGCCAGCTCCTCGGCTGACAGCGCACTGTCCAGGTCCCCATAGAGCGAGCGGTACTTCAGCAGCTCCTCCTTCATGCTGTCGTTCTCCTTGGCAAGCTTAGTGAGCTTCTTGCACATGAGGGCCGACTCCTCCTTTGCAAAGTGCAGCTGACACTTCAGGTCTGCACTGTCCTCCTGGGGCCACGGAGACAGACACAACCCAGGAAGGTTAGTGCTGGGAGGCTCAGTACCAGCCACGGCATTTTGGGGAGCACTAACTATATGCTGGGAACACAGGGTTGAATCAGACACAGCCACACCCTCAAGGAAGTAAGGGTCCCGGGGAGATGCAGAGGGGTAGACGTTGAAATGACAGCAAGGATGGGGCACCACACATAGCCTGGGAGTCCAGGAGCAGGTGACATATTGATGAGCAACTGCTGCTACTACAGCTTCATCAGTAAAATGCGGCAGTAACATTACCTCCCTCCTAGAGCCACAGAGGGGATTAAATGAGCTAAGGATGAAAAGGGCCTGGCATTCTGACAATCCCAGACTACTAGGAGCTAACGGTATGTGGCCTTTGCTGCATATAGTAGTACTTTATCCAATTCTTCCAATGAACCCCAAGACAGGGATAGATAGGGAATGGAGCCCAGAAACTCAAAATGACTCACCCCAATCACATGGCAGTCAAGTGGCAGAGCCAAGATTCAAGCCTCGGTCTCCAACTCTAGACCTTTGGATTTGACTGTAGTGCTGCTTGCTAAGTTCCTGGCTGGGGTGAGGAGTGAGTATCTAAGCATCTAAGAACCATGGGCTCAGGATGTGGTTTTGGGAAATAAAGTGGGCAGTGAAACTAAGAAAATGAGCAAGGGGGCCGGGCGCAGTGGCTCACAACTGTAATCCCAGCACTTTGGGAGGCCGAGGCACATACATTGCTTGAGGCCAGGAGTTCAAGATCAGCCTGGCCAGCATGGTGAAACCCTATCTCTACTAAAAATACAAAAATTAGCCAGATGTGGTGGTGCACACCTGTAGTCCCAGCTACTTGTAGTCCCAGCTAACTTTTCAGGCTGAGGCATGAAAATTGCTTGAACCTGGGAGGTAGAGGTTGCAGTGAGCCGAGATTGTGCCACTGCACTGCAGCCTGGGCAAGAGAGTGAGACTCTGTCTCAAAAAAAAAAAAAAAAAAAAAGAGAAAGAAAAAAAGAAAAGAAAATGAGCAAGGGGAGGACAGGGCAGAATCTGGGATCCCCAGGCCACTTAAGAGTCAGGCTCAGGTCTTCAGAATAAAACCTTCCTACGGGGGCTGCTGGGAATTACCTGCACTGAAGGCTTCTTATCGGCCTTCCCCAGGGAGCGGGTTCCTCTTTTCTTCAAGGAATGCTGAAGGGAGAATTAAAAAAAAAAAAAAGTCAGGACTGAAAGCTCATAGGGTGATGCACATGCAGACAGCTGTCACAGTGCCCAGGGTCCAGGGAGGGCCCCAGTCCCCAGGCCACCCCACCCTGACGGCACTGACTGTTGAGTAAGAGGAGCCCTCCAGATTACCCAGTGAGCAGCAATGGGAGACAGGCCAGAAGCACTGGAGATGATTCTGAAAACACCTGCTCAGGGCTCCTCCCCTATAGCCCACTCCCATGTGTGACCCAGCTGGTCTCGGCTAAGACTTGGAAAGCTGTGTTTCTGTTCTTGCTTGTCTTTCATGAAAGGATTTCCTGAGCACCTATCATGCGCCAGGTAGGTAGGTGTACAGAACACAGCAGTGAACCATGGAGGATGTTGCGGTGCTTTGCCCAGATTCCCCTTCGGAACTGAGACACTCATTCTCAGAGCTGAGACTTCAAAGCTGAGTACCCCTCCCAGCGGCAGCCACTGGCTGAGGGGAACCACCTTGTCCAAGGGCAGGTGCCATCCGTGGATGGAGCCCACATCCAGGGACGGGTCCATAACCTCTTGCCTCAGCTCTACAGGGAGGGCCATCCTAGCTCCGGAGCTCCCCATGGGATCTACCGGGATCACTGGCGTAATTCAGCTTCCAGCTCTGCCTCACTCCCTGGGGTGTTGTTCCCCAAGAGACTCTTCCATAAAGCTCAGTAGGCAAATCTCCACCTCAGAGAAAATCCTGTCCTCATGAAACTGACATCTAGTGGGAACTTTAATTTAGAATGAATACTAATGGATAAAATGAAAATGAGGGCTGGATGTGGTAGCTCATGCCTGTAATCCAACACTTTGGGAGGCCAAGACAGGAGGATTCCTGAGGCCAAGAGTTCGAGACCAGCCTGGGCAACACAGCAAGACCCTGTCTCAAAAAACAAATCCAGAAGCTAGCCAGGCATAGTGACTCATGCCTGTAATCCCAGTACTTTGGGAGGCTGAGGTGAGAGGACTGCTTGCGTTGAGGAGTTTGAGACCAGCCTGGGCAACACAGCAGGACTCTGCCTCAAAAAAATAAGATGTTTAAAATCCAGAAGCAATAGAGGAAAATATAGATACATTTGATTACACAAGCAAATTGTGCATGGAAATAAAAACACCCTAAGAAAAGTAAAAATATAAATGACAAACTCTGAAAAAATATCTGTAATGTATAACACCAACAAAGGGTTGATATCCTAAATATGGAAAGAGTTTCACAAACAGAGCATTAAAAAGGTCACCAGACCTGTAGGAAAATAGGCTAGAGATATGAAAAAACAGTTCTCAGGAAAAGAAAGGCAAATGGATCATGGCACATGAAGATATCAAGGCACAAGAAGATATTCAACCCCGCTCCTGTTAGATAAATGCAAATTAAAATTACACTGAGATACCGTTTCTCACCTATCAGATTGGCAAAAATCCAAATATCTGAAGACATAGTCTATTGGTGAAGCTATGGAGAAACAAAAAGGTTCATAAATTGCTGGCAAGAATGCCAAATGGCACAAGCCCTACAGAGGGAATTGGAGGAAATGTTACAATAACAATTACTGAAGTTTCTCAATGTTTAAAGAAGTCATTCAATTAGATGCACGATTCCATTGAGCGCTTCCTCCCAAGAGAGGAGGGGTGATTCATGGTGGCGGTGGATGTATAAAACCATGCTTACAGGTTGTTTTGACTTTTCAAGGTGGGCTGGTATATTTCTGAAAATGGTCCCAGGTGATTTGGATACGTGCTTGCTCCCATCCCCGCCTCTCACACCCCATCCCTGAAAGTGACAGCCACTGATCTAATCCGAGTCCTATTTTTCTGAAACCAAGAGAGAGGGGCAGGGACTTGTCCAAGGTCTCACAGCACACCCACAGCTCACCTGGGACCAGTTCTTGACATAGCTCTTAATCAAATTCCAAAGAGTTGGTAGGAAAAAATGTGCCTTCGCTGATGAGGGCCAGAGTGTAGCTAGCACAGTGGTTCTCAACCTGGTACACATGAGAATTACTTAAAAAAAAAAAAAAAATACTGGTGGTCTGGGGTAGGTCTGAGACATCAGTATTTTTTAAATGCTTTCAGGTGATTCTGAAATGCAGGTCGGATCCACTGTGCCAGGCAAGGAGAGCTCCAGATGGACCCTTAAGTACAGAGTATCTGAGAGCCCAATCAAATCCTAAAGAGACCTTTTGAAATGCAAATGAGGCAGGAAGGCAGAGGCTGATATTTCAGACGCTGGGTGCCAAGAGCCAGGAGCCAGTATTTGAGAAGTGCTGACCTGGGAGCTTTCAAAAGCTGGAAGGGAAGGGGATGAAACAGGGCTATGGGTCAGAAAAGGAGTCCTTCCACAAGAGCCAGGAGGCAGCAGACAAATGCAGCCAGTGGGGCCCTGGACAGGGCACACAGAAGCAGACCCTGTGGCGAGTGCAAGGTGGGGGCTCTGGGCTCAGACCGTCAGGCTATGGAAGGATCTGCGCCCGCCTATTACAAGCTGAGTGGGAAGGGCTGTGGCCTCAGCTGGGAGTTGAACCCTGGGGCCCTTGCGACGCTGAGTTTATGATCCCTGGGTGAACCCCTTCCTCTCCCTGAAATTCCATTTTCTCATTTATAACACTGGACCATGGATTAGGTGACCAGAGCCACGCCAAGGACTGCAGGCTCCCTGGAGGAAGGAAGTGAAGCGACAGAGAGGAGAACCAGGGGTCTCCACAGGTACCAAGGGGTCAGGCATCACATGTGAATGAATGAGATCACCTAAAAGCCATTCATAGGACTGAGCGATCATGAGATTCACTGACATGGGAAAGTCTCCCAGACACTCTGTTAAGGGAAAGAAGTAACCAGCAAAACAAAACCTATAACCCAAATATGTCCACTAACTTTAGAATGGATAAAAAAAACATGTGGTCTATCCACACAACAGAATATTTACTCAGCCACAGAAAGAAGAAAGAGGCTGGGTGCGGTGGCTCATGCCTGTAATCCCAGCACTTTGGGAGGCTGAGGCGGGCGGATCACCTGAGATCAGGAGTTTGAGACCAGCCTGGCCAACATAGTGAAAATGCGTCTCTACTAAAAATACAAAAAATTAGCTGGGAGTGGTGGCAGACTAGCAACATGGAGAAACCCCATCTCTACGAAAAATACAAAATCAGCCAGGCGTGGTGGCGCATGCCTGTAATCGCAGCTACTTGGGAGGCGGAGGTTGCAGTGAGCCGAGAGCGTGCCATTGCACTCCAGCCTGGGCAACAAGAATGAAACTCCGTTTCAAAAAAAAAAAAAAAGAAAGAAAGAAAGAAATGGCTGGGTGTGGTGGCTCACACCTGTAATTCCAGCACTTGCGGAGGCCAATGCGGGTGGATCACCTGAGGCCAGGACTTTGAGACCAGCCTGGCCAACATAGTGAAAATGCATCTCTACTAAAAATACAAAAAATTAGCTGGGAGTGGTGGCAGGCGCCTGTAATCCCAGCTACTAGGGAAACTGAGGCAGGAGACTTGGTTGAACCCGTGAGGCAGTGGTTGCAGTGAGCTGAGAGCACACCACTGCACTCCAGTCTGGGCAACAGAGCAAGACTCTGTCTCAAAAAAAAAAAAAAGAGTTTCAAAATCTATAGAACTCTGCATTGAATGAGACTAGAGAAAGGCCTGGAAAGATACAAAGCAAACTGCTGATGCTGGGTCCGGCTGAGGAGTCAAACTGAAGACTTTCTTCTTTAATGTACGGGTTTTATTATTTCTATTATTTTTGAATAGATAACAAAGTCACATGGTTCAACATTCAAAAAGTACATAAAAGAATACAGTGAACCCAGTCACCCAGTTATCCTGCCCAAGGCAACCAACATAACCAGAGTGCTGCAGCTTGTCCTTAGAGGTATGCTAGGTATGCATCTGTGTGCTTTTCTAATGATATTTTTGCTTCACTGAGTTTGTATTACTTTTTTAGATTAAAAAAATGCATATTCTGGCCAGACGCGGTGGCTCACGCCTATAATCCCAGCACTTTGGGAGGCCGAGGCGGGTGGATCACCTGAAGTCGGGAGTTCAAGACCAGCCTAACCAACATGGAGAAACCCTGTCTCTACTAAAAATACAAAAAAAAATTAGCCAGGCATGGTGGTGCATGCCTGTAATCCCAGCTACTTGGGAGGCTGAGGCAGGAGAATCGCTTGAACCCAGGAGGCAGAGGTGGCAGTGAGCTGAGATTGCACCATTGCACTCTAGCCTGGGCAACAAGAGCGAAACTCCGTCTCAAAAACAAAAATAAAAACAAAAACAAAACAAACAAAATGCATATTCTCAGCTGGGTGTTGTGGCACGTGCCTGTAGTCCTAGCTACTTGGGAGGCTGAGGTGGAAGGATCACTTGAGTCTGGGAGGCAGAGGTTACACTGAGCCAAGATCACATCCCTGCACTCCAGCCTGGGCAATAGAGCCAGACCTTGTCTCCAAAAAAGAAAAAAAGCATATTCACATTTACATTTAAATACACATATATGTATACATAGAAAAACTTATTGGAAGTATATGCACCTCCCCATCCACACAGAAATTCCCTATGGCTTATTTGAATCTTCTAATCTTTTTCTGCTTGCTAAGTATATACTAACTACCTATTGTGGGGAAGGGAAAAGTCATTATAAAAGGTTTTTAAAATATACTTTCCCCAAGAAGTCACCGCACACCTTTCCAGCAGGCAGAGAAAAGGTGTGAATGAGCTGAATGGCTTGAATCTCACTAGAAAGCAGGGCAGTGGGCAGAGGAGACGAGTTCCACCCTTTTCTGGTGGGACCTGACACTTCCCCCACCTTACCTAAGCCATGTGGGTTCCCACACAGCCCTGCCATTCTGGAGGGAATACAAGGCGGGCTCAGAGTGCACAAAGACCTTCCTCCCCTCTGCAGGGCAGTAGCTGGCCAGGCGGCTGGGGGGCTGCCACCCCTCAAGAAAGCCAGGGCCTGTCAGAGCCCCTTTGTGGAGCCCCCAGGGATGAAGTCAGTCTCTGCCCAAGAGGCAGATGTTCTGGCTCTGGGCCTTGAGAGGGTGGGACAGGGCAGGGTGGTGCCTGGACACCAGCAGGAATGCAGTCGCAAAGCCTGGGGACATGCCCAGCCCTGAGGACAAACTGTGGCCTGGCATGCAACAGGGGCTTCCCCACTCGCCAGCAACTCACAAGGCTGTCTTTGAGCAGCCAGGGTGGTGCCTCCAAGCATCCCTGGTCTACAGGCTTCTAGGAGAAGCCTGAGCTATGTTCTCCCTTGTCTTTCCTTCAGCCCAGGAGACAGCTCCTGAGCACAGCTCTGGAGGGGCCTCTACACTCAAACACCTTCCTGCGCCACTTCAGCCAAGAAACAAAGGCCAACCTTCCAAGGAACAAAATGAACCTTCTGCCAAAACAGCGAGGCAGATTTTCACCAAATCTGGAGGAGGAGATGTTTGGAAAGGTCTCAATGAAAGCACAAACTGTGCTTCAGGTACAAAATTTACTCTTCTTTTTTTTTTTTTTTTTTTTTTGAGACAGGGTCTCACTCTGTCGCCTAGGCTGGAGTACCACGGCATGATCTCGGCTCACTGCAACCTCTGCCTCACAGGTTCAAGCAATTGTCATGCCTCAGCCTCCTGACCAGCTGAGACTACAGGCGTGCACCACCACATCTGGCTACTTTTTTGTATTTTTTGTAGGAATTGGATGTCACCATGTTGCCCAGGCTGGTCTGCCCTGAACCCAAGTGATCCACCCGCCTCGACCTCCCAAAGCGTTGGGATTACAGATGTAAGCCACTGTGCCTGGCCTACTCTAGATTCTAGAAGGAAACCAGGGTTGGGGGTGCACCTCAAAGATTTAGGCTCATTCTTCCTCCAGAATGGCTGATATGGCCACACAGAGAGGCCATGTGACTCTTGGTTAGGGAGAGATCATTTGGGGAAGAAAACAAAGAGTGGTTTAAACATTGGCCCCAAATCAAATGTCACAAGGACAGATGGAGCCAACTGCACATGAAGATTGGCAACGTAGCTGCTCCTTTCCCGGGCAACTGGCAGCTCTAGACAGAGAGCTCCTTGCCAGAGGCAGCAGAAATGTATTTATTCAACTAAGGCAAATGCTTCTCCAGACCCGCAGCCCTCACGGTGGTTGTGGCAGTAACGAAAATAATAAGTCCTTAGTCTGTGTTAAGCACTTTACTTGCTTGTCTTGTTTAATTTTCACAAACACCTCTGAGAAGTAGGGATAATATTCCAATTTTATAAATAAACAAACTGGGCTGGGTACGATGGCTCATGCCTGTAATCCCAGAACTTTGGAAGCTGAGGTGGGCAGATCACTTGAGTCCAGGAGTTTGAGACCAGCCTGGGCAACATAGCGAGAGACGCTATCTCTTTAAAAATTACAAAATTAGCCAGGTGTGGTGGCGTGCGCCTATAGTCCCAGCAACTTGGGATGGTGAGGCAGGAGGATCTCTTGAGCCCAGAAGTTTGAGGCTGCAACAAGCCATGATCATGCCACTACACTCTAGCCTGAGTGACACAGCAAGACTCTTGTCTCCCCCAATAATAATAATAAAATAAATACACAAACTAAGCACTAGAGCAGTTATATCATTTCCCCAAAGGTTACAGTCACTTGCGAGTAAGTGCAAAGCCGGAAAAAACGTAGAACCAGGCTTTGAACTATCAGCCCCTTCCTAGCCCACCAGGTAGGAAATCTGGATGAGAAGGCTGTGCCAGCGAGGGAAGCAGTCACTGGAGTGGGCAGCCTCTTCCAGGATTCTGAAGACACCTGAGGGTCCTAGGAAAGCAAGCGTGGGGCAAGGAGTGTAGGGGCAACACCAGAAAAGTCAGTGTGAGTTTGGGAGATGTGGAGTCCTGGGTTTGAATCCCATCTTTGTCTTTCCCCAGTTGAGTCTACATCCTGCGGTTCTACTCCCTGGATCTACACAAGAGAACACACACAGAATCTCAGAAACGTGCACATCAGTGTTCCCAGCAGCATTATTCATAGTAGCCAAAGCAACCCAGATAAATGGACAAATCTAATGTGGTTATATACCCACACAATGGATGATTACTCAGCCATAAAGAGGAATGAGGTCCTGCTACATTCTTCAACATGGATGGATAAACCTTGAAAACCTGATGCTAAGTAAAAGAAGCCAGTCACCAAAGACTCCATTTGGATGAAGCACGCAGAACAGGCAAATCCAGAGACACAAAGCGGACGAGTGGTTGCTGGGGACAAGAGGGAAAGGGGGCGTGGGGAGTGACTGTTCACAGGCATGAGGTTACTTTTTGGGGTCATGGAAATGTTCTGGAAGTAGATAATGGTGACACTACACAACATCATGAATATAATAAAAATCACTGAATTATACACTGTTTTGTTGTTTTTATTTTTATTATTATTTTTTCAGACAGGGTCTTGCGCTGTCACCCAGACTGGAGTACACTGGCGTGATCTCGGCTCACTGAAACCTCCGTTTCCCAAGCTCAAGTAATTCTCCCACCTCAGCCTCTTGAGTAGCTGGAACCATAGGCTTGTGCCATCATGCCAGCTAATTTTTAAGCTGTTTGTAGAGATGGGGGTCTTACTATATTGCCCAGGCTGGTCTCAAACTCCTGGGCTCAAGCAATCATCCTGCCTCGGCCTCCCAAAGTGCTATGCCTGGTCTGAATTGCACGCTTTTTTTTTTTTTTTTGAGACAGAGTCTCGCTCTGTTGCCCAGGCTGGAGTGCAATGATGGGATGTCGGCTCACTGCAACTTCCAGCTCCCAGGTTCAAGCAATTCTTCTCCTATCTCAACCTCCCAGGTAGCTGGGATTACAGGCGCCCACCACCACACCCATCTAATTTTTGTATTTTTAGTACAGAGGGGGTTTCATCATGTTGGTCAGGCTGGTCTCGAACTCCTGACCTCAGGTGATCTGCCCACCTCGGCCCCCCAAAGTGCTGGGATTACAGCCGTGAGCCACCGCGCCCAGCCTGAACTGAGTACTTTTAAATGGTGAATTGTATGATATGGGAATTAAATCATGATTTTAAAATTGCCAACAAACAGTGGCACCTATAAAATAAGACAACCACACCGTGTCTGTGGGAAGGCGGTTGGAGGGTTAAATGTGCTGGTGTGGTCAAGGCTTGTGTGGTGCCTGGCACAGAGTGAGGGCTCAGACACAGCAGCTATATCATAATAAATCACGTCAACACTCGTATTGGCTTTCTGCCTAAAACACAAGGAGGGGTGTGACACTGGAAGAGGGGTAGCTGGGCAACAGTGCCACCGCAGCCCTCGGCTGGGGCCTGCCACCTCCCTTCTCTCTAGCAGAGAGCTGTCTCCATGGCAACCACATCAGCTCAGGCCAGGGGCTCCTGTTCCCAGCCGGGTGACAGCACCGCCTCGGCAGCCTGTCAGGATGGCAACGGCAGATCGTGATGATGGGACTGAGGCTCTGGCAGAAGAATTGCTCAGGGACCCTCGTCTCCATAGAAACCATGTCAGGAAAGAGAGGGAGGAGGGAGAGGATAAACAGCAAATAATAAACACAGGCTCCCGCCTTCTGCGCACAAGCCTGAGACACCACAGGGCACGTGAGGAGAGCCAGACCAGCCTCACTGACAGCAGCCGCAGAGGGATGTGAACCAGTGTTTCTTGAGCACCTACTCTGTACCAGGCACCACAAAGAGCTCTTTACAAGTCTGACCTCTTTTAAAATTTCACAAATAAATTCCAAATACTTTCTTTTCTTTTTTTGAGATGAAGTCTCGCTCCGTCGCCCAGGCTGGAGTGCAGGGGCGCAATCTAGGCTCACTGCAAGCTCCGCCTCCCGGGTTCACACCATTCTCCTGCCTCAGCCTCCTGAGTAGCTGGAACTACAGGCGCCCGCCACCATGTCTGACTAATTTTTTTGTATTTTTAGTAGAGACGGGGTTTCACCGTGTTAGCCAGGATAGTCTTGATCTCCTGATCTCATGATCCGCCGGCCTCGGCCTCCCAAAGTGCTGGTCTTTTCTGTTCTGTTCTGTTTTCCTCCCTCTCCCTCTCCCTCTCGATGCAGGGTCTCACTCTATAGCCCAGGCCAGAGTCCAGGGGTGCCACCATAGCTCACTGAAGCCTCAACCTCTTGGGCTCAAGCAGTCCTCCCACCTCAACCTCCCTAGTAGCTGGGACTACAGGCATGCACCACCATGCCTGGCTAAATTTTGTATTTTTTATAGAGATGGGGTTTTGCCATGTTGCTCAGGTTGGTCCTGAACTCCTGGTCCCAACCAATCTGCCCACCTCTGCCTCCCAGAAGGCTGGGATTACAGCATGAGCCATCATACCCAGCTTCATTCCTTTGTAAGGTTGAAGAGTTTTCCATTACACATGTACACTACACTATGTTCATCCATTCATCCGCTGATGAACATTTGGGTTGCTCCTATCTTCTGGCTATTGTGAGTTATGCTCCTCTGAACATGGATGTGTAAATATCTCTTTGAGTCTCTGCTTTCATTTCTTTTGGGGATATACCTAGAAGTGAGAATGCTGGATCATATGATTGTTCTGTTTAATTTTTGAGGAACTGCCATACTATCTTATTCTTCTTAATTTCTTCATAGTATTCCATGGTTACATAATCTTATTCATGATCCTAAACAACCTCATAGGCTGCGTACAGTTATCACCCTGTTTTATTTATTTATTTATTTATTTATTTATTTGAGACGGAGTTTCGCTTTTGTCGCCCAGGCTGGAGTGAGTGCAATGGCGTGATCTCGGCTCACTGCAACCACCACCTCCAGGGTTCAAGACATTCTCCTACCTCAGCCTCCCAAGTACCTGGGATTACAGGTGCCCGCCACCACGCCCAGCTAAATTTTTTTTTTTGGTATTTTTAGTAGACACAGGATTTCGCCATGTTGGCTAGGCTGGTCTCGAACTCCTGACCTCAGGTGATCCACCCGCCTCGGCCTCCTAAAGTGCTGGGATTACAGGCGTGAGCCACTGTGCCTGGACCCCTTTTATCTTTTTATTTTTGAGACAGGGTCTCACTCTATCTCCCAGGTTGGAGTGCAGTGGTACAATCTCACCTCACTACAGCCTCCACCTCCTAAGTAGCTGGGACTACAGGCAGGCACCACCAAGCCTGGCTAATTTTTGCATTCTTTATAGAGACAGGGTTTTGCTATGTTGCCCAGGCTGGTCTTGAACTCTTAGGCTCAAGAGATCTGCCTACCTCAGCCTTCCAAAGTGCTGGGATTATAGGTGTGAGCCACCATGCAGGCTTTGCTTGTTTGTTTGCTTATCCTGATGTCACAGATAAAGAAACTGAGACTTAAAGAAGGGAAGTGGCTTCAGGGTTCCAGCCACATCTCTGCTAAGTATAGGCTGGGTGAACTCAGGCAAGTTGTTCCTCCCGGAGCCTCAGTTTCATCACTTGTACTGTGACCTTAAGATGCTTTCAGAAATTGTCTCCCCTTTTCACTATCAAGGGTAGCAGCAGCAAGACGGTGTGAAGAGGGTGCTCTGTGTTACGGGCCAGGCCGTGGGAGCGGGCAGCTGAATGAAGGGAGGGGGCTAGCCACCCTTAGCAGCAAACGCCTCCTCTCCCTGCACACTGAGAGGGCATTGGCACATCACACCAACACGCCCAGTGGGAAGGATGGCTGGAGGAATGTTCTGGCCTCGGGCTGTGGTGTCTCAGTCCAGGGACACTGGCAGGCTCGCCCTCGGGGGAGGAAGGCAGGCAGCGCCTGCAGCGAGGAGTGTGCCCTGGAAGAATGCATGATCCTCATACCTCATCAGCAGGCAGAGAGCTAAGGCCTGGCTCTGCCTCTAGGGCCAGAAGCCACCCCAGACCATTTGGAACACAGACCCCTGGAATGGGGGGATTCCAGCCTTTAAGGGACACCTAGGTTGATGGTTTCTAGTTGGCATTCTGCAGAACCCCCTCAGCCCTGCATGACCTTGAGGTCATCCCTCCCTCTCTCAAGGGCTGTTTGCTCATCCATAAAATGGGCATGATTGCAACCTTGTTAGCATGAAAATGTTTGAGATAAACTGTCAAGCAGGGCGCATACTATATGTTGTGTATACCCAACACACAACAGGAGGAGGAGGTCTGCCGGGGGAGGAACTGGCATGAACAAAGACAGACAGGATTGTGTCTCAGGGTCACATTGAGGAAGCACCAGTACCCCAGCGACACCGGCCTGAGACCCAGCCCCCGCACTGACTTCACGCCAAATGGCAGACCTGGCAGTCTCTTGCAGCCACTCCACATGTGCGTTATTCCTGTTGGTCCTCACAATGACTCAGGGCACCACTGCCCCATTTTACAGGTAAGGAAACTGAGGCACAGAGGGCTGAGCCCCATGCCTGACATTGTTGCATGTTTTCTCAGTGAATCCTCCCACAGCGGCTGTGGTTCTTTGATGAATGACTCCCTCTCGTTACCCTGTGAGCTCCCTGAGGACAGGAACTGGGTGTATTTTGTTCACCGTAGTAACCTTAGTGTCCAGCACACAGTTTACACAGTAGGTGCTCAGGAAATGCATGTTGGAGGAATGAATGAATAAACGACCTTGCCAGGGAGGCATAAGCTGCCCATTTCCCACAAGTGGGGGCTCGCAGAGACACTGGCTTGTGGGGGCTTGCATGTGCCCGCCTGCCCTAGGCTGGCCCTGCTGGATGCACGAAGTCCTCACCTCTCTCGGTCGCTCCAGCTCTGTCTGTAGCACCTGCTTAGCCAGCTCAGTCTCGATGAGCCGCTGACGAAGTTCTTCGTTCTCCTCCTCCAGTCGTGCCCGTTTCTTCTCCACCACCTCGAGTTCCTTATGCAGCCGCATGGAGATGTCCTTAGAGACCTGTGCAGGGTTGGGAGAGAGAAGGGTGTGAGGAGGCTGAGGAGAGCCCCCACTGCAAGTCCCATTGACCACCCGACGTTCACAGCAGGGCAACCCCGGAGACAGGCAGGTTCCTATTGCGTCACTGCCACACTGCAGATGAGCAAACTGAGGCACAAAGAGACCAAGAAACTCATGAAGGAAGCAGCAGAACCAAAACCCAAACCTAGGTACCACAAGCTCCCGGTGTCTGTATCACAGCACAGCCCCAGAAAGCTGGGAAGACCCTATTCTCAGAAATGCCTTTTCATTTACCTGGGGCTTTTTTTTTTTTTTTTTTTTTTTTTTTGAGACGGAGTCTTGCTCTGTCACCCAGGCTGGAGTGCAGTGGCCGGATCTCAGCTCACTGTAAGCTCCGCCTCCCGGGTTTACGCCATTCTCCTGCCTCAGCCTCCCGAGTAGCTGGGACTACAGGCGCCCGCCACCTCGCCCAGCTAGTTTTTTTGTTTTTTGTTTTTTTGAGACGGAGTCTTGCTCTGTCGCCGGGGCTGGAGTGCAGTGGCCGGATCTTGGCTCACTGCAAGCTCCGCCTCCCGGGTTCACACCATTCTCCTGCCTCAGCCTCCCGAGTAGCTGGGACCACAGGTGCCCGCCACCTCGCCCAGCTAGTTTTTTTTTTTTTGTATTTTTTAGTAGAGACAGGGTTTCACCGTGTTAGCCAGGATGGTCTCAATCTCCTGACCTCGTGATCCGCCCGTCTCGGCCTCCCAAAGTGCTGGGATTACAGGCTTGAGCCACCGCGCCCGGCCTTTTTTTTTTTTTGAGACAGGGTCTCACTATATCTTCCAGATTGGAGTGTAGTGGTGCAATGATGTCTCACTGCAGGCTTGAACTCCAGGGCTCAAGCAATCCTCTCACCTCAGCCTCCGGAATAGCTAGGACTACAGGTATGCATAACCACACCTGGTTAATTTTGCATTTTTTTGTAGAAACAGGGTCTCAGCCGGGCATGGTGGCTCACACCTGTAATCCCAGCACTTTGGGAGGTCGAGGCAGGTGGATCACCTGAGGTCAGGAGTTCGAGGTCAGACTGGCCAACATGGTGAAACCCCATCTCTACGAAAAATACAAAAAATTAGCCGGACATGGTGGCAGGTGCCTGTAATCCCAGCACTTTGGGAGGCTGAAGCAGGAGAATTGCTTGAACCAGGGAGGCAGAGGCTACAGTGAGCTGAAATCATGCCACTGCACTCCAGCCTGGGCAACAAGAGTAAAACTCTGTCTCTAAATAAATAAATAAAAAGAAACGGGGTCTCACTATGTGGTCCAGGAGAATCTTGAACTTCTGGCCTCAAGGGATTCTCCTGCCTCAGCCTCCTGAGTAGCTGAGATTATAGGCATGAGCCACTGTGCCCGGCTACCTGGGCTCTTCACACTTCCAAAGCCTCTCCCAGCCACCTCTTACCCAGAAGCTTTTCTTTTTTTTTTTTTTTTTTTTTTTTTGAGACAGAGTCTCGCTCTGCCGCCCAGGCTGGAGTGCAGTGGCCGGATCTCAGCTCACTGCAAGCTCCGCCTCCCGGGTTCACGCCATTCTCCTGCCTCAGCCTCCCGAGTAGCTGGGACTACAGGCGCCCGCCACCTCGCCCGGCTAGTTTTTTGTATTTTTAAAGTAGAAACGGGGTTTCACGGTGTCAGCCAGGATGGTCTCGATCTCCTGACCTCGTGATCCGCCCGTCTCGGCCTCCCAAAGTGCTGGGATTACAGGCTTGAGCCACCGCGCCCGGCCCCAGAAGCTTTTCTTAAAGGGAGAAGACTGAGGAGCTGGGTACAGTAGCTCACACCTGTAATCCCAACACTTTGAGGGGCTGGACACGGTAGCTCACACCTGTAATCCCACACTTTGAGAGGCTTGAGGCAGGAGGATCGCTTGAGCCCAGGAATTCGAGATCTGCCTGGGGAACATAGCAAGACTCCATCTCTATAAAGAAACCAAAAAAGTTAGCTTGGCATGGTGGCACACACCTATAGGCCAGGCTACTCAGGAAGCCAAGATGGAAGAATCACTTGGGCCCTGGAGTTCAAGGCTGCAGTGAGCTATGATTGTGCCACTGCATTCTAGCCTGGGCAACAGAGCGAGACCCTATCTCCTAAACACAAAACAAAACAAAACAGAGAGGGGATTAAGCTGCAGTGGAAACCCAGAGCAAGATGGGCCCTAGACCACTGAATCCCATCTCTGCCAGTGACCAGCCTGTAGTCCTGGGCAAGTCAATTTCCCTCTCTGCACCTCAGTCTCCTCAACTATAAAGTGAACACAGTAATAACAGGATCAAACTTACAAGCCTGACAGGATAATTGAACCAGCTATTGCACAAAAGCCTTGGCCTGGGCCCTGCACAGTGAGTTCTTGGTGACTGGTGCCTGCTGCTCCAAGGAGCTGAAGCCCAGAGAAGGGCATGATGGCTGGAGGTCACAGTGTGACCCTGAGACCTGTATCTAGTTGTCTGGGATGTAGAACAGGCCCGATATGACAAAGGGCGGGCAGATGTCCAAGTCATCCCTACAGAAAGACGATAGAGGAGCTGCAATCTCTGATCCTGGTCCAGGACTCTGTAGCAATAGCACCCCATTCCTGGCACACACCCTCTGTTCTGTTCCCTGCTGGCTGGTTGAGGGAAGCCAGGAAAGGAGGCCTGCAGGGATGAGGATGGAAGGCTCTTCTGAGCTGGGAAATTGCAACCAGACTCCATCACTGTGTAGGCTGGGAACTACTGTTTGGTGAAGACTTACTGCATGCCAAACTCACCCATCTTCACCCCAATCCTATCCCCATTTTACAAGGAAACTGGAGCTCAGAGCAGAAGTGACTCGCTCAGTGTCATGCAAAGCCAGTGTGGGCTGAGCTGGGCTGGAAGCCCCAGGGGTTTGGCTGAGGGGCCGCTATAGCCCAGGGTCTCCCAGAAGTGCCCAGGTTTCGCTAGCAGGAACTCCATGTGGGGCAGAGAGCCCAGCGCCCCGTGCCTGCTGGTCTCGGAAATGACTGTGGTGCCTCCTCCCTGCCGGAAGGGAAGAGGGCCCTCCCTGGCTCTGTCCTCTGCCTGGGCCCAAGCCCAGCTCGGCACAGACCCCTTGGCAGTGTATGAGGCAGGCCAGGAAAAACAACGACCGAAAGGAAACCAGGCACGGCCTCTCCCTCCCTCCACTGCCACTGCCTCTTTCTGCCCCTGAGGATCTCGTAGGACAGCCAGGAGCGGGACCATGAGGCTCCTCCCACAGCCTCTCTGGGCACCAGACCTTCCTCATCCATAAGTGGGGAGAACAACCCCTCAGTATCAGAACAAGGGCTTTGCAGAAAACTAGATTCAAGCCCAGTTCTAGCATTTACTGGCTATGTGACCCAGTACAAGTTATTTAAACATGGTCCCTGGTTTGGGGCTGGTTAGGTCACCCAGTAAGCCCCTGTCCTGATCAACTCTCCATTCACTCACTCACTCCTCACTCACTCATCCTGCTTAAGCACTTGAGGCAGGAGTGGTGGGGTACAGAGATCAAGGCCGCAGACGTACTTGGCCTCATTCACATCTATGTGTCCCAGCAGCGGCACAGCGTCAGGCACACACTAAGTGCCTAATAAATGCTTGTTGGATGAACAAATAAATCCAAGGGTCCAACAAGTGAAAAGGGAGGGGAGATGAACGAGTGAATGACTGAATATACATGGGGAGTGGCACCTGCCCTCACAGGGCTGAAGAGGCTGCCCTCAAATGCCAACTCCACCCACTGTCCGGGAAGGGCTACACTCCTGGCTGGAGGGCTCCGCTCTCAAATGAGCTCCTATCTGGGCCAGCTCCTCTCCACCTGCGGGGATGCTGCATCTCCACCATGTCCTCCACCTGGGGAGGCTACCAGTTCCCATCAAGAAGTCACAATCCATGTGGATTTCTGGATCCTCTGGGGTTCATGAACAACTCTATGAATTTTATCCCCTCCCATCCCCTCCATGATTCCCCAGTTCTCTTCTGCCCCATTCTCCGTGGAATCCCTTCCCTATTTACTCTCTTCCCCTGATGGCTGCTATATCAAAAGAAAGCACAGGCCGGGCACGGTGGCTCATGCCTATAATCCCAACACTTTGGGAGGCTGAGACGGGTGGATCACTTGAGGTCACGAGTTCAGGACCAGCCTGGCCAACATGGTAAAATCCCGTCTTTACTGTCTCTACTTAAATACAAAAATTAGCCAGGCGTGGTGGCACATGCCTGTAATCCCAGCTACTCGGAAAGCTGAGGCAGGAAAATTGCTCGAACCCAGGAGACGGAGGTTGCAGTGAGCTGAGATGCCGCCACTGCACTCCAGCCTGGGCAACAGAGCAAGACTTTGTCTCAGAGGAAAAAAAAAAAAAAACACAACTCCAGGCAGCCAGACTAGGAGGCAGGAGCACTGTGGCCTGCCCTCGTCCCTGCTCCTCAGTGAGCCTCAGTGGTCCTGGGCCTCCTCAGCCCTCACAATTGATTTACAGAATCAGCTAGCACATTCCCTGGGAGGGCGGGTCAACACATGCTTTTCATCCCATTGGGAAGCACTTTGATTATTATCCCCATTCTGAGGCTCAGAAAGGAAAGGTCACTTCCCAAGGTCACACAGCTAGGAAGGCTGTAGAACCAAGGTTTGAAATCGAGTGGATCAACTCTAAAGTCTCACTCTCAGCCTGATCCTGCCGTACAGGCCCAATGCGTGAAAACACATTACATTAACATCAACAATAAAAGTATTAATAATAAACCCCAACAGTGGGCTTACTGTGTCAGGAACTTGAAGCGCCCCACGTGTCTGTCTCATTTGATCCTCCCAGCTACCCTCAAGGTAGGGGGGTTGAGATGCTAAGGGAGGCGTGGCAGCTGTGGCTTCCGGAAACCAGGGCAAATCCCCAAAGCACAAACAAATGCACTCAGCCATGAAGTCACTGTTTACAGCACTAGGGCCTGGCTCCTGCCAAGTACAACTAGCAGCCTCCAGTCCCTGCTCCCCAGGCATCAGGCCCCTCGGCTCATAGGCCTCTGTCATCCTGATCCTCAGGGAGAGGGATGGAAGCTCTCACAAAAGAGCAGCCCCTGGCCGGGCATGGTGGCTGATGCCTGTAATTCCAATACTTTGGGAGGTTAAGTTAGGAGGACTGTTTGAGGCCAGGAGTTCAAGACCAGACTGAGCAAAACAGGGAGACTCCCATCTCTATAAAAATTTTTTAAATTAGCAGGGCATGATGGCGTGTGCCTGTAGTATCAGCCACTTGGGAGGCTGAGGCAGGAGGATCCCTTGAGAGTCCAGGAGGTCAAGGCTGCAGTGAGCTGTGATCTGCCACTGCACTGCAGCCTGGGTGACAAAGCGAGACTATGTTTCAAGAAAGAAAGAAAGAAACAAAGAAACAAGGCCGGGGGCGTGGTGGCTCATGCCTGTAATTCTGGCCCTCTGGGAGGCCGAGGCCAGCGGATCACCTGAGGTCAGGAGTTCGAGACCAGACTGGCCAACACGGTGAAACCCCGTCTCTACTAAAAAAATACAAAAATTAGCTGGGTATGGTGGCGTGCCTATAATCCCAGCTACTTGGAAGGCTGAGGCAGGAGAATTGCCTGAACCCGGGAGCTGGAAGTTGCAGTGAGTCGAGATCACGCTACTGCACTCCAGCCTGGGTAACAGAGCAAGGCTTCGTTTCAAAAAAAAGAAAAAAAGCAAGAGCATGCCCTGGCCAGGCAGCATTCTGGACTCCGTGTGGCTGAATCCTCCTACAAACCCCAGGAGGGTTGGAATGTCACCCCCACTCTACAGATGAGGAAACTGAGGCTCAAAGAAGGGAGGTAACCTGCACAGGTCACCTAGGAATTAAACCCAAAGCCAGAACATTTTCTCCAACAACATCTGTATCTGAGGAAGGGGGTGTGCTCCTGGTGCGTCCTTGGCTTCCTACAGGAGTCGTCTCCTGCTGTGTCCTTGGCTTCCTACAGGAGTCACTTTAGATAAGAATTTAGATCCCAGATTCCCTGGACCTGAACTCCTCGTACCTAGTCTCAGCTCCTGAGAGGTCCTGGGAATCTGCATTGTGAACAAGCTCTCCTGGTGATTTTTATCCATCCAGGGAGGCTGACATCCTGGCCTACCCTTGCCCCCAGACTACTAGTCTACTACTACTACCAACCAGTCCTACTAGTCTACTACTACTGCTAGTCCTACTGATGTAAGTATACACAGTAAGTATTAAGTTCTTCTGAGCAATAAGAAAACCACAACCAGACCAGGCGTGGTGGCTCACACCTGTAATCCCAGCACTATGGGAGGCCGACGTGGGTAGATCACCTGAAGGCAGGAGTTAGAGACCAGCCTGGCCAACATAAGGAAACCTCATCTCTACTAAAAATACAAAAATTAGCTGGACATGGTGGCACATGCCTGTAAACCCAGCTACTTGGGAGGCTAAGGTAGGAGAATTGCTGGAACCCAGGAGGCAGAGGTTGCAGTTAGCCGAGATCACACCACTGCACTCCAGCTTGGGTGACAGAGTGAGACCCTGTCTCAAAAAAAAAAAAAAAAGAAAAGAAAAAAGAAAAAGAAAACCATAACCAATACATGTTTATTTCCAGACCTAGTGTTCATTACTCTGTTCACTTGACTTATTTCATCCTCACAAAAACCTCTAGAGGGAGGGACTCATTTTATCTCCATTTTCCACAGGAGGAAACAGGCTCAGAGATGTGAAGGAACCTACCCAAGGCCACACAGCAAACAAGTGGCACAGCGGCTCTCCACCCTGTGACCTCACCCTCCTCATGCTGGGCAAAGGCCCCACCGAGGTTCTGTAGGCCCTGTCAATGGTGAGGACCAGCACAGAGGGAGAGCCTGGGGGTTGAGGGGGGGCACTGAGGCCTGTGGTTTTATTCATGACCCCCTACCCCCATCCCACCAATACCCCTCTGCTCCATAAAACCACTGGAGCTCAAAAGCCCTGAAGATTCAGCTGGTCAAAAGCCACATTTAACAGAAGGGGAAAATGAGGCACCAAGCTGTAGGGGCCAGTCAGGACACGGGCCAAGGAGCGGGCAGAGCAAGTCGGAGGAGTCCCCCAAGCAAGGGGGAAGGCAACATTCCGATAACTTCCCAAAACCCCCAGAACGACCCCAGCACATGGGGCTCAGGGTGGTGACCAGAGGAGTCCATCCAGCTCAGGCCCCAGGCCGGCAGATGAGCTCAGCGCTCCAGCTGCAGGGTGGGGAGGGGAGGGAGGGAAGGGGCAAGAGGGACGCTGATTGGCTAATTCAAATCCCAACAGAAAGGGCCCCTCCTCTCCGCCCGGACTCCGAGAGCCACCCACCCGCTCCCTACACCAGCTCCCCACACCCTCCTCCCCACCGCTGCTCTGGCCCCACCCACGGAGGCACCGCAGCCCCGCAGCTCATTCCAGGTCCCAGCCTCTCCTCCGCCCCTTCCTCATCTTTCTGAAGTCTGACATTTTTTTGTGTCCCTCCCATGAATCCTCCACTATACAGGCCCAAACGCAGATTCCTCTGAGCTTCTCCAGCTATTCCCGCCCCCTCCCCACCTCCTCCCTCCTGCTTTCCCTCACCACCCCCCACCCCTCCCAACCCAGTGATTGGAATCTGAATATGCCCGGGAGCTGCCCTGTCAAGTAGAAGTACGCTTTGAACTTGGAAACTAACTCATTCTTTTTTTTTCTTTTAGAGAGAGACAAGGTTTCTCTCTGTCTCCCAGTCTGGAGTACAGTGGTGCAATCATAGCTCACTGCAACCTTTAACTCCAGGACTCAAGCAATCCTCTGGCCTTGGCCTCGCAAATAGCCGGGACTATAGGCACTTACCACCACACCCTGCTAATTTTTTTTTTTTTTTTTTTTGGAGACAGAGTTTTACTCTGTCACCCAGGCTGGATTGCAATAGTGTGATCTCAGCTCACTGCAACTTCGGCCTCCCAGGTTCAAGCGATTCATCTGCCTCAGTCTCCTGAGTAGTGGGGAGTACAGACCTGTACCACCACACCCGGCTCATTTTGTATTTTTAGTAGAGCTGGGGTTTCACCATGTTGGCCAGGCTGGTCTTAAACTCCTGGCTTCAGGTGATCTATCCGCCTTGGCCTGCCAAAGTGCTGGGATTACAGGTGTGAGCCACCACCCCCAGCCTCTGCTAATTTTTTTTATTTTTTGTAGAGACAGGGTCTTGCTATGTTGCCCAGCCTGATTTCCAACTATTGGCCTCTAGCGATCCTCCCACTTCAGCCTCCCAAAGCGCTGGGATTCTGGGATTACAGGCATGAGCCTCCACCTCTGGCGGAGACATATCCATTGGTTGTCTCATGTGTAGAATAGCACTACAATCCCACTGTGCACCAACAAGACCACAGGAGGCGCCAGTGGCTTCCTGGAGCAGGCACTCCTGTTTACTTCCCCTGGCCCTGCTGGCCTCTGAAATCCTGGCTCTCCCTGGTCCCTTAATGAGGGTTTTTCTTTTATATTCCACTGGAAAGGCTCTAGGGCTTGAGTTTGCCAGTGTCTTCCAACAGAAGGGACTTCTCCCCAGGTAAGTGTGTGACCGACTCCCATCCTGCCGCTCCCCTGGGTCCTCACAGGGGCCATCTTCTGCCACCTTCCTCTCTACCCCTTCCTGGCTCAGGCCCACTTCTCCCTTGGACCTTTGCTCAGAAGTCACCCCTGCAGGAAGCCTCCCTAGGACCCCATCCCAGTTCCTCCTGTCACTGGATCACACTGGGCTGAGTTCCGAGGGCAGTGGGCCGGGCCTGGGGGCCCCGGAGTTCTCACCACCAGACCAGAGCTTCCGAAGACAGGCAGGGGGACATCCCACCTGCCAACGTCCCACCCACCCTTCCCCTGCTTCCTGAAGCAGACAGCAGTGAGGCCAAGCTGGAAGCTTGGGAGGCTGATGAGCCTGGGCTCTGCCACCAACACGCTGAGCGCTCCTTGACCTTGGGCAGGTATTGCCTTTCTCTGAACCTCAGATTCCTCATAAGAAAATGGAAATAATAATAATAGCTAACATTTTTGAGACCTTATGCTGGCATTTTACCCACATTATTTTTTTTTTTTTTTTTTTTTTTTGGGAGACAAAGTCTCACTCTGTCACCTAGGCTGGAGTGCAGTGGTGCGATATCAGCTCACTGAAACCTCCGCCTCACAGGTTCAAGTGATTCTCCTGTCTCAGCCCGAGTAGCTGGGATTACAGGCGGGAACCACCACACTCAGCTAATCTGTGTATTTTTAGTAGAGATGGGGTTTCACCATGTTGGCCAGCCTGGTCTCGAACTCCTGATCTCAAGTGATCTGCCCACCTCAGCCTCCCAAACTGCTGGGATTACAGGCATGAGACACTGTGCCCAGCCCACATTATTTCATTTAATCTTCATAGAACCCTGTGACATAGAGATTGCTGCAAACCCATTTTACGGATGAAGACACTGAAACAGGTGACTTTGCTCAAAATAATAAAGTTCAGATATATTGGAGCCAAGATTTAAACCAGGCTTGACCAACTCTAGGCCTTCACTACTTTCTTTTTTTTTTTGTTTTGTTTTGTTTTTTTTGAGACCGAGTCTCACTCTGTCGCCCAGGCTGGAGTGCAGTGACACGATCTTGGCTCAGTGACACGATCTTGGCTCACTGCAAGCTCTGCCTCCCAGGTTCACGCCATTCTCCTGCCTCAGCCTCCTGAGTAGCTGGGACTACATGTGCCTGCCACCATGCCCGGCTAATTTTTTGTATTTTTAGTAGAGACGGGGTTTTGCTGTGTTAGCCAGGATGGTCTTGAGGCCTTCACTACTTTTCATTAACATAATTAAGGAACCTCTGCCTGGCACCATGGCTCATCCTTGTAATCCCAGCACTTTGGGAGGCCAAGGCAGGAGGATCACTTGAGCCCAGGAGTTTGAGACCAGCCTGGGCAACATAATGAGACCCCATCTCTACAACATATAGAAAAATTAGCCAGGTGCGGTGGTGTGTGCCTGTAGTCCCAGCTACTCAGGAGGCTGAGGTGGGGGGATCCCTCGAGCCCAGGAGGTGGAGGCTACAGTGAGCTATGATCACATCACTGCCTGATGCCTAGGCAACAGAGCAAGACCTTGTCTCTAAAAAAACAAACAAGGAAAAGAAACCTCCATGGAACTGTGCAGGGACAAATTGGAGCCTAACACCAGGTGTGTGGTTGATAATAAATAGTAGCTTCTCAGCCCGGCGCGGTGGCTCATGCCTGTAATCCCAGCACTTTGGGAGGCCAAGGCGGGTGGATCACCTGAGGTCAGGAGTTGGAGACCAGGCTGGCCAACATGGTGAAACCCTGTCTCTACCTAAAAATACAAAAATTAGCTGGGTGTGGTGGCCGGCGCCTGTAATCCTAGCTACTCGGGAGGCTGAGGCAAGAGAATCGCTTGAACCTGGGAGGCGGAAGTTGCAGTGAGCCAAGATCGCACCATTGCATTCCAGCCAGGGCAACAAGAGAGAAACTCTGTCTCAAAGAAAAAAAAAAAAACAAAACAGTAGCTGCTGGTAGTAGGAAGGATTCATATTATAATATCATTTTGGGGCACCCTTGATAGAAGCCCTGTGGATTCACCAGGAATTCCTACTTAGATGAGGAAACTGAGGCCCAGAGAGGTAGTAGAACTTGGCCACGGACACACGGAAGTGACATGCAAGGCCAACCTGGGCCTCACTTAGACTTGTGGTCTCATCCAGCAACAAGGGCACCTGGGCCCAGGCTGACCTTGACATCCTGCTCCAGACCACGGATAAGCTCGCCGTCCACCTGGCCAGTCTGGGCGGCACGGAGACTGCGGCGCTCGGCTTTGCGCAGCCGGTATTGCAGGATGCGGCAGGTCTTGCTGGCCTGGTCCAGCTGCTGTCGCAGCTCCTGCAGCTGATACACGTCCTCCTCCATATAGACGTCTCGCATCTCCAGCATCTCGGCCCGCAGCTCCTCAATCTCATCCTGTGGAGGGAAGGAAGGGTCAGGTTACTGGGCCCACAGTAGCAGCTAGGAGGCCTGAGTGCTGACCACACCCAGTGCTGAACGAAGCACAGTGGGGGACCTGGATGTGGCAGGCTGAATGACAGACCTCCAAAGATGTCCATGTCCACATTCCCAGAATCTGTGAATGTTACCTTACGTGGCAAAAGGGACTTTGCAAATATGAGTAAATTAAGGATCCCAAGACAGGGAAACAGAAGCAGAGGCTGGAGTGAGATGCTTTGATGCTGGAGGAAGGGGCTGTGATGATGGAGGGAGGGGGTGCCTCTAGAAGGCAAGGAAAACGATTTTGCCCTGGGGTCTTCCCAAAAAATGCAGTCCTGCCCAAACCTTGACACCTCCAGGATCAGAGGATAATAATCTGGTGTTCTTTTTTTTTGAGACAGTCTCACTCTGTTGCCCAGGCTGGAGTGTAATAGCGCGATCTCAGCTCACTGCAACCTCCTCCTCCCTACTTCAAGCGATTCTCCCTGCCTCAGACTCCCAAGTAGTTAGGATTACAAGTGCCCACCACCACACCCAGCTGATTTTTTATATTTTTAGTGGAGATGGGGTTTCGCCATGTTGGCCAGGCTGGTCTTGAACTCCTGACCTCAAGCGATCTGCCTGCCTTGGCCTCCCGAAGTGCTGGGATTCATTACAGGTGTGAGCCACCGCACCCAGCCTGGTGGTCTTTTAAGCCACTAAATTTGTAGTGATTTGTTACAGAAGCAACAGGAACACACTGGGGAAGCAGGAGATGCCATTTAAGAAACACGGATGAAGCCGGGCATGGTGGCTCATGCCTGTAATCCCAGCACTTTGGGAGGCCGAGGCAGGCAGATCACAGATCGTGAGGTCAGGAGATCGAGACCATCCTGACTAACACGATGAAACCCCGTCTCTACTAAAAATACAAAAAAATTGCCGGGCCTGGTGGTGGGCGCCTGTAGTCCCAGCTACTCAGGAGGCTAAAGCAGGAGAATGGCATGAATGCAGGAGGCGGAGCTTGCAGTGAGCCGAGATCGCGCCACTGCACCCCAGCCTGGGCGACAGAGCAAGACTCCATCTCAAAAAAAAAAAGAAATATGGATGAGCATCAACTATGTAAGTACTAGGCCCTGTGCTAAGTGCAGGGGTAGGGAGGGACAGTGGGTCCAACCCCCTCTATATATTCTGTATGGAGCCCCAAGTTTCACCAGGAAGATACACAGTAAACCAGCAAATAATAATAATAACAAAAAACACCTGGCTGGGCTCAGTGGCTCACACCTGTAATCTCAGCACTTTGGGAGGCCAAGGCAGGTGGATCATTTGAGGTCAGGAGTTTGAGACCAGCCTGGCCAACATGGTGAAACCCTGTCTCTACTAAAAACACCAAAAAAAAAAAAAAAAAAAAAGAGCCAAGCATGGTGGTGCGTGCCTGTAATCCTAGTTACTCGGGAGGTTGAGGCATGAGAATCACTTGAACCCAGGAGGCAGAGGTTGCAGTGAGCTGAGATTATACCATTGCACTCCAGCCTGGGAGACAGAGTGAGACCCTATCTCCAAGAAAGAAATAAAAATAAAAAAACCTCAGATGCTGTTAAGTGCTATAAAGACAAAACCAAAACGAAACCAAACAACGTGAGTTATATGACAGAGTGATGTGGAGGGTGCTATGTTAGGGGACATGATCAGGGAGGCCATCTCTACAAAAGAGACATTTGAGCTGAGACAAGAAGGAAGAGCCAGAAAAGCTAGGGGGAGAGGTTATTCCAGGCAGAGGGAACAGTGCGTGCCAAGGCTCAGAGGCAGGAAAGATACAGCAAGGTACAGCAAGGCGTGTGTGTGTCAAGGTACAGCAAGGAGGGCAGGGCAGCTACTGGGTTAATTTCAGGCTGAGGAAACTGACAGGAGTCAACCACCTGGGGCTTTGAAGGGCAAAATAGAATCTGGGTTTGGGGTTTGCTTGTTTTGAGAGGGGGTCTCACTCTGTCACCCAGGCTGGAGTGCAGTGACAAAATCTCAGCTCACTGCAACCTCTGCCTCCCAGGCTCAAGCCACCCTCCCACCTTAGTCGCTCAAGCCACCCTCCCACCTTAGTCTCCCAAGTAGTTGGGACCAAAGGCACACAACCCCACATCCCGCTAGTGTGTGTGTGTAGAGACAGGGTTTTGCCATGTTGCCCAGGCTGGTCATGAATTCCTGAGCTCAAGCAATCTGCCCAGCTGGGATTACAGGCATGAGCCACCATGCCTGGCCTGGGTTTGCATTTTAAGCAGAGAGGGTAACAGTATGACCTCACTTCCTCAAGGCAGCTTCTGCTACCGCTGTCATCAGCTTCCAGCTGTTCCTCACTTCTCCTTTATAATCATTATTAGCAAATCTGCAATTCTATGTTTAATAGTTTGTCTTCCAGCCAAACCATGAGTGCCTGGAGGCCATCCCATTTGGTCTAGCAGGCAGTAGGCTCCCAACAAATATTAACTGAATGGGTGCATGCATGTTTAGTTAGGTCAAAAACAACAAAAAGACATACCAATGTGCAACAATCATTAGATACTAAGTGTAAAGGGGGAGGGAAGTAGAATTACGCAGAAGAAATGCATAATTATTATGTCTCATACAAATGTGCAAACCCAGTCACAAATGGGAATAATACTTACCCTTAGTGTGACCGAATGATTTAAATAAGATTGTATACTAAGAAGGGAAACTGGCCAGGTGCAGTGACTCATGCCTCTAATCCCGGCACTTTGGGAGGCCAAGGCAGTCAGATCGCCTGAGGCCAGGAATTCAAGACCAGCCTGGCCAACATGGTGAAACCCTGTCTCTACTAAAAATACAAAAATTAGCCGGGCGTGGTGGTGGGCACCTGTAGTCCCAGCTACTCGGGAGGCTGAGGCAGGAGAATCGTTGGAACCTGGGAGGCAGAGGTGGCAGTGAGTCAAGATCATACCACTGCACTCCAGCCTGGGCAGCAGAGCCAGACTCTGTCTCAAAAAATAAAAAAAGAGAAACAGAGTCACCAGGGATGAATGAACTGCTAAAGGCATCCCTGAGGAGCCAGGGGGAAGCACCGAGGATGGAGGTGATGGAAGCAGGGGTTGGGGGGTCCAAGGGGCAAAAAGGCCTCTGCGGGTCCTGGAGAGGGCAGATCTGGAGAGCCGGATTCCTCAGCCCTCCCTACCTGCCTTTCCCCAAAGGAAACGGAAAGGAAGGGACTGGGAAGTGGGGTCTCGTATTCCTCCCTCCTCATGCTGCCACTGGGAGGAGGGAGCGTCCACTCTGCTCCCATTGGAGGGACACCTCTGGCTTCTGTCCGAGCACCCCTCACTATACCCCCGCTGGGGCTGGGAGGAAGGGGGGAACTGACCTTGCGCCTGGGAAAGGAACAAACATGGGGGTCTCTCTCTTCACTCCTGCCTGCCCAGAGGGCAAGGACAGCTCTGCTCTTCCAATGGTCAGCCTGGTAAGATGGCTCCCCGTGAGGAAGGGGGTATGGCTGGGGTTGCCTCCGCCCCCTGAGGCTGGATGGATTTAATTCAGGGTCGGGGTTAGGGAGCCCTACCCTCCAGGCTAGTTCTCAGAAGCTTGGGAGGTTTTCCTGCCCGTCGGTTTGACTCCTGGGGCTGCAGAGGAACAGTCACTCGGCCAGGCCCCCCCCACCCCCATCCTCACAGACACATAGACTCACCACCCCACCAGCACACCATGTGGACAGAACAAGTGGAAAGGAGGAAGTGGAACAGTAAATGATCACACCAGTTAAAAAATGAGGAAGTGAAGGATCCACGCGCTGTTTCAGGCAGCTGATGAAGGAAGCATGAAGGAAAGAGAACTCAGGAAGTGCAAGCCAGTCGGCTAAATCCAGACTAGGCCAGCCTCCAGATGGATCTGTGTTCAAATCCTAGCCATGCCGATCATCAGCACCCCACTTATTCTCTCTAGAAAGTTAAAATGACAGGATATGGTGATGGAAAGAATAGGAGGGTCTAAGTGGACCTCAAGCTCAGGCTGAACCAAGGGGAAATGCACACAACCCTATGATGCTGGGCTACATTAACAGATGCACGACATTCAGATCATGGGAGGTGACGTCTCTCACATAAGATGACACCCACAGCGCTAGAGTCATTTTTGGAATCACTTTTTTACCTTTTAAATAACTGATTTTCTTATTTATAAAACAGGGCAGGCCGGAGGCGATGGCTCACGCCTGTAATCCCAACACTTTGGGATGCCAAGACCGGCAGATCATGAGGTCAGAAGTTTGAGACCAGCCTGGCCAACATGGTGAAACCCCATCTCTACTAAAAATACAAAAATTATCCGGTTGTGGTGGTGCACGCCTGTAATCCTAGCTACTCAGGAGGCTGAGGCAGGAGAACTGCTTGAACCCGGGAGGCGGAGGTTGCAGTGAGCCGAGATCATGCAACTGCACTCCAGCCTGAGCAACAGAGCGAGACTCTGTCTTGGAAAAAAAGCAAAGTAAAATAAAATAAAATAAAGCGTTGGCAGGGCACAATGGCTCACCCCTGTAACCCCAGCACTCTGAGAAGCTGAGGCAGGAGGATCACTTGAGCCCAGGAGTTCAAGATCAGCCTGGGTAACATAGTGAGACCTCATCTCTACAAAAAATAACAACAACAACAACAATAGTAATATATTACATCCAAACAGGCCGTGACTTTAAAAATGGTTATCATTGGCCAGGTGCAGTGGCTCATGCCTGTAATCCCAGCACTTCGGGAGGCTGAGGCAAATGGATTACCTGGCCTGGAAGTACACCTGTGGCCCCAGCTACTTGGGAGGCTGGGGTGGGAGGATTGTTTGAGCCCAGGAGGTTGGGGTTACGCTGAACTATGATTGTACCACTGCACTCCAGCCTGGGCAACAGAGCAAGAACCTGTCTCTAAAAAAACAAAAAAAGTAAAACATGATCATAGAGACAGTTGTGAAAATAGAGAAAACAGGCCAAGTGCAGTGGCTCACACCTGTAATCCCAGCACTTTGGGGAGGCCAAGGCGGGTGGACCATTTGAGGTCAGGAGTTTGAGACCAGCCAGGGCAACTTGGTGAAACCCTGTCTCTACTAAAAATACAAAATTAGCCAGGCGTGGTGGCAGGTGCCTGTAATCCCAGCTACTGAGGCAGGAGAATTGCTTGAACCCAGGACACGGAGGTTGCAGTGAGCTGAGATCATACCACTGTACTCCACTCTAGGCGACAGAGCGAGATTCTGTCTCAGAAAAAAAAAAGAAAAAGAAAAGAGAAAGAAAATATAATCCGTGCATAATTCCAATACCTGAATCACAGTGGCTCTCAAAGTACAGTTCCTGGACCAGTAGCATCAGCATCACTGGTGAATTTGTGAGAAATTCTCATGTCCCAACCCAGACTTGCTGAATCAGAAACTCCTAGGGTGAGGCCCCCAAGGGATTCTGATGAAGGGCATTTCCTTCTAGCCTTTTTCCCCCCCTGCTAAAAGGGCAAGAGTCAGATCTCTGAGGACAAGTCCCCAAGCCAGGGCCTGACACAGAGCAGGATCTCAGTAAGCATCCTTTGAATAAGTGAATGAATGAATGATAGTTCTCACATGAGCAGCTGTCTCCCCAGGGCCTGCCCTTCACCACAGTCAATTTGTGACAGCGCAAGATGTTGCATTCACACCAGTTCCATCTCTCCAGGGGGGCCTAGGCCTCTCGGGGGGGCTAGTCCCAGCTGCAGGCAGAATGCCCGTCAGCCCCTGCTGGCACGGCCCCACGTGAGAGGGTGAGCTGACAAAGACAGGCTTGTGGCCCCAGGCTGGGTCTGCAGGGACGTGGGCGGGAGAGGCTGGCGAATGCAGGACTTAGGCAGGGGCGCTGAGCTTTCGGGGCCCCAGGTGGGGCTAGGAGAGAGGCTGCTGGAGCTTGGGGAGGGGACCCAGAGGGCGGGCCCTTGTTCTGCTCCAGAGGTTCACAGTCCTCAGGGAGCATAAGAATGCTCTGGGGCTCTGCGGTCACGCAGTCTGGGCCCCCATCCCAGGAGAGCTCTCCAGTGACAGATCCAACTGAAGGAGCTGGGGGTGAGAGGCCCTGGGAGGTGGGGGTGAGGAGCACAGGCTTCCCAGCTCCTTCACAGACAGCTCAGTGGTTCTGAAGAGCCTCTCCCAGCTCCCAGACCCCCTAACTGTGTGGAAATGGGGAGGGAGAGGCCCAGCTCCACTGGACTCAGTAGGCCTTGTGGCTATAGAACGAGGTTGTAGACATGGTGAAACCTTGTCTCTACTAAAAATACAAAACTTAGCCAGGTGGGGTGGCTCACGCCTGTAATCCCAGCTGTTTGGGAGGCTGAGGCAAGAGAATTGCTTGAACCTGGGAGGCAGAGGTTGCAGTGAGCCGAGATCACACCATTGCACTCCGGCCTGGGCAACAGAGCGAGACTGTCTCAAAAAAAAAAAAATCCCCTCAACACCACCCGGGAAACCCCAAGCCTCATCCTCTGCCAGACAACAAAAGGACACAGTGCCTGGCAGTGCCCACCTCAGAGCCCTGGGACCCCTGACCCTCAGCCCCACCACGCCTGGCCACCTCCTTCAAGTTGACCTCTTCACCTTAAAGGCTACTCTTGAAGCTAACCCAGACTTTTTAGCTGGAATAGAAACGGGGAATAGGAGCATGGAGGAGGATGGGAGACCAGGGCACCCACACTGCTGCCAGGATAGGCAGTGCTTCCCTTTCTAGAGAATGCTTTTTTGCTCTGATTACACAGTTAATAGCTGTTTTTGGAGAAATCTGAAGAAGGTAGACGGCTTTCTATCTCTTCTACCAGTTCTCACCAGCTTCTGCTTCAGGTCCAAGTCCCCTTACTGGGCCCTGAGCCAGCCCCTGGTCTCCTCCCTACTCCTGCCTTACCCCGGCCCTCCAGCATCCAAATAGGCTGTGACTTTTAAAATGGCTACCACTGGCCGGGCACGGCAGCTCATGCCTGTAATCCCAGCAATTTGGGAGGCCGAGGTGGATGGATTACCTGAGTTCAGGAGTTCGAGACTAGCCTGACCAACATGGTGAAACCCCATCTCTACAAAAAAACACAAAAAAATTAGCCAGGTGTGGTGGCGGGTGCCTGTAATCCCAGCTACTCGGGGAGACTGAGGCAGGAGAATCGCTTGAACACCAGAGGCAGAGGTTGCAGTGAGCTGAGATCACACCACTACACTTGAGCCTGGGCGACAGAGACAGACTGTTTCAACAAACGAAACATGGTTACCACCTATTAGGAGGCTCACTAATTACCAGGCCCCAGCACAGGCAGTACATGCATTATCGGTTGACAGTTTAATCCTCTTACCAACCCTGTGAGGTAGGTGCTGAAAATGTTCCTATTTTGCAGATGAGAAGACGAGGCTCAGAAGCTTCGCAGAGCTGCTTGAGCAAGGGACCTGTTGTGCTGGATTCCATATCAGCCACGTGGCCCTGGGTCAGTGCGTCATAACTGCTCTTCCAGACTGTTCAGCTATTCCCTCTGATAGAACGGCCTTTGCCAGGCTGACTCCCGACTATCTCATCCTTCCAGAACATTTCCTCCCCGCAATCTGATTCAAACCCTACGCTCTGAAATCTATGGTCCGTTGTGCTGGTAGTTTTAGGTTGTATTTGTCTGTTTTCATGTCAGTCTTCCCCAAGAGCTAGGGAGAAGGGCTGGGGCTGGTTTGTGTCTAGTCCCCAGCATCACCCAGGGCAGGCCGTGGTACAGAACAGGTACCGTCACTGTCTATGGGTAGATGTAGGAATTAAAGAATGAGTATGGGGCCAGGCGTGGTGGCTCACGCGTGTAATTGCAACACTTTGGGGGGCCAAAGAGGGAGGATCCCTTGAGCTCAGGAGTTCAAGACCAGCCTGGACAACATCGCGAGACCCCATCTCTACAAAAAAATTTAAAAATTAGCCAGGCATGGTGGTGCGCACCTGTAGCCTCAGATACTCAGGAGCCTGCAACAGGAGGATCACTTGAGTTTGGGAGGTTGAGGCTGCAATAAGTAAGGATTGCGCCACTACACTCCAGCCTAAGTGACACAGAGAGAGTCTGACCCCCCCCCAAAAAAAAATTGAATATAGCTTCTGTCCTGCCCAGTCCACAACTCCAGGTCAGCTGCAAAGAGTTAGGAAGACAGAAGTTCAAGACCAGCCTTGGCAACGCAATGAGTCTCTGTCTCTACAAAAAAATAAAAAATTTAAAAAATGTAGCTGGGCATGTGCCTGTAATCCCTAGGACTCAGGAGGCTGAGGCAGGAGGATCACTTGAGCCCAGGAGTTCCAGGCTGCTGTGAGCCATGACTGCACCACTGCATTCCAGGCTGGGTGACAGAGTGAGACCCCTGTCTCTAAAAATAAAAGAGGGAGAGCCTGGGCAGATCAGAACTAGTCTCAGATCTCTATGCCACCCAAGGAGGGTAGGCAGGGTCTGTCTGCACAGGGAACCTCCTGCTCACCCAACCACTCCCTGCCCACAAAGTGCATCTCTGTCCACCCCCTGCCAAACCATGAACTCAGCCTGCAGGAAGCAGCCTCTCAGAGGCAAACCTGCTCCCCTCGATGGACTGATTCCCAAGAATCCTGGGAGAATTGTCCAGGAAGAGCCTCTTGGTCCCGGCTGGGCCAGATGGCCAAACATGAGCTCACACTACTGCTAATAATAGCAAGATCTTGCACAGCAGCAGAGGGCTTCACCATTTACAAAGACATTCCAGCTGAATCATCCCACAGATCCTCATTGAAACTCCCCCAGTGAGGAGAGACAGGAACCATCATCCATGTTCTACAGATGAAGAACTTCAGAGAAGCACTGGGAAGGTGGGTCATGCCCAAGCACATGCAAACGGGCAGGGGGAGGGGGTGAGACCTCCAATCAGGACTCAAACTCCAACCACTGACTTCAAGATCTTTCTTTGGAACCAGAACTCAGGGAGTCCATGAACTTGGAATATCACATCTTTCTTTTGAGTGACCTCTAAGTAAAATGTAGCATTTCCTTCTATTCTGGGCCTATAAACAAACCATCATTATATAAGTAATACCTGTGACTTTGCCACTAAAAAAAAAAAATCACAGATATTTTCATATCATATAACAGTTGCTGCAAAAATGTCAAAATATTATTTACATTCATCAGTAGTTTGAAATTATGCTAGTTAGATCTGTCATCAGAATTTATGAGTTAATAAGCACATATATTACTATGTTGTAATTTAAAAATACTTTAATAACTGTATTTCAATAGAGTTGGTTTCCTTTTTTTTTTTTTTTTTTTTGAGTTTTGCTCTCGTTGCCCAGGCTGGGGTCCAGTGGTGCGATCTCAGCTCACCACAATCTTTGCCTCTGGAGTTCAAGCAATTCTCCTACCTCAGCCTCCTAAGTAGCTGGGATTACAAACATGCGCCACCAAGCTCAGCTAATTTTTGTATTTTTAGTAGAGACGGGGTTTTGCCATGTTATCCAGTCTGGTCTTGAACTCCTGACCTCAGGTGATCCACCCGCCTCGGCCTCCCAAAGTGCTGGGATTACAGGCGTGAGCCATCGCACCCAGCCAAAATAAGATATAACTTTAAATGTTTAAAATGAAATATAGACAGGAGAAGCAGAGCTCCGCTTTCAAATCACACTTTTTACTTATTTATTTTATTTTTTGAGACGGGGTCTCACTGTGTCACCCAGGCTGGAGCACAGTGACTTGATCACAGCTCACTGCAGCCTTGACCTCTTGGGCTAAAGTCATCCTCTTACTTCAGCCTCCTGAGCAGCTGGGACTACAGGCACACACCACCATGCCTAGCTGAATTTTGTATTTTCTGTAAAGAGGGGGTCTTGCTTTATTGCCCAGGCTGATAAATCACATATAAGTGTTCTAAGAAAGATTATTTTCTATGAGAAACCCACACAGATATAAAATGATTTCACCTTTGTACACTGAGGACAGCAGGGGGAAGTTTAGATTTGGGGCCACTGGAACCTTCGCACGTGGCTCCAGATGCATGGCTATGATGGAATTGGCCTGCAGCAGCTGGGGAGCTGTGGGGCTGGAGATGAAAGTGACCGAACACCTGGACCCTCTGCAGAAACACAGCAAGTGGCAGCATGTGGTCTGAATCCAGCAGCAGCTCCCAGCTGGGAGGACGGGGAGAACCAAGGGGACATGAGGTTCCTGAAGGCAGGAGCAGGTTGCCTCTTGCCAGCCACCAAGGAAGAGACTTCCACAGCGGAAGTCCCTCAGCTACCTCCCACCCAAGAGTCAGCCCCTGGTGTCCCTGGGGAACTCTGATATGACCCCTACAGACCACATTCTAGAAACCCTAGATATGCCAAGGCTGGCTCAGGGGCGGAAGCTGCAATCTGAGCCCACCTAGCTGCCATGGGACTCTGTACTGCCTGGGCCTCCTACTCCACACCTGTTTCCCACCTCAAAAGCCACCTCCAGCAGAGCGCGGTGGCTCACACCTGTAATCCCAGCACTTTGGGAGGCCAAGACGGGCAGATTACTTGAGGTCAGGACTTTGAGACCAGCCTGGCCAACACGGTGAAATCCTGTCTCTACAAAAATACAAAAAATTAGCCGGGGGTGGTGGTGCACACCTGTAATCCCAGCTGCTCCGGAGGCTGAGGCAGGAGAATCGCTTGAACCCAGGAGGTGGAGGTTGCAGTGAGCCGAGATGGCACCACTATACTCCAGCCAGGACAACAGAATGAGACTGTATCTGACCAAAAAAAAAAAGAAAAAAGCCACCTCCACCAAGAAGCCTCCCTGACTGCCCCAGGGCAGAGCCCTTTTGTTTGAACAATTACTGAGTACCTATGGTGGGCCAGACCCATCACCAAATTATTGGATTTAATCCTTATGATGGGCACTCTGCTCCCAACTAATTTGTACAGTGAGTGATTTTTTCTAAAACCATGTTTAAAATGTGGTTAAAACTGTTTAAAATTCTCCAATGATCACCAAAACCTGGGAACCACCCAAATGTCCCTCAGCTGGTGAATGATAAACTGTGGTACGTCCACGCAATAGAATACTACTCAGCGATGAAAAGGAAAGAACTGCTGACACCTGCAACATGGAGGAAGCTCACATGCAGGAAGCTTAGGGAAGGAAGCCAGACTGAGTATGCTACACACTGTATGAGTCTATTTTTGACACTCTGGAAAAGGCAAGGCTATAGAGACAGAAAACAGTCCCAGTGGTAGTCAGGGTCTGAAACCGAAAGAGGAACTGACCTCACAGGGCGAAATTTGGGGTGTGAAGGAACTGTTCTGTATCTTGGTTGTGGTGGTGGCTGCAGAACTGGATGCATTTGCCAAAATTCATTTTATTGTATATATTTGTACAACTGTATATATTGTATATATATGCCCAGTACACCTGACCTAAAACCCCAAAAAGCAAAAAGCAAAGCAAAACAAAACCTCCAGTGACTTTTTATCACACACAAAAGAAAACCCAAATCCCATCATAGGGCATACAGGCGCTGTCTGGCCTGAGTCCTGTTCACTTCTCCATCTTCATCTCCCTCGACTCCTCCTCTCACTGGCAACACAGCAGCCACTTGGGTCTTAGGCAACCAGCAACTGCCTCACCTGTCCCACCCCAAAGCCTTTGGCCTTGCAGTTTCCTCTGCCTGGATTTCCCTGCCCCCATCTCTGCACTGCTGGCTTGCCTTCTGCCTCAAGTCTCCACTGAACTGCCACCTCCTCTGAGAAGCCTTCCATGCTCCTCTAGTCCCATTATGTCCAACTTAACCCCTTGTTTCTTTCTTGGCATGTATCACAGGTTTATTTGTGATATTCATCGTTTTGTCTGTTTGCCTGCAGAATGTCAGTCTCTACCACTAGGATGTGATGTCAGGAGGACAGAGCCCAGCACAGTGCCTGGGACACACCGAACAGCTCAATAAAGAGGTGCTGAATGAATACACAGGCCCTCAGAGGGGAGAAGAATCCCCCTGTTCTACTTCCCTACAGAAAACCACTTCTAGTCCGCGCTCCTGTGTCTGAATCTAATTCTTTGATTCTGTGAAGCTAATGCCCACGGGTGCTTCGGACCCCAGTGGCAGGGCTCAAATCCCAGCCCAGCAACACCCAAGCCACAGCCCTGCCAGATTCCAAACCTTACCCAAATGTACCACCTCCTCCCCAGGTTCCAGGGGCCCAACAAGCCCTCTGACGGGCAGACCAACCCAAAAGAATGACAGAGCTGAGCTGAGAGGCCCAGAACCCTCACTCTGCGCGGCAGCAACCACACTATAGAGGAACAGAAGCCTCCGCCTGGCCCGCCTGCTCCCACATTGCCCTGGCCACCACGGTCCCTCCCTCAGGCCGAGGCCTGGGCTGCCTCCCATCTGCCACCCTGGCTCTGGGCCACTCGTCTCCTGCCCGGGCCCAGGCCACTCACCCCAGCCCCGGAAGGGCTGCTTTGCGGAGTGGGCCGGCAGTGGCCACAGAGGCAGCATGCCAGCCCCACCCAAGAGGCCAGGGCAGCCATCTGCCATCCCTTCTGCCAGTCCCCCAGGAGTCTGTCAAGGCTCCAGATGAGATCATCGCACTTGGACCCCAAGAAAGGGTATGCAAAAAACTCCACAGAGCTCCACTTCTCAGCTCAAATGCAAACACTCTGGGCACAGCAGCAGGGGAGGAAACCCAAAGACTCCATCCCTTCATACCCAGGGACACAGAGGCCTCGAGAAGGACAGGGGACAATCCCACAGTCCCTGGAGGGGATAGCACTGAGTAGGCGGGTGGGCTCTGGGCACCTGTCTCCCATCCCAGAGCTCAATCTAGCTTAGCATCCTTGGAAAGAAGCTGGGGTCCAGTTTTTGGGGAGTTGCATCAAAGGTCCTGATGAGGCTGGGCGCGGTGGCTCACACCTGTAATCCCAGCACTTTGGGAGACTGAGGCGGGTGGATCACCTGAGGTCAGGAGTTCAAGACCAGCCTGGCCAACATGGTGAAACCCCATCTCTACTAAAAATGCAAAAATTAGCCGGGCGTGGCAGCACATATCTGTAATCCCAGCTACTTGGGAGGCTGGGGCAGGAGAATCGCTTGAACCCAGGAGACAGAGGTTGCAGTGAGCCAAGATCACACCACTGCACTCCAGCCTGGGCGACAAATAAGACTTCATCTCCAGTAAAAAAAAAAAAAAAAAGGTCCCAGGGAAAGAAGGCCAGTACACCCAGCCCAGCATTGCTGTGCCACACAACTTCCCCACTCCAGCCGACACGGAGACTGCTTGGCCCTGGAGACCCACCGCATCCTACTCCTCTGGTTAGGAATAATGAGGGAAGACTGGGGCCTGGACCCGCCTCTCCACTGCCAAGAAATAAGAGGAGATGCTCCCTGGGCACTCCCCCTCCCCGCCAGGCAGCGCACATTCTCTCACTGCAGTCCAAGCAATCCCCGATGGGAGAGGAACCTCAGAGAGGTCAAGTACGTTGCCCAAGGCCACACACAGTTAAGTGGCACAGCCAGGATTCAGGTCCAGTTGGAGCTCCTGTAAGCTGGACCAGACAGTCTTATAATGAACAATGGTGACGATAACAATAGCTAACATTGACAAGTGTTTAATGTGTTCCAGACACCGGACTGAGACAGAAAGACCATTATCTCTTGCTCAGTGATGAACCTTAGAGGCAGGCGCTATGACTATCTTATCCCCATTTCACAGGTGAGCAAACGGAGGCCCAGGAAGATGAGGTCTATGCAGCCAATCAGGAGTGAGCCTCCCAGATCCGTCTGGTACAGCTCTGCATAGGAGACTACAGATGCTCTATCAGGGAGGGGTGTGTGTGTGTGTATGTGGTGGTTGTTGTTGGTAAGGAGATGCCCAGAGACCACTGCCCACCAAGGCCACATCTGGCTTGTCATTGTTGTCACTGTCCCATTCAAGGCCTTACCTGGCAGAGCAGGGACATATCCACAGGCCCTACGGCCTCTGGGACATTCATGTCAGGAAGCGCCTGACAGTTTCCTCCCATCCTTTCCATGTGAACAGGAAGGAAGGCAGCATCTGGACCTGGATGTGTTTAAAACATCCCCCAAACACCTTCTGGGTTGCAGCGAAATCTCTAACTCAGAGCAGGGGTCTGAGGTCTTTAGGGATAGAAGGCAAAGCTCCAAAGATAGTGGCCTAAGACCACACAGCCTGAAGCTCCAGGACACCCCAGCACTTTACACCCCTGCCATTCCCCCTGCCTGGCATCCTGGAGAGAAGCACAAGACCCCAGTCTTGCCTCTTGCCACTTACAGGCTGCATGACCTCTAACTAGCCCCCTAACCTCTCTGGGCCTCAGTTTCTCCCTTTGTAAAAGGAAGGAGCTAAACACCCTGGAAGGTCCCTGCCCTCATGCAGGGCAAGGTGGGGCGGTGGTGGCATGAAACCTGTCATTACCCCATTAATAATCTAATCACCATCACGGTAAATGCTCCAAAGGAAGCTCCAGGGAACTCCAAGGTGTCCGACACAGGAGCCTGGCCTGGGGAGTTGCTGCTGGGGCTGAGTGCCCTAAGGTGGAGGAAGAAACTAAGGGAAAGAGCCAGGAACTGCAAGCACAAAGGCCAGGTGGCAAGAGCACGGGACAGAGGCTGGGGTGTGTCCCGCATGCACCCGTAGAGCTTGGGCTGGGCAGGGGTGGGCGAGGCTGCGGGAGGCAGGACCACACAGGCTGCTCCACCACGAGGCAGGGTCAAGGAGAGGCTGGAAGAGGAGAGGCTGGTGCAACCGACTCAAGCCCAGAAGATCCAAAGCAGGCCTGGGCCCCAACCAGAGTAAAGATGTTCAGCTAACCCAGCCTAGCTAGGGAACCCCAGACTTTTTTCCATAGAGGCTGAGCTTTTCCTTGTGGCTCAGGCGATGAGAGATGATTCACCTCCATTTGAGAATGAGGGGCCCCCAAAGGTGTCCTTCCATTAGCAAATGTGTATCACCAGTTACTAAGCTGGTGGCACTAGCCTGGGTCATTCAGGGAAGAGTGACACAATGCCGTAGGGGAGGGGAGGGGGGACACAGACAGGGAGATATGTTTGGGGGTACCCAAAATGCAGTGCAGCTCTGTGCATACCACTCAGACTGATGCCCCAAGCCAACACCCACGGGGGGACACCCAGAGCCAAGCACAGCCCCTGCTGTCAAGGACCCAGCTTAACCTGGGGTCACCGGGGTCACACCAGGGCCAGATAGAACAGGCAAGCGCTTGGCTGTTGGGTCCTTCCGAGGAGCCAGACCTCGCTAATGGGACCCGTACATGCACTCTTTCTCTTATGGAACCCTCACGGCAACATGCGCAGCAAGGACATCCACATCCCCATTCTACAGATGAGGAGACTGAGGCTCAGAAAGGGAAAGCTCAGAAAGGAAAAGGCAGAGCTGGGATTCGAGCCCAGTCAGCTTGGCTCCAGATCACAGTGCTCTCTCCCAACCACCCTGGACCTCAGAGAAGGAAGGGCTGGCCTGCTGCTCCCACCCGCTCCGACCCCCTGCTGCGCCCCACTGCCGCAAAGCAGGCAGATGCAGTGCTGACTGAGGCCTCCAGTGATGCCAGGGTCAGCCTGGCATGGAGCACCCCAGCTCCAAGTTCCTTCCGGCACCAAGGGGAGTGAACGTGACCACGGATGAGGTCATGCATGTGGGGACTAGGGGAATGACCTCAGTGAAAAACTTGGCTGCTGGGCAGGCCCTTGCCTTGAACTTAGCTGCGCCCCTCCCCTGGGGGACTCTCTCTCTGTCCGGAGGCTATGCAGGACATGGGGCCTCCTCTCCTTCTCTGTGCCAGGATGGTGCTAGGCGCACAGAACACCTGAGCTCTCAACCTCCCAAGCGCCCCACTAGAAACGATCACATCCCATTTTACAGGAGGAACACGGAGGCTTGAGGAGGGACCATGCAGGGACAGCATGCACAGGGAGAAGGTGACACAGTGAAGTTTGGCTCCAGACTTGACTCCAGAGGTGGAGTTTGCCCCTGAGACCACACAGCGTTGCTCTCCTCTCCGGCAGGGCAGGCCTCAGGCCCAGGGCTGCAGACACATAAAAGGAGGTGGCTGCAGGTTTGCTGCCACGAGACCCCTCCCAGCAAGGTGCTCACACGGCTTCGGCCTGGCATTCAGTGCCCATCCCAAGCCAGCCCAACTCCCCTTCCCAGACTCTCCTCAACCCTGCCAGCTTCCACCACTCCCTCCAGCTTTTCTGTTTCAAGCCTGTGGTCCACCTCCAGGCCCTGCCTACTGCCTTTCACTTAATTGCACACATATTTATTGAGCTCCGACAACGTGGCAGGCACTGTTCTAAGAGCTGGGCACAGAGACAGCCACTTGAGGCTAACTCCCCAGCTCCAAGGACACCTCCTTCTCCAGGAAGCCTGCCAAGCCCCTTCTCTGAGCTCCCATACCTCCTCTAGCCACCTCTACCCTGGCCTCCATCATTCCCCAGCCAGAACTGGGCACCCTTTACAGATGGGAGTGGCATGGCCCTCCGCAACCCCCAGCAAGGGAACAGGGGGAGATAGGGCCAGCAGGAAATTCCAAGGAGATTAGAAGGGAGTTGCCCCCGGGCAGTGTTTCTTCTGTGGGCAGCCTGACAATCAGTCCACTTCACTCGGCCCCACTGGCCCTGGGCATCAGGGACCTGGGGGACTTCAGTGCAGCTTCTTCTGACTTCAAGACCTACTAGCCCCCAACCACCCACCACCCAGGATCCCAGGACCCCCAGCTCCAGAAGGTTACAAAGTCAAGCCCCTGGCCACACTCCTCAGTGTTCCCAGCAGCCTTGTGGAAGGAAGCCTAGTGAGCCACTAAAAACAGTTTAGTTTGTACACATTAGCTCCAGGGAGACACAGACCAGGATTTCCTGTTTCTGTGTGTGGATGTCACAGCCCGCGTGTGTGTGTGTGTGTGTGTGTGTGTGTGTGTGTGTGTGTGTGTGTGTGTGTGTGTGTGTGTGTGTAGGTTCCCTGGTTTGAGAGCCTCTGGCTCCTGTTGGCAAATGCTACATGCCTAATGTTTGCATGCCAGACTGTGCCGTGTCCCTGCTGATGTGCATGTGACTGTGTGTGCTATCTGTGTGTAAATGTCTGCGTGGGAGTCCCCTTGGTGGGTGTCTGTAAGCCTCAGGTAAGTGTGCAAGTCTCTGCTGCTCTCTTTGTGGAAGAGGCAGGGGAGGTACCTGGGTGGTGAGCTTGTGCCTGGGCCAGCCTGGCAAGCGTAGATGTGTCGACTTCCGTGGATGCTAGTGTGTGTGTATAATGTCTGCGTGGGTTTGTATCCCCGCCTTCATGTGTACTTCTGATGAGTCTGAGTGTGTCTGCAGGATGTCAGTCTCTGGGGCATATCCGGGTGTGTCTGGGGGTGTAAGACGTGTATATGAGGATGTGTTTCTGACCTGGGGGTTGCAACAGGGTCTCAGCCTCCATTGTGTCTGTGTGGTGATGCGTGGGTGTGATGGAACGGGAGTTGTGTAGCTGCTTGGGTGTGTGCACTTCTCTGAGTGAGCATCCTCTCTAATATGTCTGGAAGCGTGCTTCCGAAAGCATCCAACACCAGCGAGTCACTGGATGGGTCTGTGAGACATGTGCCAGTGGTTGTGTGTCTCTGAGCTTGAGCTGTGAATACATATATGTGCATTTGTATATACAAGAGAGAGTGTGCCCAGGGACACAGGCTCGGCCCCTGGGAGGCTGAGGCTGGGCCTCAGGATAGGGAGCAGCCAAGAGTTTTGCTGACTGTGGTAACCTTGTCTCCTCCACCCAGTGACAGACTGGAGTCCTCCCCTGTAGCTCCTGGGAGCCGAGAAGAGAAGAGCTACATGCAGAAGCCTACTACGTGGTCACTGAGTCCAGACACCCAGCACAGGGCCTGGTACCCCGGACCCACTGGGGAAATATGTGTTGAATGAATGAATGAATGCCTGGAGAAACAGACAAGGGAACGGCAATGACTGGGAAGGACACTAACATTCACTGTGCACTCTATCTGCATCCTCACACTGAAAAGGGTCCTCACGGCCCCGGGTGGGCATGCTTGTCCCCCATGTTACAGAAGAAGGAACAATCTCACACGTGTGCACACACAAACGTCCTCCACTAACCCCCACCTCCCCCAGGCTCCGGGCCCCCAGCATGCCTTAGCCTAGAGCCTGGTCCATGACAGGATTCCTCTCACCAACCTGTGTCCCAGCCTAGACACGCTAGTTAGCAACCAAAAGCTCACTGCTCTGGTCACACTGCAGAAAGAACAGGCCCAGAGTTAGACCAACCTGGTTGGAATCCTGGTTATGTAACTTAGAGCCTCCATTTACTGATCTGTAAAATGGCAAGCGGGGATGGATTAGGTGCTTCCTCCAGGCCCTTCTGAGCTGACACCTAGACTGGCTGCACTTCAAACACTCACATCTAGAATCACCCAGGAGGGAGCCCACACACACGGCAGGGAAGGTGATCACACCTTCCCATCCTCCTTGGGACAGCTACTGATGTATCAACATTCTAAAACTAAGGAAATCCACCCTCCTGCATTCTCCCAGTTCCTCCAAGAATGCAGACACAGACCTCCTGTCTGCCCATTGGCTATGAATAACAACAATTCCTCAGGTGACTTGGGATTTCACTGCTAGCAAAATGTTTTCTTGTCTATTCATACTTCCCTGATTCCTGATGACAATCATATGAGATTGTCCGGGCAGGTTCCATCACCTTTACTTATTTTTTTTTTTAAGACAGAGTTTCACTCTGTTTCCCAGGCTACAGTGCAGTGGCGCGATCTCAGCTCACTGCAACCTCCGCCTCCCACGGTCAAGTGATTCTCCTGCCTCAGCCTCCTGAGTAGCTGGGATTACAGGCGCGTGCCACCACGCCTGGGTAATTGTTGTATTTTTAGTAGAGATGGGGTTTCACCATGTTGGCCAGCCTGGTTTTGAGCTCCTGACCTCAGATGATCCGCTCGCCTCGGCCTCCCAAAATGCTGGCATTACAGGCATGAGTCACCGCGCCAGGCCCCATCACCTTTATTATATAGATGAGAAAAAAAGCAGCTCAGAGAAGCCAGGTAACTTGCCCATGGCCACACAGTAAATGGGAGAGTCAGGTTTCAAAGTCAGGTCTTCAGGCTCCAACTCTCAGACTCCTCCATCCACACCCAGTGGGTTCCTACATGTCCTGGTCACATGGTACATGCTTAACGGTTAGTGGTGATGAAAGGCTGGAAGACCTCAGATCACCGGGTCTTTGAAGGTCACAGGTGACGTGTCTGCTCTGCAGCTAAAGCTGCATCTTAGCATCCTGGAACCTCAGTAGTTAATAACCTTCAGACTTCCTTGGCTAGAAGGGACCCAAGGTCAGGCAGCTCAGCTGCAGCCACCACATCAATCTCCCTCTGAACCCTCCTCAAGCAATCATTCCACAAACCCTCTGTCTTTATCCAAGCATGAAAGGTCATCTGGCCTCTTTCTGAATAATTAAAGTGACAGTAAGCTCACTACCTTCTCTGTAGAAGCTCCTTCTATCTTCTCACTGGGAGACAGCTGCCCAATTTATGCTTTCCTCACTTGGGCCCCAGAGCAGGCCACACCAGACTGGAGATCACCCAAGAGTCCTTCCCAATAGACAGTTCCCAGTGACCCCTACAAGGGGGAGGTAAGCCTGAGCAGGGCCATCCACCAGACGTGGTGGGACCTCCTTCAACTCTGCTCCTGCAGGGGACATTCTGGGGATTTGGAGTCCTTTCCCTTGTACTCAGTTTCCGCATCTTAGAGGCAAAGTAGTCCAGAAAGGCAGAAAACACATCGAGTCTAACAAGCCTGTAATCCCAGCACTTTGGGAGGCCGAGACGGGCGGATCACGAGGTCAGGAGATCGAGACCATCCTGGCTAACACGGTGAAACCCCGTCTCTACTGAAAAATACAAAAAACTAGCCGGGCAAGGTGGCGGGCGCCTGTAGTCCCAGCTACTCGGGAGGGTGAGGCCGGAGAATGGTGTAAACCCGGGAGGCGGAGCTTGCGGTGAGCGGCGATCCGGCCACTGCACTCCAGCCTGGGCGACAGAGACTCCGTCTCAAAAAAAAAAAAAAACAAGTCTAACACATGCTGCCGGGCGCGGTGGCTCACGCCTGTAATCGCAGCACTTTGGGAGGCCGAGGCAGGTAGATCACCTGAGGTCCAGAGTTCAAGACCAGCCTGACCAACATGGAGAAACCCCATCTCTACTAAAAATACAAAATTAGCCAGGCGTGGTGGCACGTGCCTGTAATCCCAGCTACTCCGGAGGCTGAGGCAGGAGAAAGGCTTAAACCCAGGAGGCGGAGGTTGCTGTGAGCCGAGAGTGCACCATTGCACTCTAGCCTGGGCAACAAGAGTGAAATTCCGTCTCAAAAAAAAAAAGAGTCTAACACACGCTTACTCCAAGCCCTGGCAGCCTAGATTCCCGGCTCTGGGACCCGGAGCAAGTCTCTTCCCCACTCTGGCCACAGTTTTCCCATCTGTGGAATAAACAAAACAACACCTCCAGTAATAACCCCTCTGTGGTCCACGTTCAATCTCTGGATTTTGACCCTGCCTCTGTGAGGCTGGCGGCTGGGATACACAGATATCCAGACAAGTTAAGGGGCTAACCCAAATGTATACACAGTGAGAAGTGGCATGGGCTGGCCTTGCTCTCCTCTCTCACCCACACTCCTTCCCCTCTCTGGCCTCAGCGCTGTTCTTGAACTCAACAAGCTCTTTCCAATTTCCCTCAGCCTGAAATCTTCTTACCTCAGCCCCAACCTTTGTGTGCTCCTGGCAAACTGTCCCCTTCACCCTCATTATGATCTGTGTTGTGATTTCTTGTATGACTATTGTTTAATTCCGGTCTCCCCCAAAGCTCTACGAAAACAGACACCTCACCCTCTCTCGTCCACGGCTGTATCCCAGATCTGTGCTGGCACACAGCAGGTTCTAAATAAACAGCGGGCGAATGAACCAAGGAGGGGCCGGGAGGAAGAGCCCAGCCTGCCTTAGGCGATGAAGAGGATCTACTCTGCCCTCACAGAACCCACAAGAGAACAGGCTGGGTGCACATGGAAACGTGTCCCATGCCACTGACAAGAGCAGTGATCGGAGGCTTACTACATACCAGGTGCTCTAATGGCGTTTGCAGGCATCAGCTCATTTAACCCTTGAGGTTGGAAAGCGTTTGTTACTGTCCCATTTTTACAAATGAGAAATCTAAGGTCCAGGGCTGTTAAGTAACTTGCCAAAGATCAGGCAGTCAGGAAGCGACAGACCCCAGACCCAACAGCAGCATGAAGCCTGAGCCACTGAATGAACAGTGGAAATTATGGCTCCATGCTGGCCCAGATGTGGGATGTCCCCAGCTGGGCCCTGGCCCCTGTGAGATCCCGGGCTCAACCCCCAGCCTCCTGGGATTGTTTTCCCCTTTAAACAGTCATGGGTGCCTCAAATGGACTTTGGGTCGGAGCCTGATGACTTCCTGGGACGGAGAGGAGCCCATGGGGATGGGTGCCTAGGAGCCCTGAAGCAAAGCTCTGCAACCCATCCCCCCCTCACCAGAGTGAGTAGCAGGAACTGGGAGGCAGGGGTGAGGAGCTCAGAGTTTCGGTTAACGCCAATTCAGGCAGCACTCACTGGAAGCAGCTCAGAGCACCAAGAGGGCAGGAGCAAAAGACCCTTGTCCTGGCTGGTCGCCTCCCTCTTCCTCCTCACCTTCCACTTGCCCTCTCCTTACCACCAGCTTCTGAAGACTCTAAGAGCCGACTGAACTCCCAGTTGCCAACACCGAACCAGGCCCTTGGGAAGACATCCTCCCATTTAACAGATGAGGAGACTGAGGCCTGGCTTGGGGAACGGTGTCTCTTGATTCAGACAGACCTTGTCCTTCCACACTACAAGCATTTACAGAACTCAAGCTGGAGAGCAGATCCCGGGGAAAATGGGGAGACAGAGACACAGTTGAGCAAGACACCAACACTCTAATGAGGGAGAAGCCCATTTGGCCAGAATAGCCACAAGGAAAAGTTAAAAGCTAAGTGCTGCAGGGCAGACATAAATCAGCAGCATGCTGTGAGCGCCACGGCCAGGGGCACTCTGGGTGTTGTGCCAGGCCATTCACTGTCAAGAGTCGGCAACATTTCAGCCTCCTCCAAAACCGTGCCCAGCCAGTGGCAGGAGAGCTCAGGAAGCTTCTAGCCTCCCAGGGAGAGGTCAACACGTGCAAGCTGGGCTGTCCCTAAAGTTGCCACAGCACCAGGAAGCGCGCAGATGGAGCCTGGCCGGCACCCAGTAGGTGCTCACATCCACTGAAAAAGCAAAGGCAAAGCCTGCTGTCCGGGGGAAGCCCTGGGGTCCCCACATGGCCACAGGGAAGGCCCCTTCCAGGTGGGCAGCTACCCTCCTCTCACTGGGAACATGGAAAGGCACTGGCCACGAGGGGCCAGTGGAGCTGCTGTGTGCACAAGGTCTGCCCCAGGGAGGGCAAAACACAGCCCTGGGATTTAGGAAGCTGCCTCTGAACCGGTTCTCCCACGACATCATCCTCCAGGCTGTGGGACCGTTAGGCTGGGCGGAAGTGGACTCCAGCCAAGGGGATGTTCCCAGATGTCATGCTTTCAAACTGGACCCGCCCAGAAAGGCAGGCAGAGACAGGCCTGCGCCCGGGAAAGCCCTGGGTAACGACTCAGGGTGGCATTCAGGCCTCTCCTGGGCAGGGGATGGCCACAGGCTTCCCTGGCGGTGGTGCCCACCAATCTTGTCCCAGGAAGGAGAGCCTGGGCGTGGAGGTTCTGGGCAGCTGAAGGCAGAGATCCATCCCTTCCCTGCCTACCCACCCCCAGCCCAGCAACGCCCCCCAGAACGCTCCAAAGCTGTTTTCTCAAGTCCCCGCTCCCAGGTTAGGGCCCTGTGGCCAGTTCCAAGGTCTTTTTCAGGAGCATGCTTCCCAAATAAAGTTGAGGCGGTGGGGAATGAGGGAGCCCCAGATCCACCTCAGAGTGGTCCCCAGGGCTTGGGCCTCTTTCTCCGGATTCTTCAGTGGGAAGGAGGGCCGGCTGGTGCCTCAGGCCCGCGGGACTGTGACAGCCGGTGCCCCCCGCGGTCCCCCTTTCCCCCGGGCGCCCCCACCTTGAGATAGTCGTTCTCCGAGCGCAGCTCCTCCAGCTCCCGCACCAAACCGCCGGGCCCGCAGTCCAGCATCTCCTCGGTGAGGTCGGAGAAGGCGAGCGAGGCGCTGAGCGGCAGGCGGCTGCTGCCCACCGACGACGCAGCCACCGACGGCTCGTCCGGGGAGGCGGGCGGCCGCGGGGGCTGCTGCGCCGAAGGCGCCGGCTGGGCCGGCTGCCCTGTGCGGACCCCCGCAGGGCCTCCGGCCGCGGACTCGGCGTCGCTGCTCAGCGCCAGCTCCAGGCCCAGCAGGCGCGCTTCCTCCGACGCGCAGTCCGACACCTCTGAGCTGCTATCCGTGAGGCTGGGAGGTGGCGGTGGCGGTCGCGGCCCCGCACCCGGCCGCGGACGGCCCTTGGCACGGACCCCGGTGCGGACCCCAGCCACCCGCGCCCCCGCGCCCCGTGCCCCGGGCGCCACTGCGCGCCCCTTCTTGTCCGGCCGTGCGGAGGACGCGGCGCTGCAGGCGACGGCTGCGCCCGGGCCTGGGCCGCGGCGGCCCTTAGCCAGCGACCAGCCGGCCACGTCTTTGGGCCGGGCCGGCGACGGCGCGCGGTGGCTCTTTTTCCTCTCCGGGGCGGGCGCGGGTGCGGGCGCGGGCTGGGGACCGCAGCCCCGGACCGGGGGCTCGGTCGCCGGCGCCTCCATCGCGGCCTCCCTCGGCCTCAGCGAGCTGCGCGCATGGCCCAGGCCCGCCCGGCCTCGACGTCCCTGGGGAGGGACCCGGCGCGGCTCCGGCCGCTCGGCCTGCGGCTGCTCTCGGCCCACCTCGGCCCCGACACCGCGTCTCCGCCCCAAGCCCCGCCGCGCGGTCTCTCCGCTGCTCTGGGCTCGGAGAGTGCGGCCCGACCGCCTCCAGGCGCCCCGGCTCCGGCTGCGGCTCCGCCCGGCGCCCGCCCCCTCGGCCTCGCCGCGCCCCCGGAGCGCGCCCGGGCCCCCGCCGCCCGCACGCCGATCGCTCCCTCGGGCTCCGAGTCCGGCTGCGGCCCGGGCCCCGGCTCCGCCCGGCGCGGCCCGCCCCCCGCGCAGCCCCGCCAGCTCCCCGCCCCGCCGCCTCGGCTCGGGGGCGCGCGGTTCCACGAACAAAAGGCGGACGCGGCGAGAGCGGCAGGGAGGGACGCAAGCAGGGAGCGAGGGAGGGACGCAAGCAGGGAGCGAGGGAGGGATCTGCGAGGCAACAGCGACCCCCTCGAGGGTCAGGCGGGCGCGGGCAGCCGCTGCCCGGGCTCCCTCCTCCTCCGCTCCGCCGCCTCCTTCCCTGCCCGCCCGGGGAACGCACCCGGCGGAGGCGCCCCTGCGCCCGGCGTCCGGGCAGGGCCCGCGAGAGCGGCGGGAGCCGGGACTCCCGGGCCGAGGCCGCGCGGACCTCAGTTCGCAGGAGCCCGTATCCATGCACACCCAGCGCGCCTCGCCCCTCGCCCGGTGCAGAGCGTGCGCGAACTCCGCCCCCTCAGCCGGCACCGCCGGAGCAGCGATCCCATCGCACAGATGCGTAAACTGAAGCCCGGGGTGCACGCGCCAAGCTCACGGTCTAGACGGTGCCGATGGAACCCAAAGCTCACACCTCCCGGGCGCGCTCGGGCTCCCCCTGCCTCAGCTTGCCTCCCCTGGGGTAGGGACCGTGGAGCCCTGCGTGCATGTCTGGCTCGCGCACCTTGACCGGCGAAGATTACTCCCCATGCGCCCCCCGACCCGGGTTTCAGGCTATGTAAGGCTAAAATGGAAGCGACCTGTGGCCGGGCGCGGTGGCTCATGCCTGTAATCCCAGCACTTTGGGAGGCCGAGGCGGGCGGATCACGAGGTCAGGAGTTCGAGACCAGCCTGACCAACATGGTGAAACCCCGTCTCTACTAAAAATACAAAATTAGCCGGGCGTGGTGGGGATGCCTGTAATCCCAGGTACTCGGGAAGCTGAGTCAGGAGAATCGCTTGAACCTGCGAGGCAGAGGTTGCAGTGAGCCGAGATCGCGCCATTGCACTCCAGGCTGTATGACAGAGCTAGACTCCATCTCAAAAAAATAAATAAATAAATAAATGCAAAAATAAAATGGAGGCGACCCATTACGAGATGTCAGCCTAGCGGATGCTTTGGAAGGCGGTTTTGGCCCCGGTGGGGGCTGGCATGGGCTGGGACGGTTGCCCTGACCCCACATGTCCCCACCAGGAGCATCGCAGGAGGACTTGAGCTCTGGTGGGTGTGTTTTCTTTCCTCCCGGGCGTCTGGGCGTCTCCTTGGCTCCTGGCCGTGTTGATTTTCCCGTGTCTCTCACACCTTCCCCAGCCCCCACGCCACCTGGCTGCTGTGCCCCATCCCTGAGCCACCGCAGGGCAGAGCTGGATTGAGTCCTTTGCCCCACAGATGGACCCTCGGCCTCAAGACGCCCCACACCCCTTGCCACCAGGAGGGCAGGACTGTTTTTGCCCCTCTGCAGCCTCTTCCTCCTCCTGTTCCCTTCTCCCCCTCCCATTTATCCCCTGCTCTATTTTCCTCCTTCTTCTCCCACCTTTCCCCTTCCTTCCCCCCTCCTTTTCCAAGTCTTCCTTTTCCTCCTCTTTCCCCTCTTCTTCCTCCTGCCCATTTTCTCCTTCTTCCTCCCCCAATCCCCTTCCTTCACCTCTGCACCTGCCTGTGACACAGCAGGCACCAGGTCCACTTCTTTGTCTCTGTCCCACCTCCCCCACACGCAGTGAATACACTCCTGGGGCATCCCCTCTCTCCAGAGGCGTGACTCCATCTGGATCCAGGCGTGTGACTGCTCCTCCACCCCAACGCTAAGTGCCCTCCACGCGGCCAAGTGAGGAGCGGGCACTCAGCAGGCTCTTGGCAAATACTTCCGCAGGGGCATCCCCACCCTTCCTGGCAAGACACCAACTCGCCTCACCCCCCACTGACTGTCCACAAACCCTGTTTGCACAGGCGCCAGGTACACTGAGGGACGCAGTGGTGGGCGTGTCAGTGCCTGACCTCGTGGAGCACACAGTGTGTGTGGGGGACCACAAAAGACTCAGCACAAACAGGGTGGCATGGCACGGCATGGGGGGCAGGAGTGTTGGAGAAGGATGTGGGAGCCGCAGGCTAGTGACCCAGGGCAGGCCTTCCCACATTCCGGGCCTCAGAGTCCCCAGCTGCTCTGGTCTAATGCAACAGATGACGGGATCCGTCCAGCTCAGATGCCCCTGGCTCTAGCAGGCTGCATCTAGTCTGGCACAGAAACGTGCTGTGAAGCTCTTGGAAAGCGTGTCCTCTCTCTATGCTTCAGTTTCTCCCACTATGCAGAACATGGACTTGGAGGTGTTGGGTGGTGTGAATGCAGGGACATAGCAGACCAGGCTGGCTCAGCCACTCCTGACACATCCTTGGTCACATCAGTGGTCCTGAGATTAAAGTGGCCTGCATCTCTCTACTAGGGCGGGGATCTGAGTCCTGGCTCTACCATGTATCCTCTCTGGGCCCAACACTCATGGCTGGCCAGGAAGGGGCCTGTGACTCCCACCTGCTGTGATGTTCTTTGGATTTGGGGAGTCAAGAATCTATATTGCAGACCCAGGGAAGCCTTGAGAACAACAGGGCCCTGGTGGGGAGGGTTTAGGTGGGGCTGATGTAGGGACTCTGGACTCAGGGTCAGTTCAGACCAGGGATACCACAAAGGAGATGAGACTTATTGAGAGTCCAGAACTGGCTACATTGTAGACAGGGTGACCGTCCTTGCTGCCAGCACATCCTGCAGCTGTGTGACATATGGCCTCTCTCTGCGTGCCGGGCTCTATGCTCCACATTTCAGTAAAGGATCTCCAAAAGGTGAAGATACTTCTTGTAGCTGATTAATATTTTCCAAAGGGTGTATCTCATCCCGGTTGCTTTTCTTACAATGTGTCACTGATGCTCCTCCGATTGAGCAGCACGGTCTGTGTGCCCCCACCTTGAATCTCAGCAGATCTTGTGACTGCCTCAACCAACAGAGTATGGCAGAAGTGTTCATCTGTGACTTCCAACGTTAGGTCATAAAAAGCAACATGATTCCACCCAGCTTGTTTCTCTCTCTCTTTCTCTCTCTCCCTCTCTCTGGCCACTCACCCACCATGATGGGAGGAAGCCCAGGCCTCATGTGGAGACCGCACGAAGGTGATCTAGCCAACAACTCCAGCTCTGGTCCCCACTAACCACCAGACATGTGAGAGAGTGAGCCTGTAGATGATTCAGCCCCCAGGCTTGGAGCCACCCCAGTGGACAAGTAGAGCAGAAATGAACTGTTTCACCAACCCCGCCCAAACTGCAAAATAAATATTGTTGTTTCAGCCACTAAGTTTTGGGGTCATTTGTTACGTAGCACTGGGTAGCAGGAATGCATGACCAATACTTATACAGCTCAGAAGTAGAAGGGCCGGGATTGACTTGAACCCAGGACTGCCTGATTCCAGAGCCTGTTGTGGTACCCAATTGGGCTGCGAAGTGCCCAGTGCAGGCACATAGTGTGTGCTGCAGAAAGCTCTACTCAAAAAAGACTGAAGCATTACATTGTAAGAATTATACAACATAAGAAGTGAAGATGCTGATTACCCAAGTGGAAAAAAGGTTTCATTTCTCCCATTCAAGCTGCTAAATTGACCAACGTGATGAAAACTGAATGGAGACTCACTCCTGGAAAGTTTCCAAGAGGAGGTGTGTTTTTTTCTTTTAGACAAAAGTTGTTTTGTTTTCTTTGTTTTCTTTTTTTTTTTTTTTTTCACTATACAAATGAAAGAAACAAGCAACTCTGGCTATGGGAGAATTAGAGGAACTGGTCAGGAAACCTCTTTAAACAGGGGAGTCAGGAAGGCCTCTTGGAGGAGGCAGCCTTTTTTTTTTTGAGATGGAGTCTAGCTCTGTTGCCAGGCTGGAGTGCAGTGGCGCAATCTCAGCTCACTGCAACCTCTGCCTCCTGGGTTCAAGCGATTCTCCTGCCTCAGCCTCCCTAGTAGCTGGGATTACAGGCATGAGCCGCCACGCCCAGCTAATTTTTGTATTTTTAGTAGAGATGGGGTTTCACCATGTTGGTCAGGATGGTCTGGATATCCTGACCTCGTGATCAGCCCACCTTGGCCTCCCAAAGTGCTGGGATTACAGGTGTGAGCCACTGCACCCAGCTAGGAGGCAGCCTTTAAACTGAATTATTCTTTTTTTTTTTTTTGAGACAGAGTCTCGCTCTGTCGCCCACGCTAGAGTACAGTGGTGCAATCTTGGCTCACTGTAAACTCTGCCTCCCAGGTTCACGCCATTCTCCTGCCTCAGCCTCCCAAGTAGCTGGGATTACAGGTGCCCGCCACCACGTCCGGCCAATTTAGAGACGGGATTTCACCGTGTTAGCCAGGATGGTCTTGATCTCCTGACGTTGTGATCCGCCTGCCTCTGCCTCCCAAAGTGCTGGGATTACAGCCCCGAGCCACCGTGCCTGGCCTAAACTGAGTTATTCAAGGAGTCACTGAATAGTTAGGGCCTTGCTTTTTTTTTTTTTTTTTTGAGACGGAGTGTTGCTCAGGCTGGAGTGCCGTGGTGTGATCTTGGCTCACTGCAACCTCCACCTCCCAGGTTCAAGCTATTCTCCTGTCTCAGCCTCCCGAATAGCTGGGATTACAGGCACCCACCACCACACCTGGATAATTTTTTTGTATTTTTAGTAGAGACAGAATTTGACTATGATGGCCAGGCTGGTCTCGAACTCCTAACCTCAAGATCCGCCCGCCTTGGCCTCCCAAAGTGCTGGGATTACAGGTGTGAGCCACAGTGCCCAGCTGCTGCTTTGTTTGTTTGTTTGAGACAGAGTCTCACTCTGTCGCCCAGGCTGGAGTGCAGTTGCACGATCTCAGCTCACTGCAACCTCCGCCTCCCGAGCTCAAGTGATTCTCCTGCCTCAGCCTCCCGAGTAGCTGGGATTACAGGCGCCCACCACCATGCCTAGCGAATTTTTTTTTTTTTTTAGATGCAGTCTCGCTTTGCCACTCAGGCTGGAGTGCAGTGGCACCATCTCAGTTCACTGCAACCTCCGCCTCCCAGGTTCAAGTAATTCTCCTGCCTCAGCCTCCCAAGTAACTGGGACTACAGGTGCCTGCCATCATGCCTGGCTAACTTTTATATTTTTAGTAGAGACAGGGTTTTACCGTGTTGGGCAGGCTGGTCTCAAACTCCTGACCTCAAGTGATCCACCCACCTCGACCTCCCAAAGTGCTGGGATTACAGTTACGGGCCACAGTGCCTGGCCCACTTCTGTTTTCTCAATGAAGAATGCAGTTGCCAGCCATTCAAGAGTAAGGGAAAGAAGAGATCTCAGAGAGTGAAAATCAAAACTTCCGGCACATGTCAGAGAGTGTCTGGTCATCTTATACTGACCTGAGGTTCAAAGGGGAGCCAGTCAGCCCAGTGAAGACTGGGTGTATTCCCTTTTAATCATTTTCTCTTTGCTAATTTCAAGTTTGATTTGCATAGCTGAAATCTTACTGCCTATGCAATTTGTGTACTGCTTTTTCACTTAATAGGGTAGCAGAAGCATATCCCCACACATTTATAACACATTTATAAGCTCTTTGCAAACATCACTTTCATACTTAGAAATAATCCACTGGGCTGGGCGCGGTGGCTCACACCTGTAATCCCAGCACTTTGGGAGGCTGAGGCGGGCGGATCACAAGGTCAGGAGATCAAGACCATCCTGGCTAATACGGTGAAACCCCATCTCTACTAAAAATACAAAAAAATTAGCCGGGCGTGGTGGTGTGTATACCTGTAATCCCAGCTACTCAGGAGGCTGAGGCAGGAGAATGGCTTGAACCCGGGAGGTGGAGGTTGTGGTGAGCCAAGATCATGCCATTGCACTCCAGCCTGGGCAACAAGAGGAAAACTCTGTCAAAACACACACACACACACACACACACACACACACACACACACACACACACACACACACACAGAAATAATCCATTGAATTGATGATGTTCCATGAATCACCTCACCTTTCCCCCTTTTATTGGACACTTAAATTGTTTCCTGGATGACTATTGCAGTTCTGAAACAGGCAGCATGAGGTCTGGCCAAGAAGGCAAATTGCTGGTCACAGTGGCAGCGCATATAGTCCCAGCTACTGGAGAGGCTGAGGCAAGACAATGGCTTGAGCCCTGGAGTTCTGGGCTAGAGTGCACTATGTTGATTTAGTGTCTGCACTAAGTTCAGCATTAGCATGGTGACCTCCCCGGAACAGGGACCACTAGGTTGCCCAAGGAGGAGTGAACTGACCCAGGTGAGAAATAGTAGATCAAAACTCCCATGCTGGACCAGGTGCGGTGGCTCATGCCTGTAATCCCAGTACTTTGGGAGGCCAAGGCAGGTGCATTGCTTGAGGTCAGGAGTTTGAGACCAGCCTGGCCAACATGGTGAAACCCTGTCTCTACTAAAAAAATGCAAATTAGCTGGGCATGGTGGCACACACCTGTAGTCCGAGCTATTTGGGAGGCTGAGGCAGGAGAATTGCTTGAACCCAGGAGGGAGTGGTTGCTATGAGCCAAGATCATGCCATTCCACTGGATGACAGAAGGAAACTCCGTCAAAAAAAAAAAAAAAGAAAGAAAGAAAGAAAGAAAGAAAGAAAGAAAGAAAGAAAGAAAGAAAGAAAGAAAATTTAAAATAGGCTGAGTGCAGTGGCTCACACCCGTAATGTCAACAGTGGAGGCTGAGGTGGGAGGCTCACTCGAGACCAGGAGTTCAAGACCAGCCTTGGCAACATAGTGAGACCCTGTCTCCACAAAAATAAATAAATAAACAAAAGAAATTAGCAGGGCATGATGGCGCATGCCTGTAGTCCTAGCTACTCAGGAGGCTGAGAGAGGAGGATTGTGTGAGCCCAGGAGACTGGCTGCACTGAGCTGTGATCATGTTATTGCACTCCAGGCTGAGTAACAGAGCAAGAACCCGTCTCAAAAATAAAGTAAAATAAATAAATAAATAAATAAATAAATACAGATATAAACATATAAAAAGAAGGTAAACTTCAAGGCCTCAGCATCCAGACATCTGTCAGGCCCTCTGGTATCTGGAATTCCATCATAGAAGTTTTTGTTGTTGTTGTTGTTGTTTTGAGACAGAGTCTTGCTCTGTCGCCCAGGCTGGAGTGCAGTGGTGTGATCTCAGCTCACTGCAACTTTTGCCTCCTGGGTTCAAGTGAGTATCCTGCCTCAGCCTCCCAAGTACATGGGACTACAGGCGTGTGCCCCCACAACCAGCTATGTTTTTTTTTGTATTTTTAGTAGAGATGGGATTTTGCCACGTTGGCCAGGATGGTCTTGAATTCCTGACCTCAAGCAATCCACCTGCCTCGGCCTCCCAAAATATTAGGATTACAGGTGTGAGCCAATGCGCCCGGCCTTTTTTTTTTTTTTTTTTTTTTTTTGAGTCAAAGAGTCTCACTCTGTCGCTCAGGACGGAGTGCAGTGGCGTAATGTTGGCTCACTGCAACCCCCGCCTCCTGGGTTCAGGCGATTCTCCTGCCTCAACCTTCCAAGGAGCTGGGACTACAGGCATGCGCCACCACACTCAGCTAAATTTTTTTTGTATTTTTAGTAGAAATGGGGTTTTGCCATGTTGGCCAGGCTGGTCTTGAAGTCCCGACCTCAGGTGATCTGCCCATGTTGGCCTCCCAATGTGCTGGGATTACAGGCATGAGCCACCGTGCCCAGTCTCCATCATGGAAGCTTTCTAGCATCTGGTTATGTGGCAGTTGATGTTGTTGCCAGATCACACGCTGAGTTTTCCTGACCATGAGGACAAATAATGGGACAGCAAGGCAAACCCCACTGGCTTCTCAAAGGGCTCAGCGGTTCAGGTGTTGAGCTTGGAGGAGGGGTGGCTAGAAGTGCTAGGCATGCGATCCCCAAGCCGTTTATAGCTTAAACACACATTGCAACAGCCATGTTTGAGGTGGCAACAGGGCCCTTCGCTTACTTGTTTTCCCCATAATACATGTCCTTTTGGCATCCCACACTTCCCGGAGGGAACATTGCCCCAGGACACCCGGCCATGAGCAGGGCATCTGGGGACCCGGGTCCTCTCCACCAAGTCCAGCAGAACAGGGTCTCTTCCAGCTGTGGGAAGATGGCACAAGCCATCTGTGAAATGGTGGGCTCACCCACCTAATAGGCCTGTGACCGGGGCGCATTCCTCAGGGATTCCCACCCCAGGGGCAGGCTACTGAAGCCCCTTTGAGCGTTGAAGTTCTGTGAGACAACAGCAGAGCAGTCATGGAGATCTTACTGTGAGCTGGGGACGGAGAAGTAGTCCCCTCTTCAATGGAGCGTCTACTGCATGCTCAACATGGCTTCCTGTGTGTAACCTTACCTAATGTCACCACGGTCCAGTGAGAAACGTCCTCATCTCATCTGAGAGGGAACCAGCAGGGGCCGAGCCTACCAGGCCTGGAGCACAGGGTGACTGACGGAGAACCCCACAACCTCACCCTTTCCTGTAGTGTTTGTAGACCACAGATTTTATTTTCTTTTATTTTTGAGACAGGGTCTCACCCTGTTGCTCAGGCTGGAGTGCAGTGATGTGATTTCAGCTCATTGCAGCCTCGACTTTCCCAGGCTCAGGTGATCCTCCCATCTCAGCCTCCCAAGTAGCTGGGACTACAGGCATGTGCCACCACACCCGGCTAATTTTTAAAAAATTTTTTTGTAGAGATGGAGTTGCGTTGTGCCATGTTGTCCAGGCTGTTCTCAAATTCCTGGGCTCAAGCGATCCTCCCACCTGAGACTCCCCAAATCCTAGGATTACAGGTATGAGCCACCATGTCCAGTCATATCGCAGATTTTAACCTCAAGGGAATGGTCTTCAGTGGTGGGCATCAAGCTCCAGGACCTGGCGTCTGGCAGCTGTGGTGAGAGGCTTCAGGAGAGCCAAGATGCCTGGTATCCCCACCCCTTTGGGCTGTTGGGGGCAGGGCTGGGGGCCAGGGGGATGGCAAGGTCTTGTTTGTGTGTGCTTGTGGGATTTGAGTTTCTAATGTGTCGTAATCACTGCCAGGCCTTCCCAGTTGGAACCAGAGTGGGCACAGGGCCAAGGCTTGCTGCCCTCTGGGCAGATATAAGAGCTAGGGAGGAGAGCCCGGAGCCAGAGCCGGGGCAGAGGGCCAGCCACCTACCCGGGGACCAGGGATCGAAGCTAAACCGGCCGCATACAGACCACCAGGTGGGCAGGGTCAGTGCCATGTGTGGCCCCCTCTCTGGGGATCAGGGAGATACGCTAAAGGCTGGGTGAGTACATCCTTCCACGGCTCCCCTATTTCCCTTCTCCCTCTGAGTTCCTCACCCTGCAACTGACCAAGTGACTGCCTGTCCCAGAGGCACCCAGGTGGAGGCTGAGGGGCCACTTGTCAGGGATTCGAACCCTAGACTCTCAAAGAGTCAGTGTAGGGAGATTGTAATAAGTATTGCCACTCACCCAGCACCCACAAACAACATAAGGTACTGTTATCTCACCAAACCGAGGTCAGTAGGTTGGATGCCTGGCTTAGCACCCTAGCTCTCTAGGATTTAACTTCATTTACTCTTACAACCAGCCCTGATGTAGGCATATATATTAATATTACAGGTGAGGTGACTGAAGCACAGAGATGTAAAGTAATTTTCCCAAGGCCACACAGCAAAGTAAGTGACAAAACCAGGATTTGAACTCCCTGACTCCAGAGCTTGTCCTCTTAACTGCCGTACTACAATGTCAAGTGACTGATGAGTTCCTTCCCTTTTCTGAATGGCAGTTTCCTTATCTCTAGTCCGAGGGTTTTAAGGTTTGATGACCAGAAAGATACTACCTTGAGCTTCCCTAAAAGTACTCGGACATGGGTCAACTTTAAGCACCTGGGTAACTTTGTTGGAAACACTTATCAAGAACTATGTGTATGGCCTTTGATCCAGCATTCAATTTTTGAAATTTATCATAAAGGGTGCAATCAGTTTTATGAACAACGTTCATTGCAGTTTTGCTAATAATTAGAGAAAATTAGAAGTAAACAAAATGTCCAACAGCAGGGGGAACAAATGATGAATGTCCCGTGATTAAATACTGCGCAGCCACTCCAGGAATCATGCACTCCAAGAGCGTAGGGTACCTTGGAGAATTCTTGATTGTTGTTAGTAGAAAAAGTACTTTATAAAACTGTGTGGTTGGACGGGCGCAGTGGCTCAGGCCTGTAATCCCAGCACTTTGGGAGGCTGAGGAGGGCAGATCATCTGAGGTCAGGAGTTTGAGACCAGCCTGACCAACATGGAGAAACCTCGTCTCTACTAAAAATACAAAAATTAGCTGGGTGTGTTGGTGCACGCCTCTAATCCCAGCTATTTGGGAGGCTGAGAGAGGAGAATCTCTTGAACCCGGGAGGCAGAGGTTGCAGCGAGCTGAGATCATGTCACTGCACTCCAGCCTGAGCGACAGAGCAAGATTCTGTCTCAAAAACAAACAAAAAAAACAAACAAAAAAAACTGTGTGGTCAATATGGTATGAACACATGGTGTGATCCCTTTGCAAATGTGTATACATGTGTCTATGTGAAATAAATATAAAAGACTGGAACATACACCCTTGGGGGTTAAGAGTTTATTTGTGACAGATAGAATTGTGAACATTTTTATATTCTTATTCTTTTCTGGTTTCTCAAATTTTCTACAATATCTAAATATCACTTTTTTTTTTTTTTTTTTTTTTTTTTTTTTGAGACGGAGTCTCGCTCTGCCGCCCAGGCTGGAGTGCAGTGGCCGGATCTCAGCTCACTGCAAGCTCCGCCTCCCGGCTTCACGCCATTCTCCTGCCTCAGCCTCCCGAGTAGTTGGGACTACAGGCGCCCGCCACCGCGCCCGGCTAGTTTTTTTGTAATTTTTTAGTAGAGACGGGGTTTCACCGTGTTAGCCAGGATGGTCTCGATCTCCTGACCTCGTGATCCGCCCGTCTCGGCCTCCCAAAGTGCTGGGATTACAGGCTTGAGCCACCGCGCCCGGCCTAAATATCACTTTTTAATTAGAAAAAAAAAAAAAAAAAAAAAAAGCTTTGGCCGGGCAAGGTGGCTCATGCCTGTAATCCCAGCACTTTGGGAGGGTGAGGCGGGTGGATCACCTGATGTCAGGAGTTCGAGACCAGCCTGACCAACATGGAGAAACCCCATCTCTATTAAAAATACAAAATTAGCTGGGTGGAGGCTGAGGCAAAAGAATTGCTTGAACCCGGGAGGCGGAGGTTGCGGTGAGCCCAGGTGGCGCCACTGCACTCCAGCCTGGGCAACAAGAGTGAAACTCCATCTCAAAAATAAATAAATAAATAAATAATTTTAAAAATCTTTTAAAATAATCTATTCTTTTCTTTTTTTTTTTTTTTTTACTGAACATTAACAAAAGTTTATTTATGTTTCAATTTAGAATTGCATCTGTTCCCCCCACCCCCATCTGAAACTAAATATGGAAAAAGAAACAAAGACTTAGTAAAGAAACTTTCTGTTAAGTGACAAGCAAAGCAATGATGAAAGCCTAAAATACATTTATGTTTAGGATGCAAAGTAAAAATAGCTTTTTTTTTTTTTTTTGAGACAGGGCCTCACTCTGTCACCCAGGCTGGAGTGCAGTGGCGCAGTCTCGGCTCCCTGCAGCCTCCTCCCCTCAGGCTCAGGTGATCCTCCCACCTCAGTCTTCCGAGGAGCTGGGATTAAGGCACACGACACCACGGCCAGTTAATCTTTGTTTTGTTTTTTTTTGTAGAGACAGGGTTTCACCATGTTGCCCAGGCTGGTCTCAAACTCCTGGACTCAATTTATCCACCTCCCTCAGCCTACCAGCATGAGCCACCGCACACAGCCAGATTATTCTTTTGGTCTAGGCATGCCCCCTTCTAGCTTCCGTTCTAATGCACTCATCGGCGTGGAGAGGGAAGTGAATGGCAGCCTGTCAGTCCCGCAAAGGCTTCTGAGATTATCTGGTTCAACATGTTACGTGTGGTAAAACTGAGGCTCAGGAGTTCAAATGGGCTTATGCAAGGTCATACGGGGAACTAGAGGCCCCAGACCTCCAGCCTGGGCCTTAGTCATCTGGCCAATGGCCCACAGTCCCCAGGCCAGGCTGCCAGAAGGGCAAGGAGGTGGAAAGGAATTGCAACTAGAATTTATGGTGTATGGTTAACACATGTTAGATGCTAACTGCAATGAGGCCTTGAATGCCGAGTTGCTCACAGACCCACCCAGCAGCAGCTCGGCCTGGGAGTGACAGGTGAGAGGGAGCAAAGGGCAGCTGGGTGGGCATGGAGCCGGCTGGGTGTGTCCCAGGCCTCTCCCTCTCATCTCTAGGCCTCACCTATCAGCGCTTCCTTCCTGGGCAGGGCTGAGGATTCACTCACTGCCCACGGCCGGCCGGGCAGGGACGGGAGAATGAGAGGCCTCCGCTGGCGTTACACTCGGCTGGTAAGGGTTCCAGCTCTGGCTGTGGTGCAGGTTAGGAGGTGGAAGGAGGCGAGGTCTCTGGCAGGCTGGGGCCTGGGCTAGGGTTGGATGCGGGTGGTGACTTGTTCCCCTCTCCAGTCCCTCCCTGGCAGGCCTGTGGTTTGGAGCAAGGACTCACTCAGGAACGTGGGGTCTTAACCCCCCTGCTCCAAGGTCCTCAAGGAGAACAGACCGATGTCCCTGTCCCTTCCTCCCTGGAGTGGGTGCTGGATGCAGCTCTGTTCAGAGCCACACACAGCTAGCCCCTGCCTCAGGCCTGAGCCTGGAGAACAGAGCGGGGCAGGAGAGGGGGTCCTGTCCATCTCTCAGCCCCTGAGAGGTCTCTTCTTCCTGGGAAAAGCCTGCAAGGTCATTGTGTGGAGGCGCGCGCACACATACACATACACACTCACACACACACGCATGCAAACACACACACTCAAACACACTCAAATGCACGCAGACACACATGCACTCAAATACACACACACATGCACACTCAAATGCACTCACACACTCACACATACAGACATACACACATTCAAACACACACACTAAACACGCACATACACACACTCTGGTACAGAGTGGAAGCTCAATTGAATGAATGAGTGATTAATGATGCCCCGATGGATGTACATATTTACACCATCCCAACTCGCGCAAACACATTGATATATAAGTACACACATTTACACTCAGTACCTCCTCACATTGATGTGCCTACACAACTCTATTCCAAGCCAACATACAATTCACATAGACAAACACATTTTACATGAACTTACATATATGATCTCACATATGACTGCGTGCATCATTTCATGGGCTTCATGGGGAAACCTTTGGGCTTCCTTTTCTTCCTTTGGAAAATGCTGATAAATAAGCCGGGGGTGGTGGCTCACGCCTATAATCCCAGCACTTTGAGAGGCCGAGCCAGGCGGATCACCTGAGGTCAGGAGTTCGAGACCAGCCTGGCCAACATGAGGAAACAGGCATGCTGGTGGGCATCTGTAGTCCTGGCTACTTGGGAGGCTGAGACAAGAAAATTGCTTGAACCTGGGAGCCGGAGGTCACAGTGAGCCAAGATTGCACCACTGAACTCCAGCCTGGGTGACAGAGCAAGATCCTGTCTCAAAAAAAAAAAAAAAAAAAAAGATGAAGAAGAAGAAATACACAGAGATCACAGACAGCGCACACTGAACACACTGAACACAGGCCTGGGCGAGGATGGGCTTTTTGTTGTTTTCATTATTTAATGTACAAACACACACAATTGAAGTTCCCAGGGCTGGGCCACCATCTGCCTTCTCCTCTGCTCCCAAGCTTAGAACTTGATCCCTGCCACCCACCCAGGATCCAGGGCAAACAGGCCGACAAACTGCAGGGCCCATGGCCCCATCTGAGCCTTGTGGGGTGCTGGCGGGGGTCGGGGGACTGTGCTCCAGCCCTGAGCCGGCAGGGACCAGGGAGGAAGCAGGCTGGCAGCAGGGGCAGCATTCTGTCTGTCGTGGAAACCCCCAAATACTCTGGGCTGGGCTGGGGGTTACAGGCACATGGGCAGGGAGTGATGAGGGGGCCCGAGGAGGCTCCTGGGCTCAGGAGATGGTAGAAGCTGGGACCTCCTGTCCCTGGACCCACCAGGCCTCTTTGTGTTTTCGCAGCCCACCCAGGTGGAGGACACCCTGTCTGGGGAGGAGGGTAACGAGGAGGAAGAGGAGGAGGAGGCAGCTCCAGACCCAGCTGCTGCTCCTGAGGATCCCATGGTGCCCCAGCTGACAGAAGCCAGCCAAGTTTTGAGTGCCTCAGATATTAGGCAGGTCCGGACACTGCCCATGGCACAAGAATTTCAGCCCTAAACCTGAGTCTCACCCTCCTGCCTTATACCAGCCACACCCAGGGGCACCTAGAGTCATCCTTGCTCTGTTCTCATCATGCATTACTTCTGGCAAATTGCTTCTTCTCTCGGGGCTTTGCTTCCTTTCTTGTAAAATCATCCGGTGTTGCTAGCACCTCCCTCTACACTGGGCCAGGAGGTTAAGGAGGTAAAGAAAGAGGCTAGGACAGGCGCGGTGGCTCATGCCTGTAATCCCAGCACTTTGGAAGGCCAAGGCAGGGGGATTGCTTGAGGCCAGGAGTTGGAGACCAGCCTGGCCAACATGGCAAAATCCTTTCTCTACTAAAAATACAAAAATTAGCCTGGCGTGGTGGTGCGCACCTGTAGTTTCAGCTACTCGGGAGGCTGAGGCACGAGATTTGCTTGGACCCAGGAGGCGAAGGTTGCAGTGAGCTGAGATTGTGTCGCTCTACTCCAGCCTGGGTGACAGAGTGAGACTCTGTCTCAAAGGAAAAAAAGGAAAGAGACTAATTCCTACATAGAACCAGCCCTTGGGAACTGAGGCCAAAGTCAGAGAGGGGGGAGCGGATGAGACGATGGATCAGGAGGAGGGGTTCAGCATCTTTCCTATTCTCTGGCCTCTGGGGGCCGGGGTGACCGAGCAGAAACAGTCTTGAGAGTCCTGACCCGGGTTCAAATCCTGGCTCTGCCATTCACTACCCATGTGAGCTTTGGGCTAGTTGTTCCACCTCCCTGAGCCTCAGTTTCCTCATCTGTAACATGGGAATAACAACCCTTATCTCCGAGGGCTATTGCTAATGGCATGAAAGTCCCTAGAATCAGCAAACTGCTCTATCGTCTATAAAGCACTGGGCTGGATGCATGGTGGCTGTCCAAGCCCATCCCCAGGATATGGCAGGAGGGAGCAAGAACTCCTCCATTCACCTCCAGCCCTGTCCCCAGCTCAGCTTTCACTTCCCACCAAGAGTCACCGGCCATCCCTGGAGTCTGGTCTTCTGCACGTCGAGGGACGGTTTCAGCCTGCAGAGCCTGTACCGGCGGATGGAGGGCTGCAGCGGGCCAGTGCTGCTGGTGCTCAGGGACCAGGACGGGCAGGTGAGCTGGGCAGGGGTGCCACCCGAGGCTCTGGGGGCACCCCACCAGGTACCCATGGGCTCTGACCCAGGGCAGCTCAGGGACAAGCAGACAGAGTGAAAGACTAAGTCACCTGTAATGGACACTGATGATGGCAATGGGACCTGCCCACTCAGAGCCATTCCCCCATTTATGCATTCAACACATCTACATGGGGCGCCTTCTGTGTGCCAGGTGAGAGGTGGGATAGAGCAGAATCAACCCAGAAGCAGCCCCAGCTCTCTTGGAGCTAATGGTCTAATAGGGGAAGGGTCAGACAATTAAGCAAATAATCGTTTGACTGTAAAACTGCATCTTCATCCTCAGAAGTAGAAGAAAGTGTGGGGGTTGCTGGGCACGGTGGCTCACACCTGTAATCCCAGCACTTTGGGAGGCTGAAGCAGGAGAATTGCTTCAGTCCAGGAGTTCAAGACCAGCCTGGACAACATAGCCAGACCCTGTCTCTAAAAAAAAACCAAAACTGGCCGGGCGCGGTGGCTCAAGCCTGTAATCCCAGCACTTTGGGAGGCCGAGACGGGCGGATCACGAGGTCAGGAGATCGAGACCATCCTGGCTAACACGGTGAAACCCCGTCTCTACTAAAAAATACAAAAATCTAGCCGGGCGAGGTGGCGGGCGCCTGTAGTCCCAGCTGCTCGGGAGGCTGAGGCAGGAGAATGGCGTAAACCCGGGAGGCGGAGCTTGCAGTGAGCTGAGATCCGGCCACTGCAGTCCAGCCTGGGCAACAGAGCAAGACTCCATCTCAAAAAAAAAAAAAAAAAAAAAAAACCAAAACCAAAAACAAACAACAACAACAAAATTCGCCAGGTGTGGTGGTGTTTGCCTATAGTCCCAGCAACTGCAGCTGGGGGCATTGTAGGGGGGTTGAGGCTGCAGTGAGCCATGATCACACCACTGCACTCCAGCCTGGGTGACAGAGTGAGACCCTGTCTGAAGAAAAAAAAAAAAAAATATATATATATATATATATACACACACATACACACACACTGGCATTAAACTGATGTCAGAAGGAAATATACCAAAATATTAAGAGTGATTATCTTGGGGAAGAATGAGGGGGATTAGGAGATGGCTTTACTTTTTTTATTTTGCTTCTCTATAACTGCTACTTTTTTCCACGATTACTTGCATAGAATGAATATATATATACATATATATACACACACACATATATATATATATAATTTTTTTTTAAGATAGAGTCTCGCTCTGTCACCCAGACTGGAGTGTAGTGGCATGATCTCGACTCACTGCAACCTCCACCTCCTGGGTTCAAGCGATTCTCCTAACTCAGCCTCCCAAGTAGCTGGGATTACAAGTGCCCACCACCACACCTAGCTAATTTTTGTATGTTTAGTAGAGACAGGATTTCGCTATGTTGGCCAGGCTGGTCTTGAACTCCTGACCTCAGGTGATCAGCCCACCCTTGTCTCCCCAAAGTGTTGGGATTACAGGCGTGAGCCATTGCACTCAGCCTAGAGTAAGTATATTTAAGAAAAAGGAGGGCCCTGACTGCCCAGAGGAGGAAGCCAGCAGGACCTCTTCCTTGGAGAGCATTAAGGGAAAGGATGCATGAGGATTCCTGCTCTTGGGTGGGGAGCCCCCATGCCCCAGCTCTGCCCCAGCTTCCCAGGTGCCCTCTAGGATGAGCCTGTATTACTAAACCCAAAGAATGAGGGTCATCAGAGGACCCCCAGCTCCCCTCCAGCTGCAGACTGCAACTTCCGCTTTCCAGATATTTGGAGCCTTCTCCTCCTCGGCTATCCAACTCAGCAAAGGCTTCTATGGTACCGGCGAGACATTCCTCTTCTCCTTCTCACCACAGCTGAAGGTGATGTTCCCAACCTTCCGTGGGGGGAGTGGGGCGTGTGGTGAGACAAAGCTCCTCGGGTCCCAGTGGCCCCCAGCACCATCCTCCACGATGGGCTGCCTGGTGTGCCACTATCTTTCCACAGGGGTAATGAGCAGGGCAGTGGTGGGCAGAGCATCCCCCTTGACCTGTCTGTCCTGCATTTAAAACATACTTGGTGGGTTTGGCTGGGCGCGGTGGCTCACGCCTGTAATCCCAGCACTTTGGGAGGCCGAGGCGGGTGGATCACTTGGTCAGGAGATCGAGACCATCCTGGCTAACATGGTGAAATCCTGTCTCTACTAAAAATACAAAAAGTTAGCCGGGCGTGGTGGCTGGCGCCTGTAGTCCCAGCTATTCGGGAGGCTGAGGCAGGAGAATGGCATGAACCCGGGAGGCGGAGCTTGCAGTGAGCCGAGATAGAGCCACTGCACTCCAGCCTGGGCGACAGAGCAAGACTCCATCTCAAAAACAAACAAAACAAAACAAAACAAAACATACTTGGTGGGTCTCTGGCAACCGCTGACTGGCTGAGAGGAGGGAGGACCATGCTTTCCAGGCACAGGCTGGGAAGACAAGATAGACCTGAGGGTGTGGTGGCAGGATGATGAAGAAGGACACAGCCAGTGGCTTCTCAGGAAGCATGGGGGCCAGGCACCGTGGCTCATGCCTGTAATCCTACTTTGGGAGGCCAACGAAGGTGGACTGCTTGAGTCCAGGATTTCAAGACCTGCCTGGGCAACATAGTGAGACCCCACCTCTACAAAAAATACAAAAATTAGCCAGACACGGTAGAGCACACCTGTAGTCCCAGCTACTTGAGAGGCTGATGCAGGAGGATCGCTTAAGCCTGGAAGGTTGAGGCTGTAGTGAGCCGTGATCGCACCACTGCATTCCAGCCTGGGCAACAGAGCAAGACCCTGTCTCTAAAAAAAAAAAAAAAAAAGAAATACAGGGTGAGGTCATTGCTGGAGGAAGGTGAAGGATCGGGTATCGCAGTCATCACAGGTGTGGGAAGGGAGGGAAGCCTGCTGGAGAACACCGGAGCAGCAGAAGTGCCGCTGGGCCATGCGAGTGGCGGCTTGGGTTGTGAGGTTAGGGCGCCGCCACTTCTGCGCCTGCTTCTTCAGCAGCATCGGCTGCTCGGCGCAGGCCTGCAGAGAGGGGACACCAGAGAGTGGACTGCAGAGAGCGGGCAGCCAGGGTTAGGGGTTTTGCCCAACTGGTTTAACAGCGGCAGAGAGGGAAAGGAAGTTGAAGGGAGTGACAATACAACATGGACCACAGAACCTAGACTGGAGAAGGAAGGGAGGGAAGCAGGGGGCACTGCGGGACACCAAGGCAAAGGTGGGCTTGGCCTGAGAGGTCTCCCTGACGTCAAAGGCTTGGAGTAGGGACAGCAGTTGGACAATGTGTTGGAAGACAGGATACAGCGGACAGAGAGAGGGACATTTGAAATAGGCTGTGGAAGAGCCACCTGCCATCCTTGCTGAGGACAAATTCTCAGATGTGACCATGGAAGACAGCAGCAGAAACGCATTCTAGGGCAGGGCCTGGACAGGTCCGCGTGGATAGTGAAGTTTACCAGAGAGCTGTGAAGGGTTGGGGGTGGTGAGTCAGAGCTCAAGTTTCTAATTAATGACGAATGGGAGAGTGAAAGGCACAAGATGACTGGTATAGTTGGGTGGCTCGACCTGCCCAGGAGCTGGGTGAGAATAATAGTCCCAAACGCCTTCCATCCAAAGATTTCCTGCCTCTGGGTTATTTATCCACTAAAGCTACTGAACAGTACCTGCTTGGCACAGAGCAGACTATTTTTACTACTAGTAAAAATGGCCAGGCCAAGCGCTGTGACTCATGCCTATAATCCCAGCACTCTTAGGGAGGCAGAGGCAGGAGGATCGCTTGAGCCCAGGAGTTTAAGACCAGCCTGGGCAACAGAGCAAGATGCTATTTTCCACAAAAAGGGAAAAACAAAAACAAAACAAAAAATGACCAGGTGCGGTGGCTGGCTCACACCTGTAATCCCAGCATTTTGCGGGACTGAGGTGGGAGGATTGCTTGAGCTCAGGAGTTCAAGACCAGCCTGGGCAACAGAGTGAGATGCTGTCTCTTAAAAAAATTTTTTTTAAAATTGTTCAATGGATGAAGTTGTTCCAGGTATTTTGCTATTAGAGATCTCTCCAATGCACAGACTAAGATTCCTTCAGACACATCCAATCACACGGTCATCTGGTCTCATGACAGGGAGTTCACAAGGAGCTATGGACTGCTTTGTTAAAGGCAAAATATACCATATCTATTGCATTGCTGCCATCAGCTGGAGGGGCTCCATCAAGCTTCCCAGGATCTAGGAAAGGGTGAGGGAGGCATGGTGAGCCAGTGCTGGTACTACTCATCACCACTTGCCTTCCTGAACTTAAGTCTTAGTTCTAAAGGTCTAGAATTTTCCTTCCATTGCACTGACAGCTCCTAGTAGAATCTTTTGCTGGTTCCTCCTCATCTCCCCAGTCTTTCAACATCAGAGCTCAGGTGTTGGTTCTCGTATCTTCTCTAGCGGCCCTCATTTATTCTGTGGTCTCATCCATTCCCACAGCTCTTCATGCTGCCTGTATGCTAATGGCCTCTTCCCTGACTCCAAACTCACATATATCCAACAACTGCCCATCATCTCTCTCTGCATCTCAAACATGGCATTTCTTTTCTCTTTTTTTTCTGAGACAGAGTCTCACTCTGTCACCCAGGCTGGAGTACAGTGGCGCCATCTCAGCTCACCGCAGCCTCCACCTCCTGGGCTCAACTGATCCTCCTGCCTCAGCCTCCCAAGTAGCTGGGACTACAGGCACATGCCACCATGCCTGGCTAATTTTTGTATTTTTTGTAGAGATGGGGTTTCACCATGTTGCCCAGGCTGGTTTTGAATTCCTGAGCTCAAGTGATCTGCCTGCTTCCACCTCCCAAAGTGCTGGTATTACAGGTATAAGCGCTGCATCTGGCCCCAAACATGGCATTTCCAGCTTATCATGTCCCAAACAGACCTCCTGGCTTTCCCTCACAAAGCCTCCTCCTCCTGCTGTCTTCCCCCATCAAATGAATGGCATCTCCCTCTCCTGCTGCTGAGATAGAAAGTCTTGAAGTCCTCCTTAACTGTCTTTCACAACTTTACATCTGAACTGTCAGCGAATCCTGACAGCTCTGCCTTCTCTCTATATTCGGGATCCACCACTGCCATGTCCTTTGCTGGCATCTTGGTTCAAGCCACCATCATTACTTGTGTGTCCCTGCTATTGCCTCCTAAAAGGTCTCTCACTGCCTCCACTTCAGTCAGCACAGAAGCTGGAGCGATCCTTTCAAAAGGGAAGCCAGGGCAGGGCGCAGTGGCTCATGCCTGTAATCCCAGCACTTTGGGAGGCCGAGGTGGGTGGATCACTTGAGGTCAGGAGTTTGAGACCCATCTGGCCAACATGGTGAAACCCCAGCTCTACTAAAAACACAAAAATTAGCCAAGCATGGTAGTATGTGCCTGTAATCCCAGCTACTCGGTAGGCTGAGGCATGAGAATCTCTTGAACCTGGAGGAGGCGGAGGTTGCAGTGAGTTGAGATCGTGCCACTGCACTCCAGCCAGGGTGACAGAGTGAGACTCTGTCTTAACACAAATTTAAAAAAAGGTGGGGGGAAGCTAGAACTCATAGCATGTCACTCCTTGGCTTCCTCTTTCACTTGGGGAAGAGCCAAAGTGTGTCCAATGATCTACATCCCTATGCCTTCTGGCCTCTCTCTGAATGGCATTTGTTGCTACTCTTCCTTTCCCTCACTCTGTTCCAACCACACTGGCCTCTGAGCTGGTCCGCAAACATGGAACTTCACGTCTTTAATATAAATAAAGAGAAATAAAACAGGGTCTGGGAGGAAGGGCTACTTCAGATAGGGTGGTCCAGGAAATTTCTCTGAGATGACATTTGGGCTGAAGGATGAGAGGTGGGCCCTCTGAGGATCTGGGGGAAGAGCATTCTGGGCAGAGGGATTCTAGGGCAGGAATGGGAATGGGCTTTGGGTGTTCCAGGGTTGGAAAGACTGGTGTAGCTAAAGTGTAGTCAATAAGGGGGAAAAGGGGCCAGAGAGAAAATCAGGGGTTAGAGCTGGCTGCACTTTTAAGTTTTGACAGGTTTTTTTTGTTTGTTTTTTAGAGTTGCGGTCTTGCTCTGTTACCCACGCCAGAGTGCAGTGGTGCAATCATAGCTCACCGCAGCCTCCACTCCTGGGCTGAAGTGATCCTTCCACCTTAGCCTCCCTAATAGCTGGGACTATAGGTGCACACCACCATGACCAGCTAGGTTTAAAAAAATTTTTTTAGGGCCGGGCACAGTGACTCACGCCTGTAATCCCAGCTCTTTGGGAGGCTGAGGCAGGCAGATCATGAGGTCAGTAGATTGAGACCAGCCTGGGCAACATGGTGAAACCCGTCTCTACTAAAAGCTGGGCGTGGTGGCGCATGCCTGTAGTCCCAGCTACTCGGGAGGCTGAGGCAGGGGAATCGTTTGAACTCTGGAGGCGGAGGTTGCAGTGAGCCGAGATTGCGCCACTACACTCCAGCCTGGTGACAGAGCGAGACTCCGTGTCAAAAGAGAGAAAGAGAAAAAAAATTTTTTAGAGATAAGGGAGGGTCTTACTTTGTTGCCCTGGTTGGTCTAGAACTCCTGACCTCGAGGAAACTCCTGGCCTCAAGCGATCCTTCTGCCTCAGCCTACTGAGTAGCTGGGATTACAGGTGCACACCATCACACCTGGCTAGTTAAAAAATTGCTGGGATTACAGGCATGAGCCACTGCACCAGGCTCAGGCTGCACTTCTGGCCATTGTTAAGTTGAATTTTATCCCCACTGCAATGGGAAGCCATTGGAGGACTTAGGCAAAGGGAACATCTGATTTGGACGTCGAACAGATCTCGCAGATTGCAGTGTGGGTATGGCTGTAGGTACAGGCAGTGGAGGCAGAGGGACCAGCTGGGAGGCTGTGATCCAAGCAGAGGACGGGATAGAAATGGCGGCAGGCAGGCTATGTCTAGAGCTGCGAGGCTTGTGGATGAGCTGGATGTGAGGCAGCGCTGAAGCGCAGGCGGGCTGGTGTTGAACGGGTGAGGCAGTATCAGTCCCCACTCCTGGCCTGGACTGCTCCCCTCCTCCCTCCAGCTTTGGAAGCAGGAAGCCTCAGAGGTTGTTGTCCTATTCTAGAACAAAGTGGCTTCTAGGCTGTAGGAATTCAAACTAAAGGGCATGTGGCGGTGACTCCAAGGAGACTGAGAAGAGAAACTCCAAGATCCCTGAACCCGGAGTCCCACCTGCGTCTCGGCTGCGGCCTGGATGCTGTTCCCGCCACAACATTGCCACCCAGTGGTTCGGGGTCAAACTGCAAGGGCGGGACTCGCTCCCGTAGTAACCTGAGCCTTTCCCTATCACCCAGGTCTTTAAGTGGACTGGAAGCAACTCTTTCTTTGTGAAGGGAGACTTGGATTCACTGATGATGGGCAGTGGCAGGTGAGTGTCTCAGTCCTCCTGAGTCTTGGGGTGGTCTGTGTTCTGGTCCCTTTCCCTCTGCTGAACTGCTGGGCGAGGCTGCCCTTGATGCAATGGGGAGGCTGGTGGGAACTCTCAGGCTGTTCCCTTCATTGCTCAGCCTCCCAGCCAACCCCCTCACCCTCACGCTAAGCCAGTATTAAGCAGAAAGGATGGATGAGTGCCCCCACCGAAGTGTTACAGCTGGTGACAGTTTAGTCTGAATGTATGCAACTTTTGGAATTCCACATGGTTGGATGAGGCTAGCGTCAAGAGATGAGTGTGCCTCGTTTTTCCATCAGCCCAGGAATTGCAGGGGACATAACTCATTGCAGGAGCCTCCCTTGGTGAGGACAGCGGGTAGAGAGAGGTAGGAAAAAAGTTGTTGATCTCATCCTGGTGTGACCTTCACATTCAGGGGGCATGCATCTTATCCTGAGGGCAGGGATGAGAGCATTGCTTGATTAGTACCAGGCAAATTCTTTGCTCTCCCAACTTCCTGAAAAGCCTCCACTGAGGGGCAGCTTGGCAGAGAACACATCAGCCATTGCTGATCTGCAGGAATTCACTTCCTAGCTCCGGCTGAGGTTTTCTACCAAATAAGGGGATTCGAATGGATGCTCTGAAGTATTTGGGCTCTCAGAGTTTGCACCCCGAGATGTACTAGCTTTGGTTAAAGAATTGCCATTTTTAATTTTTATTTTTTAATTTTTTTTGAGACAGAGTCTCGCTCTGTCGCCCAGGCTGGAGTGCAGTGGCGTGATCTCAGCTCACTGTAACTTCCCCCTCCCAGGTTCAAGTGATTCTCCTGCCTCAGCCTCTGGAGTAGCTGGGGACTACAGGTGCCCACCACCACACTCGACTAATTTTTGTATTAAGAACTGCCATCTTGGGCCAGGATCATGCCTGTAATCCCAGCACTTTGGGAGGCCAAGGTGGGCAGATCATGAGGTCGGGAGATCGAGGCCATTCTGGCTAACACGGTGAAACCCCGTCTCTACTAAAAATACAAAAAAATTAGCCGGGCGTGGTGGCTGGCGCCTGTAGTCCCAGCTACTTGGGAGGCTGAGGCAGGAGAATGGCGTGAACCCGGGAGGCGGAGCTTGCAGTGAGCTGAGATTGCACCGCTGCACTTCAGCCTGGGCAACAGAGCGAGACTCCTACCGAAAAAAAAAAAATTGCCATCTTGGCCGGGTGCGGTGGCTCATGCCTGTAATTCCAGCACTTTGGCATGAGACGGGCAGATCACTTGAGGTCAGGAGTTTGAGAGCAGTCTGGCCAATGTGGTGAAACCCCGTCTCTACTAAAAAATACAAAAATTAGCTGAGCATGGTGGCAGGCATCTGTAGTCCCAGCTACTTGGGAGGCTGAGGTGGGAGAATTGCTTCAACCTGGAAGGCGGAGGTTGCAGTGAGCTGAGATCACACATTGCACTCCTGGGCGACAGAGCGAGACTCCGTCTCAAAAAAAAAAAAAAAAAAAAAGAATTGCCACCTTAAAAATGCTCCAAATGTTCTAAAACTGGGCTGTGGTGACCGTTGCGCCACTGTATATACTTATTAAAATACTGAACTGTTCAAAAAATACTCTTAGTCAGGCGTGGTGGCTCACGCCTGTAATCCCAGCACTTTGGGAGGCCAAGGCAGGCAGATCGCTTGAGGTCAGGAGTTCAAGACCAGCCTGGCCAACATAGCAAAACCCCATCTCTACTAAACGTACAAAAATTAACCAGGTATAGTGGTGGGTGGCCTGTAATCCCAGTTACTCGGGAGGCCGAGGTAGGAGAACTGCTTGAACCCGGGAGGTAGAGGTTGTGGTGAGCCAAGGTTGTGCCACTGCACTCCAGCCTGGGTAACAAAGCAAGACTCTGTCTCAATAAATAAATAAACAAACAAATAAACAAATACTCTCAACCCCATGGGGAACAATGTGCTGAGTCCCCAGTAATTCAGTATAAATTGCTTTAAGGGGAGGTAAGACAGGTGAAACTGGGCTGCCGTCCTGGCATGGCCAATCAGTGGCAGAGCCTGAGGGTTTCAGCACACAGGGGTAAGCTGCACCAAGACTGTCCTCTTCTCTAGTGGCCGGTTTGGGCTGTGGTTGGATGGAGACTTGTTTCACGGGGGAAGCTCCCCTTGCGCAACCTTTAACAACGAGGTGCTGGCCCGGCGGGAGCAGTTCTGCGTCCAGGAGCTGGAGGCCTGGCTTCTCAGCTGATGGCCCTGCGGCAACAGGTACTCAGCCCTGCTCACGATGCCACCCAGGCCTTCCTGACACACGGCAGCCTGCGCTGTTCGAAACACAGATGCTGAAGGGCCCTAGAGTTGGCTGAGGCTGCTGGCCAGCCTCCTTGTGGCCTGGGGACCCAAGATACAGGTGGGGGCAGGCACTGCTGTTTTGCAGAGGTGACTCTGAAGGATTAAAAGATGCTTACACCTTACCCAAGCAGCACCGAGACCCTAAGCTAACAGGGCCTTAGAAAACTAAGAAAAACCCGCATCCCTTCCCATGCTAGTGCCTGCCTCCTGGCAAAGGGAAGATTTTTCACTATGCTGTTCCCCGCCAGCTACTGAACGAGGAAAACCAACCTCATGAACATTATCATTTTAGAGGTTCTACAACGAATTCATGTTTATAGTAGAAAAACCAGAAGACATTAAAAAAAATGAAAATTGCCTAAAATTCAACCCCCCCAACTCTAACATTTTCATGTATATCCTTCCAGACAATGTTCCATGAATATGTGTGTGTGTGTATTCTTACAGAAACGGGATTCTACTCTGTATGTGTGGGAATGATTTTAACTTACAGAATATTGTCAAACCTTAGAAACCCGGGCTTGAGCACTGGAACTAATGAAGACTCTAGCAGCATCATTCCTCCTCTGGCCTGCTGCAGAACGTTGAGGCCCTTTTGTCTGCCACCAGTGCCAGGTTCTTGTGAATCTGCTATTTAATTTCATGAGGAAGGTATGAAAGGAGCAAATGAGTAATATGCATATTCAGACAAGGAGGTCGAAAGCTTTGTGGAACACAACTTTCAAGATGGAGATACATTCACGAAGCTTTATTGCAGCTGTTTCCCTTACCCAGTTGAAGTGGCCAGTCATTTTAATTTGCAGTTCTATTTACATTCCCAGGGTAACCACGTTCAGTAACTCTCTAGAGGCTAAGCTGTTAAAATTTCCATTTTTATACAAATAGCAAAGATGTTTCTTTCCTTTTTTTTTTTTTTTTTTTTTTTTTGTTTGAGACAGAGTTTCGTTCTTGACTCCCAGGTTGGAGTGCAGTAGCGATCTTGGCTCACTGCACACTCCACCTCCCCGGTTCAAGTGATTCTCCTGCCTCGGCCTCCCGAGTAGCTGGGATTACAAGCACACACCACCACAATTTCGCCTGGCTAATTTCTGTATTTTTAGCAGAGACTAGGTTTCGCCATGTTGGCCAGGCTGGTCTCGAACTCTTTACCTCAAGTGATCCGCCCACCTCGGCCTCCCAACGTGCTGGGATTACAGGTGTGAGCCACTTCGCCTGGCCAAGATGTTTCTTAAGGAAAATGTAACCTTGTAAATAGCGCAGAGTTATCATAATGAAAACAGCTGCAAAGAACATAAAGTAAGCTGCCTTACATGTAACAAAAGATGCAAACAAAATCCATTCAAGTTGTTTCACAGACAGCACAGTGACACAGTATTAGGACTACAGAATCTCAGAGTAAATCACAATGATTTAAAGGTAAGATACACAGAAATAAAATGATTTTAACACAATATGACATTCCTGAGGCACCTTGGCTAAAATGGGAATGACTTAGTGCCATGGCTGACCTCACTTGTGCGTTGCTGAGCCCATATGTGAACAGATTGCCCCAATACCATGGTAGGCATGAGAGGAGAAGGGTTTTAACTATTCTCTTATGAATTGTAACCAACCCCTATTATCTACTGATGGATGGAGTGGAGGGGGGCGGTGGGGGGGTGAGGTGATCATACAGGATGGCAGACATTCCAAGTACTCTTCACCCCAGTGTGGACGGAACAGAATCTGGCTACACGGTGGCCAGTGGCAGACTACTGGGAAATCTGCTGGCCTGTGGTCTGAGTTCCCCTACACGCTCAGGCTGCCCCTCACTCCCAGTGTGCCAGGGAGGCTTAGTCCGGGGAGCACCAGAGCGGAAGACATTCGGGGCTCATGGCTCCTATCCCCACTAGCCTGCATCTTCAGCACCCTCTGGCCACCACCAGCTTTGGCTCTAACTGCAGACTTTTTTTTTTTTTTTGAGACGGAGTCTTGCTCTGTCACCCAGGCTGGAGTGCAGTGGCTCTATCTCGGCTCACTGCAAGCTCCGCCTCCCGGGTTCATGCCATTCTCCTGCCTCAGGAGACTACCACGCCTGGCTAATTTTTTGTATTTTTAGTAGAGATGGGGTTTCACCATGTGAGCCAGAATGGTCTTGATCTCCTGACCTTGTGATCCGCCCGCCCCAGCCTCCCAAAGTGCTGGGATTATAGACATGAGCCACTGCGCCTGGCCCTGCAGACTTTGTTCTTGGTGAATTGCTATAGAACTGGGAATAAGGTGTGCCCTGGGCACAGGGACACTGCCCCACCAAGGTGGTGCCCCCTCCACTGCTGGGAAAACGAAGTTACCTAGGGGAGCCTGGAACCCACTGGGCAGTCACTAATTTCCCCACAGGCAGTGCAGTGTTTGCACTTTTTTTTTTTTTTCTTTTTTTTTGGAGATGGAGTCTCACTCTGTCACCCAGGCTGGAGTGCAATGGCGTGATCTTGGCTCACTGCAACCTCCGCCTCCCGGTTTCAAGCGATTCTCCTGCCTCAGCCTCCCAAGTAGCTGGGACTACAGGCGCACACCGCCACGCCCGGCTAGTGTTTGCTCTTAAATACACAAAATGCACCGAACCAGCAAAAACAAAGTCCCAGGTCTGAGGAGCTCTGAGGATGGTGCCTGTGACAGCCTCTAGCCAGCTCTCCAGGATACTGAGAGAGCAGGTCAGGGGAGGCTTTCTCCAGGCGGGGCAGTGGGAAGGCCCTCTGGACCGGGGGAGTGAGTATTCAGGAGACAAAGGCACTGCCCAGGTCTGGAACCGCCACGGAGCCAGGGCACAGCCTAGTTTGGGGCATTCCTCTGTCACTGGGGGTAGGGATCTCCCAACAAGAGGCGGCTTTAGGCTCCACTCATGAGGAGGCCTGAGCTCTCAGATCTTCCCCAAAACCTAATCAGGCCTCTCACCAGTGTGTTGGAGGCCACTCCTGGCCATCATCTCCAACTGTTTACCTCAACTTGGCACCTTGTAGGGGGCTAAAAGGGTGAGGGGAGGTGTTTTTCGCCTATTTTGAAGAGGACTGTCCTCAAACTTGAAGTGATAGGGAACTCTTCACCGGGGTAGGATCTGATGTTTTGTTTTTAGCCATGTTTGTCTATGACAATGTCAACTTCTAATTCCAATTTGTACCCTTGTCTCATTTCTACATTAAAAACAAAAAACAATCATCCGTCATAAAAGTTCAGAGTAAGCTGGGTGTGGTGGCACATGCCTATAGTCCCAGCTACTTGGGAAGCTAAGGCAGGAGGGTCACTTGAGCCCAGGAAAGTGCGAGTCCAGCCTGGGCAACAGAGCAAAACCTTGTCTTTTAAAAAAGAAAAAAAAGAGAGTTCAGAGTAGATAAAAGAGTTGTTATTCTAAGAAAATAGACTACCGAAGGAGAAAGACTTTAATAATACTAAAAATAGGCAAGGTAATACTTTTCATAGTATAGTAAGATTTGCCTAATACCATCTTATTTCTTTGATTAAAAATTACTTAGCTTCAGCATGCGTGTACATTCAAACTGCAAAATTAAAGCATGAGTTATCATAATTGTGCAGAATTCTAGGAGTGAAGCCCCTAAATGAATTGTGCAGGGGAGGGAGTTTGTAAACAGCCGACTACAGACGTTCACTTTGGGTCATCTTTAAAAAGCTGGAGTCTGCTTTTGGATGCTTCTCGGAGGCGAGTTGGACTTTGGACTGAAGTCCTGTAGTTCCATTCCTTTTTCTGAGGTGTTATGAGTGGGGCTATAACATCGCCATCCTATTAGAAGGAGAGAGAAAAACAGAGAACAGAGAAAAGCCAGTTTCCATCATCTTATTTGTGAGTGAAAGTCTCAGGTGCGCACATCCTCATCTTGCATATAGATTGCTTCTAGATGTCCTCACTCCAGGGAAACTCCAAATTACCTATGCCCTGTGGTTGGGACCAATTAGAAACACTACAGTCTTATGCAGGAAGAGCCTTCATGAAAACAGACACTGGCCTCTGCAGAGATGACGGGAAGCAGCATACCACTGCCCACCTCTATGGCCTCCTTCACACACCTTCATGGAGCACAAACCCTGTCCTATTTGCCCAGGAGAAAGACAGGATGCACGGAACCCTTAGGTTCTCTCTCGCCTGGTCCCCTCTGTAATAAATGGCCCAGGTCTACAAGATGACAAAGAAGGGGAGAAAAGACAGTATGTACCTGCAGAATTAAAATTTTTCTCTGTATCAAAGCTCTAACGTTGGCCCCATCAGCATAGGCTCCAGCCAAAGGACCTCCTCCACCCAAAATAAGGGAGAGATCCAAAGGGAGGTGATACAATGACCTGAAACCACAGAGGTAAGAAGAAGCAAGGCCTCCTAATACTCGACTCTATGCTAACTGTTCTGAACTTGTGTGTAGATCCTCTTTGGTTACGAGAGGATGCAGGATCTTGGAGAGCTTCTGTTGTATCAGGAATACAATGCTGGTAGGAGGATTTGTGCTCCTCATCTGCCTGTTTGCTCTCAGATCCATTCTTCACTCCTCCTCTCCCTACTCTGTTTCACTGGAGCCACTCCGGTAAATTACATCTCTCAGCTCCCATGCCTGCTGGTTTCCAGTTAGGTTTGGTCTCTCTGGTGGGAGATGAGGTGAGAAGAGGGCAGAGAAATCAGGTTATTTCTCTCCCTACCTCCTCTGGCATGAGCGGCAGTGGCAGTGACTCTTTTGTGGTTCTAGCTTCTGCAGGTGGCCCCAGCTCCGGGACTCCCACCTGCTCCCTTGGTCTCTCCTATCCTAGAGGTGGTAGCAGCTTCCTGCTTTTGAATCACCATCCTCTGTACTCATTTAGCTCTGCCAGAACTTTTGTATCTCATCCCCCATGTTAAATTTCTTCTGTTGAACCACACTGGATCTGACTTGATAGAACCATTAAAAACAGTATTTTAAAAATTTATCATTATTATGTTTTTGAGATGGAATCTTGCTCTGTCACCCATGCTGGAGTGCAGTGGCACGATTTCAGCTCACTGCAACCTCCACCTCCAGGGTTCAAGCGATTCTCCCGCCTCAGCCTCCCAAGTAGCTGGGATTACAGGTGTGCACCACCATGGCTAATTTTTGTATTTTTAGTAAAGATGGGGTTTCACTATGTTGGCCAGGATGGTCTCGAACTCCTGATCTCAGTAAAGGCAATCATTTAGGCCAGGCGTGGTGGCTCACGCCTGTAATCCTAGCACTTTGGGAGGCCAAGGCAGGTGGATCACTTGAGGTTGGGAGTTCAAGACCAGCCTGGGCAACACGGTGAGACCCTGTCTCTACTAAAAATACAAAAATGAGCTGGGCATGGTGGTGCATGCCTGTAGTCCCAGCTACTCAGGAGGCTGAGGCAGGAGAATCACTTCAACCCAGCAGGCGGAGCTTGCAGTGAGTTGAGACCATACCACTGCACTCCAGCCTGGGCAACAAAGTGAGACTCCGTCTCAAAAAAAAGTCATTCTATTGCTGTGATACTTGTTCTTAAAGGTCTATTTCAAAATCGACAGTTTTTATTTGTCTTTAAACTCATCTCTATTTCTTTTTTTTTACTGAGATGGAGTCTTGCTCTGTCGCCCAGACTGGAGTGCTGTGGCGCAATCTCGGCTCACTGCAAGCTCTGGTTCCCGGGTTCACGCCATTCTCCTGCCTCAGCCTCCCAAGAAGCTGGGACTACAGGCGCCCGCCACCACGCCTGGCTAATTTGTATTTTTTAGTAGAGACAGGGTTTCACCATGTTAGCCAGGATGGCCTCGATCTCCTGACCTCATGATCTACCCACCGCGGCCTCCCAAAGTGCTGGGATTACAGGCGTGAGCCCCCGCACCCAGCCTCATCTCTATTTCTACCCACTTTCCTTCCTTCCTTCTTCCTTTCCTTCTTCCTTTCCCTTCCCTTCCCTTCCCTTCCCTCCCCTCCCCTCCCCTTCCCTTCCTTTTCTTCCTTTTCTTCCTTTTCTTTTCTTTCTTTTCTTTCTTTCTTTGAGACAGCATCTTGCTCTGTCAACCAGGCTGGAGTGTAGTGGTGTGATCATAGCTCACTGCAGCCTCAGACTCCTAGGCTCAAACAATCCTCCCACCTCAGCCTCCCAAAGTGCTAGGATTATAGATGTGAGCCACCATGCATATAGCCAACTTTTTTATTTCCACTCATTCTAATTTCAATTCTAGTGAATTTTATAAATGTAAACAAATATGTCACTTTCCTGCTTAAAACCCTTCAGTGCTGATGCTCCCTACTGCTCTTGGCTGACAGGACTGTGCATAAAGCCCCAGACACCTCCACATTCTATGCTCCTTCCTGAAATACACCATATTCTTTCTCATCTTCTGAATTAATCCTGTGGTGTCTATGCCTCAACCCCTCCCCTACCGCCACCTCCTGCTGCCAGCCCTTAACCCAGACGACTCCTCACTCAACCTTCAGGTCTCAGTTTATAAGCCCTTCTTTAAATCAGCTTTTCCTGACCAACTAAGACCAGCTAAATCCTCTTTGTTTTTCCTCCTCTAAGACTGTGTACTCACCCTACACCCAAAGTACTTACCATGCCCCTATAATTATTAATTTTTGGAGTAAAATTAATAATTATTATTATCCCCAACTAGATTGTTATCCCCAACCTGAATGGGATCCATGGGTTATTAGGAACTCTCTATCTTACGTACTATTCCAGGTACCTAACAAGGGCATGGCAAAATACTCACTCAGTGAGTAAATGTACCAAATTTATAGTAGTTACCATGACACAGCCAAACTTTAATAGCCTCTCTTGACTCTCTGTTTCCAGCCTCTCCAAGTTCCAGTCTACCTGCAGCTAGAGTTCTCAGTGATTTAGTTTCAGTGATTTAATTTCACAGTACCTAGGAGAGACATACAGCTGACCCTCTGCATCCATGGGCAGATTCAACCAACTGTAGATAGAAAATGTGAGGGGGGGAGAAATGGATGCCTGTGTCTATACTAAGCATGTACAGAGTTTCTTCTTGTCATGATTCCCTAAACAATACAGTATTAACAACTATTTACATAGGATTTACACTGTAGTAGGTTTTATAAGTAATCTAGAGATATTTAAAGTATAAAAGAGGATATGCATAGGTCATATGCAATCACTACACCATTTTATATAAGGGACTTGAGCTTCCGTGGATTTTTCTATCTGTGGGGTCTGTGGGGGTCCTGGAGCCAGTTCCCCACAGATGCCAAGGGACAATTCTACTCTTATTCCCTCGGGTTTCACTCTAGTTGGAGCAGACACACATTCAGGCAGATCCTACAGAGCATGGCAACTCTTGAATGTGCTCGGTGATCCCTTCCCCACTGTATGGAGAAAAGAATCTCCCAGCCAATTATCCAAGGTTCTCCATAATCCAGTCCACTCTTCCCATTTAACCTCTCCACACTTAACAGTAAGAATTTTCTGGCTGGGCATGGCGGCTTCCACCTGTAATCCCAGCACTTTGGGGGGCCGAGGTGGGCGGATCACAAGGTCAGGAGATCGAGACCATCCTGGCTAACATAATGAAACCCTGTCTCTACTAAAATTCAAAAATTTAGCCAGGCATTGTGGCACGTGCCTACTTGGGAGGCTGAGGCAGGGGAATCGCTTGAACCCGGGAGGCAGAGGTTGCAGTAAGTGCAGTTGTCACTGCAGCCTGGGTGACAAAGCAAGACTCCATCCCAAAAAAATGAATGAATTAATTAATTAAAAAAAAATAATTTTCTACCCTGGACAGACAGGTCTCCTCATGGTCCCCTAAATACTCTCAGCTCATTCCAGCTTCATGCCTTTGTTTATGCTCCTCCCATTGCCAAATATACCCTTCATTCTCCCTGCTGCTCATCCAAAAAACCCTGCCTTCTAGATCTAGCAGATCCCGCCCCTTCACCAGGCTTCTCCCAGAGATCTCCCAACTCTCTGAATCCTCAGAGATCTTGCCTGGGTCATGCCGTGTGGCACTTGATAAAGCACCGACATCCTGAGCTATGTTTTCATGTCTCACCCTATACTTTGTTCCCTTTAGCACCTGACACACAGGGAGGTGTGAGGGAGAGTTCCAGACTAGGCAGTAAAGCACTGTTTCCCTGCTTGCCAATTATATTCATTCATTCAGTCAATAAATGCCAACTGGCCACATTGTCTGCGCAGACACCTACTATGTGTAGGTCAGTAAGAGACAATTTTAACAACATTCTCTACAGGGTTGGCAACTGTGGCTTGGCTCCTCTTCCCTCTACTCTCATTCTTGATCATTTAAATAGTTAACTAATACACAGAAGTAACCAGGTTTAGAAACATGAAGTCTATTATCAATTGTATGTTAAACAAGTTAACTACTCAGCTTTGGTAACCTCTGAAAGATGGAGACACTGAACAACTTTCCAGGGCCACTGGTGAACAACATTAGAAAGCATTATTTACATGTTCACATTTTTATCTTTTATTATTAGGACAATAATGCTAAACAGTATCCATTCCCAGCTCCTGTAGGAAGAAATCACTGGCTGACACAGATTCAGACATTTTAAAAGGAAAGAAAGTGAAAGACCTTATTTTCAAAACCATAACCAAGTGACTACAACTTAAATGAGAACTTTTCAGCAGATAGAATTATTTTTGGTTTTTACTTAAAAATAAAAAATTGTGCAAAGTTTGTGAGTAACAGGCCACCTACCTGAGGCTTGGTGAAATTTCTGTCTGCGCACCACTGAACAAAATGTTGTTTTGCGGCATACAAACTCTTTCTGTCCATCTTCTTACAATATACTCGAATCAGCTGCTCTGCAAATTTCTCTGGCAGAAGTCGTGAAACCTTTTTAAAATGAAGAGATTTCACTATCACCTTGAATTCACACATTGGAGATACTAGCTGGTCCCTAGGCTCCTAACTATTTCTTTTTTTTCGAGACAAGGTCTCCCTGTCATCCAGGCTGGAGTGCAGTGGCACAATCACAGCTCACCGAGGCCTTGACCTCCCAGGCTGAAGCAATCCTCCCACCTCAGCCTCCTAAGTAGCTGGAACTATAGGCATTAGCTACCATGCCTAAGTTTTTTATTTTTTATAGAGATGGGGTCTCGCTTTGTTGGCCAGGCTGATCTTAAGCTCTCGGTCTCAAGTGATCCTCCCGCTTCAGCCTCCCAAAGCACTGGGATTACAGGTATGAGCTACTGTGCCAGGCCCACTTTAATTGTAAAGATACGCCTTAAAACCTAATTTGCATATAAAATGCTAATTTACCATAAAGATTTGCTACATGCCATTACAGTATATTTGTTTTGCCTAAGTAGTTACCTGGTTTTTCGTAATCCTGATTGGTGTGTTGGGGTCAGTCTTACAATAGAAGCTAACATGATCAATTGGATTATTTTCTTGCATTCCATAATCCATGTTGATAACCTAAATAAAAGCAATACATAAGTAATCATATAGCAACCAGGAGAACTGAATTCAGGGCTGTAGGAGCATAACAAGAAATGGAACAGAGGCTGGGCACGGTGGCTCAGGCCTGTAATCCCAGCATTTTGGGAGGCCAAGGCAGGTAAATCATGAGGTCAGGAGTTCAAGACCAGCCTGGCCAACATACTGAAACCCCCGTCTCTACTAAAAATACAAAAATTAACTGGGCATGGTGGCATGCGCCTGTAACCCCAGTTACTCGGGAGACTGAGGCAGGAGAATTGCTTGAACCTGGGAGGTGGAGGTTGCAGTGAGCTGAGATCGCACCACTGCACTCCAGCCTGGCAACAGAGTGAGACTGTGTCCCCCCACCCCCCCCAAAAAAAAAAGAAAAGAAAAAGAAATAGAACAGAGCCTTCTGGGGATTCGGAAGTAAGAATGTTGATAAGGTGACTCATGATGGAATAAAAATAACTGGTTCATGACCACTCTTAGGGATTTGGTATTGAAATCTGGGGAAGAATGGGAAATGTACTTGTGTGTTCAATCTAAGTATGGTGTAAACTCAATCCCTGCTATGTGACAGATACAGGTAGACACTAGAGGTACAACAAGGACACTTTAAAATAAAATCCCAGACCGAACGCAGTAGCTCACTTGAGACCAGGAGTTCGAGACTACCCTGGTCAACATGGTGAAACACTGTCTCTACCAAAAATACAAAACAAAACAAAATTAGCCAGATATGGTGTTATGTACCTGTGGTCCAAGCTACTTGGGAGGCTGAGGCACAAGAATTGCTTGAACCTGGCAGGCGGAGGTTGCAGTGAGTTGAGATTGTGCCACTGCACTCCAGCCTAGGCAACAGAGCGAGATTCTGCCTCCAAAAATAAATCAGTAAAGAAAATTCTAGCCCCCACAAACCAGGCAGCCCTAGATTAAAGTTCAACAAATAATTATAAAAGTATGCAACCACAGTTGAAAAGCAAAGAGTGCTTTGAAATGTTCTAACAGGGTACCTGATGTAGCCTAGGGTGCCCGGACAATGACTGAAAACATTTTCCTGGGAAAGTGACTTTACTAAGTGAGCAAGAAACAAACAGGCTTAGGTGGGAAGAAAAAGAATTGCAGGCAGAAGAAAAAGAATTGCAGGCAGAAGAAACAGCTCAGAGGCAGAGAGTACTGAAACTATCTCCCGGATTTAGCAACTCTGAAGTCACTGGAGATCCTGGAGAGAGTATAGTGATGGCAACAGAGAAAAAGATTCCAGAGAAAATGAGAAACAGAAATGTAAGAGGCGTGATGGCTCATGCCTGTAATCCCAGCACTTTGGGAGGTCGACGCGAGCGGATCACAAGGTCAGGAGATCAAGACCAGCCTGGCCAATATCGTGAAACCCCATCTCAACTGAAAATACAAAAATTAGCTGGATGTGGTGGCAGGCACCTGTAGTCCTGGCTACTCAGGAGGCTGAGGCAGGAGAATTGCTTGAACCCAGGAGGTGGAGGTTGTAGTGAGCCAAGATCGGGCCACTGCACTCCAGCCTGGGCGACACAGTGAGACTCTGCCTCAAAAAAAAAAAAAAAAAAAAAAAGTAAGAGAAGGCAACTCTTAGAAGTTTGGCTGTTCAGAGGAGGCAAGACGTTAAAGAAAACAAAATTACAGCTAGATAGGAGGAGTAAGTTCTAGGGTTCTATAGTTCTGTAGGATGACTACGACTATAGTTAACAGTAATTTCCTTTGTTTTGACATAGAGCCTTGCTCTGTTGCTCTGACTGGACTACAGTGGCACAATCTCGGCACACTGCAACCTCCGCCTCCTGGGTTCAAGTGATTCTCCTGCCTCAGCCTCCTAAGTAGCTGGGATTACAGGCATGCACCACCACACCCAGCTAAGTTTTGTATTTTTAGTAGAGATGGGGTTTCACCATGTTGACCAGGCTGGTCTCAAACTCCTGGCCTCAAGTGATTCACCCGCCTCGGCCTCCCAAAGTGCTGTGATTACAGGCATGAGCCACCATGGCCGGCCTAGTTAACAGTAATCTATTACACAGTTTTTTTGTTATCTTTGATATGGAGTCTCTCTGTCGCCAGGTTGGAATGCAGTGGCTTGATCTCGGCTCACTGCAACCTCCGCCTCCCAGGTTCAAGCAATTTTCCTGCCTCAGCCTCCCAAGTAGCTGGGACAACAGGCGCATGCCATCACACCTGGCTAATTTTTTTTATTTTATTTTAGTAGAGACAGGGTTCCACCATGTTGGCCAGGATGGTCTCGATCTCCTGACCTCGTGATCCACCTGCCTCGGCCTCCCAAAGTGCTGGGATTACAGGCATGAGCCACTGTGCCCGGCTTATTACATAGTTTTAAATAGCTTGAAGGAAAATATTAAATGTCCCCAACACAGAGAAATGATAAATGTTTTAGATGATGCATATGCTAACTGCCCTGATCTGATCATCAGACATTTATATACACTATGTACCCCATAAAAATGGGACAGTTATCATTTGTCAGTTTAAAAAATACATAAAATAAAAACATAGAGGAAAAAAAAGACAGCAAGAAAGAAGTACCTGGAGAGGAATTTGGTACCTTAGAAAGGTAAGGGAAGATGAGTCTGACCCTGAAAAAGAGGAGAGGGGTGAAGAGCGGTGTGGTGTTCATGATTTTCTTGAGACAGGCTCTTGGTATGTCGCCTAGGCTAGAGTGCAATGGTGCGATATCAGCTCACTGCAACCTCCACCTCCTGGGCTCAAGCGATCTTCCCACCTTGGCCTCCTGAGTAGCTGGGACTATAGGCATGCACCACCACACCTGGATAATTTTTGTGTTTTTGGTACAGATGGGGTTTTGCTGCAGCAAGCCATGATCATGCCACTGCACTTCAGCCTGGGACACAGACAGAGACCCTGTTTCAAAATAAACAAAAGTTTAAACTAACATTGGTTGGGTGCAGTGGCCATGCCTATAATCTCAGCACTTTAGGAGGCTAAGGCAGCAAGATTGCTTGAGGCCAGGAGTTTGAGACCAGCCTGGGCAACAGAGTGAGACCCTATCTATACAAAAAATTTAAAAATTAGCTGGGCATGGTGGCATGTATCTGTTGTCCTAGCTACTCAGGAGGCTGAGGTGGGAGGATCGCTCGAGCCCAGGAGTTTGAGGTTATAATGAGCTGTGACTACATCACTGCACTCCAGCCTGGGCAACAGAGCAAGACCCTGTCTCTAAAAAATAAACAAATAACACTAAATACAATAAAAAATGAAGTTATTCAGTTACAGCAACCACATTTCAGGTACTCAACACCCGCATGCAGCTAGTGGCTATGAAAAGGGACAGCACTGACCAAGAATATCTCTGTCACTGCAGAAAGTTCTATGGGACAACACTTCTCTAGAACACAAGTAGAATTACCCTAAGCCCTTGACAAGAACAAAGCTGTTTCCCCAGTATACAAATGGGAATACTGAATACAGTTGCAGATGGAGGCAGGCTTGTTTCTTTGGTGAGAAAGGTGTAAGGACTTGCTACCTAATGGCCTATAGTTTATCTTGGAAATAAGAGTCAAAGGTTGGGTTATTCATGAGGGTGAATATAGCTGGAGGTGGGAAGCATGGTTGGAGTTCTGAGAGGAGGGAGGACAGTTTGAAATGATGATGATTATTATTAGTAGTATTACTTTTTGAGATGGGAGTCTTGCTCTATTGCCCAGGCTGGAGTGCAGTGGCAGGATCTTGGCAGGATCACTGCAACCTCCGCCTCCCAGGTTCAAGTGATTCTCCTGCCTCAGCCTCCTTGAGTAGCTGAGATTATAGGCACCCACCACCATCCCTGGCTAATTTTTTTTTTTTTTTTTTTTTTTTGAGACGGAGTCTTGCTGTGTCTCCCAGGCTGGAGTGCAGTGGCGTGATCTCAGCTCACTGCAAGCTCCGCCTCCCGGGTTCACGCCATTCTCCCGCCTCAGCCTCCCAAGTAGCTGGGACTACAGGTGCCCGCCACCACGCCCGGCTAGTTTTTTGTATTTTTAGTAGAGACGGGGTTTCACCATGTTAGCCAGGATAGTCTCAATCTCCTGACCTCGTGATCCACCCGCCTCGGCCTCCCAAAGTGCTGGGATTACAGGCTTGAGCCACCGCACCCGGCCTTAATTTTTGTATTTTTAGTAGAGATGGGGTTTTGCCATGTTGGCCAGGCTGGTCTCGAACTCCTGACCTCAGGTGATCTGCCCGCCTCAGCCTCCCAAAGTGCTGGGATTGCAGGTGTGAGCCACCGTGCCTGGCCTGAAATGATTATTAGAGACTGGGAGAATCACACTAAGCCTGCCAGAAGGCCCAGCTTAGTTTCGTGACCGGGAATTTATAGATATGCCTGTACGGTGATGGTATCCAGGAGCATTTATGTGTCCAGGTATAGGTGTGGAGATGTTTAGATTTGATTCATCTAGGTTGTATGGCCTTCTGCTAGGTAGATGCAAAGAAGGAAAAGAGAGTTGAGGGTAACTGCAGAAAAATGAGTGAATTACTGTATCACAATATCCAAGATACTTTTTTTTTTTTTTTTTTTTTTTGAGATGGAGTCTCACTCTGTCGCCCAAGCTGGAGTGCAGTGGTGTGATCTCAGCTCACTGCAACCTCTGCCTCCTGGGTTCAAGCGATTCTCCTGCCTCAGCTTCTCAAGTAACTGGGATTACAGGCATGGGCCACCACGCCTGGCTAATTTTTTGTATTTTTAGTAGAGATGGGGTTTCGCCGTGTTGGCCAGGCTGGTCTCGAACTCCTGACTTCAAGTGATTCACCCTCCTTGGCCTCCCAAGGTGCTGGGATTATAGGCGTGAGCCATTGCACCCGGCCTACATGTGGAGAGAAATGAAGATAAAAGGCCACTGACAAGCTCGAAGAAAGTGAGGACACAATAAACTGGAGGGCCCGATGAGCTAGGAAAACGTGGATGAGGAGGAAAGCGGTTTGTGGACAGAGAAAAGTATGTTTAAACTAGTGATTTTACAGGGAGGGCAGTTTTGAATGATGATAAGGTCCAGGGTGTAATCTGCTGAGACTATTGGCCTGAGGTGCAGTGCTGTCTAGCTCTGTCACCCAGGCTGGAGTGCAGTGGCGTGGTATCGGCTCACTGCAACCTCCGCCTCCCAGGTTCAAGTGATTCTCCTGCCTCAGCCTCCTGAGTAGCTGGGACTACAGACACATACCACCACACCCAGCTAATTTTTGTATTTTTAGTAGCAATGGGGGTTTCACCATGTTGGCCAGGATGGTCTCAATCTCCTGACTTTGTGATCAACCTGCCTCAGCTTCCCGAAGTGCTAGGATTACAGTCATGAGCCACTGTGCCCAGCTCTTTTTTTTTTTTTCTTTTTCTTTTGGAGACAGAGTCTTACTCTGCTGCTCAGGCTGGAGTGCAGTGGCGTGATCTCGGCTTGCTGCAATCTCTGCCTCCCGGGTTCAAGCAATCCTCCTGCCTCAGCCTCCCGAGTAGCTGGGACAATAGGCGCGAGCCACCAAACCCGGCTAATTTTTTTGTATTTTCACTAGAAATGGGGTTTTGCCTTGTTGGCCAGGCTGGCTTCGAACTCCTGACTCAGGTGATCCACCCACCTTGGCCTCCCAAAGTGCTGGGATTATAGGCGTGAGCCACAGTGCCTGGCCCTACAACTTTTTCCTCTGTGTTTGTATGCAGGCAACAACAACAAAAAATTAAAATGTGTTACTTGTGTAATTAAAAAATTTTAATATAGACAATGTAATCACATGACCACAACTATACTAAAAATAATGGCAAAATATCATAAATAAAATGTTTTTGTGGTTAATAATATTGGTTCTCTTTATAAGGGCACATATGACTTCCTTTTATCTTTCTGCGTTTTTCTAAGTAATTATAATGAACACGTACTACTTTTATAATGGTGAGTGCTTTATCTTTAAAAAATTATTCACTCAGTTTATTACTGGACTAATTACTTACATCCACTATAAAATCTTCAGCCTCCAGTTTTACTTCCAGCAATTCTCTGGGTTTAGCAGCGGCAACCTCTTTTGGAAGAGATTCATAGTCCTCCTAGAAAACACAAGACTCCCCATGTTGGAATCCATTTTTCCTCATTAAGCCTTTATGCCACAAACAGGTTCTCTTTAAGAAAATGGCACCTAACTAAGAAAAATGATTAGAGATATCCTTAACAAATATAGCTCCTACCAATATCACCCGTTAAACAAATAGAGCAATTTTTATAAAAAATTGTAAAAAGTGGCCAGGCATAGTGGCTCACGCCTATAATCCAAGCACTTTGGGAGGCCGAGGTGGGCGGCTCATGAGGTCAGGAGTTCAAGACCAGCCTGACCAATATGGTGGAACCCCGTCTCTACTAAAAATACAAAAATTAGCTGGGCGTGGTGGCGGGTGCCTATAATCCCAGCTACTCGGGAGGCTGAGGCAGGAGAATTGCTTGAACCCAGGAGGTGGAGGGTACAGTGAGCTGAGATCACGCCACTGCACTCTAGCCTGGGTGACAAAGTGAGACTGTCAAAAAAAAAAAAAAAAAAAAAAGGCCGGGCGCGGTGGCTCACGCCTGTAATCCCAGCACTTTGGGAGGCCGAGGCGGGCGGATCACAAGGTCAGGAGATCGAGACCACGGTGAAACCCTGTCTCTACTAAAAATACAAAAAATTAGCCGGGCGCGGTTGTGGGCGCCTGTAGTCCCAGCTACTCGGGAGGCTGAGGCAGGAGAATGGCGTGAACCCGGGAGGCGGAGCTTGCAGTGAGCCGAGATCGCGCCACTGCACTCTAGCCTGGGCGACAGAGCGAGACTCCGTCTCAAAAAAAAAAAAAAAAAAAAATTCACATTTTGAAAAAAAAAAAAAAGTGGCATTAACCTATTAGTACAACAAGAGGAAGTACAACCCAAGAAATTATTGAGGTAGGATGTGGTTATAAGTATGACTTGTGTTATAGCTTTCTGGCAAAGAGAAAACTCTTCAACAAGTAGGAGGTGAAAATAGATATTTGAGTTAAAGAAGACAGGTGTGTGCCATCTGGGAGACTGATATCCTGTGAAGGAACCAAGTCATTACAACAGGTCACCACAGCCTCAATGAAGCCCATGCAGGCACTTTCTTTGGAGGTCCCTTTCCCTTATATTCATTTTCCCATGCTTGAATCTAGCCAAAATTAGAGACCCACTCTCACTTCCTGGATGAGAGCAAAGATTTGGAGTTAAGTTAGACCTGGCTTTTGAATCCTGGCTAAATATGCTTTCATGAGCAAGTTATTTAATCTCAGTGAAGCCTCAGTTTCTCTATCTGTAAAACAGGCCTAAGACCCCTGCACTGCTGTAAAGATTAAATGAGAGTAAATGTAAAGCACTTAGTACAGAGTCATAGTATCATGATAGGTTAGTGGTTTCCTCTTGGAGGACAGAGGTAACCTTTCACTAATGGAAAGATGCCTGATAACTCACCTTTTTAATCTTTACTTGTTCCGTTGGCTGGGTCTCACCCACATACTTGAATAGATTACGGTATTCAATTTGTTTTAAAATCTCTCGTGCGTCTTTCAATTTGGGATCAGTAGAGTATAAAATCTCCAGAAAAATGTTATCTGCCAATTTGATGACATTTCAGTTACATTAAAATAAAAACACAGAGTTAAAGAATTACATAGTGCTATTCTACTGAAATGATCTTAACAGGCAGGTACATTATTATTTTGGCAATATGAGAAAAATTTTTAAAATATTTAAGTGAAAAAAACCTTTTAAAACTGTTCCAGTTGACCAGTCACAGTGGCTCATGCCTGCAATCCCAGCACTTTGAGAGGCCGAGGTGGGCGGATCACTTGAGGTCAGGAGTTCGAGACCAGCCTGTCCAACATGGTGAAACCCCGTCTCTACTAACAATACAAAAAAAATTAGCTGGGTGTGGTGGCAGGCACCTGTAATCCCAGCTACTCAGGAGGCTGAGGCAGGAGAATTGCTTGAGCCTGGAAAGTGGAGGTTGCAGTGAGCCAAGATTGCGCCATTGTACTCAAGCGTGGGCAACAAGAGTGAGACTCTGTCTCAAAAATAAAAGTTCCTGTCAATGACTTGGATTTAATTCCAGGTAATCTGGAGAGTGGGGAAGGATAGAGAGAAATAAGACTGCATTGGAGTTGATGACTGCTGAGCTGGGTGATGGGTACATAAAGGTGTATGGATTTATTGTTGACATGTTTTATTTTGTCTTTAAAAGAGAATGGTGGCTAGGCACTGTGGCTCACATCTGTGATCTCAGCAATTTGGGAGGCCAAGGCAGGTGGATCACCTGAGGTCAGGAGCTCGAGACCAGCCTGACCAACATGGCAAAACCCTGCCTCTACCAAAAATGCAAAAATTAGCTGGGCATGGCGGCGCATGCCTGTGGTCCCAACTACTCAGGAGGCAGAGGCAGGAGAATTGCTTGAACCCTGGGGGTGGAGGTTGCAGTGAGCCGAGATGGCACCACTGCACTCCCACCTGGGTGACAGAGTGACACTATCTTAAAAAAAAAAAAAAAAAAAAAAAAAAAAAAAGAGAACGGTCCTGAAATATTTACAAGCAAAATTATGTCTAGGATCTGCTTCAAAATAGTCCAGTGTTTGACATGAGTGGGTAGATGAGGAGATGAGGCAAAACTGCCATGTATTGATAACTGTTGAAGCTAAGTGACAGGTACATGGCTTTGTAAATTTCTATAATAATAAAACAACGATTTTTTAAGTGTCCCATTTGATGATGAGAGTAGAAGAAATGTTTTTCCTTTCTTTCATTTTCTCCCAATTTTTATTTTGAAAAATTTCAAAATAAAATATCCTTCACTTAAATTCAACAATTGTTAATGTTTTTCTGCATGCACTTTCTCCATATATATATCCCGGTGCAATTTTTTTTTTTTTTTTTTTGAGACAGAGTCTTGCTTTGTCACCTAGGCTGGCATGCAGTGGTGTGATCTTGGCTCACTGCAACCTCTGCCTCCCAGGTTCAAGTGATTCTCTTGCCCCAGCCTCCTGAGTAGCTGGGACTACAGGTGTGTGCCACCATGCCCAGCTAATTTCTGTATTTTCAGTAGAGATTGGGTTTTGCCACGGTGGTCATACTGGTCTCAAACTCCTGGCCTCAAGTGATCCACCCGCCTCAGCCTCCCAAAGTGCTGGGATTCCAGGTGTGAGCCACTTCACCTGACCTTTTTCTTTGTTTTTTTTCTTCTTTTTAAGGTCAGGTTCTGTGGCCTAGGCTGTAGTGGTGTGATCATAGTTCACTGCAGCATCAAAGTCCTGTGCTCAAGGCATCCTCCTGCCTTAGCCCTTGAGTAGCTGGGACTACAGATGTGTACCACCATGCCTGGCTAGATTTTTTTTTTGTTTTTTTTTTTCTTTGAGACAGGGTCTCGCTGTGTCATCAGGCTGGAGTGAAGTGGCATATGATTATGGCTCACTGCATTCTTGACCTCCTGGGCTCAGGCAATCCTCCTGCCTCAGCCTCCTGAGTAACTGGGACTACAGGCACATGCCACCATGCCCAGCTAAATCAAAAGCTAGTTTAAATGTAAACATAATTTGAAAAAATTAATCTTCCTGCCTCAGTCTCCTGAACAGCTGGGACTAAAGACACATGCCACTACACCTGGATAAAGATGATTTTTTTTTTTTTTTGAGACAGAATCTCACCCTGTTGCCCAGGCTGGAGTGCAATGGTGCGATCTCGGCTCACTGCAACCTCCCCCCCCGGGTTCAAATGATTCTCCTGTCTCAGCCTCCGGAGTAGCTGGGATTACAGGCACCAGGCTGGTCTCGAACTCCTGACCTCATATTCGCCCGCTTTGGCCTCCCAAAATGCCGGGATTACAGGCGTGAGCCACCGTGCCCGGCTGACTTTTTAAAATGTGGCATCACTTGCATTATTATGAATGAAAATTAAAAGTATCCTCAACTTGTTCAATTTTTTTTTCTTTTTACTTTTATGTTATTTATTTATTTATTTATTTCATGTTTGAGATGGAATCTCGCTCTGTCATCCAGGCTGGAATGCAGTGGTGCAACCTTGGCTTACTCCAACCTCTGCCTCCTGGGTTCAAGTGATTCTCGTGCCTCAGTCTCTGAGTAGCTGCGACTATAGGCACCCGCCACCACGCCAAGCTAATACTTTGTATTTTTAGTAGAGACAGGGTTTCACCATGTTGGAAAGGCTGGTCTTGAACTCCTGACCTCAAGTGATCCGCCTGCCTCAGCCTCCCAAAGTGTTGGGATTATAGGCATGAGTCACCCTGCCTAGCCTTACATATATATTTTTAAAGAACAATGTATATAGTTCTTGTAAGTTAATTTTTTATTTTTTTCTCTATTATTATTATTATTTGATACAGGGTCTTGCTCTGTTACCCAGGCTGGACTGCAGTGATGCAGTCTTGGCTCACTGCAACCCCCACCTCCTGGGCTCCAATGATTCTCCAACCTCAGCGTCCTGAGTAGCTGGGACTACAGGCATGTACCATCATGGCTAATTTTTAAATTTTTTATAGAAACAGGGTTTCAGCATGTTGCCCAGGCTGATCTCAAACTCCTGGGCTCAAGCGATCCATCTGCCTTGGTCTCCTAGAGTGCTGGGATTATAGGCATGAGCCACCTTGTCTGGCCTATTATGTATTTTTGATTGAATTTACTGAAAGGTAATGTGAAGTCTGTCAAGTTGAATAATAAAAATTTGGGCTTGTATTTTACGTGCCTTTTCCCCCCATTTCGTTTTTCTAGTAATTCATTTTTATCATACTTTACAGAAATAACAATCTGCATGGGGTTGGTAATTTAAAAAACTGGTTCTTCAAAGACAGTTTAGGTTTCATTTTGTCAGTGTGCAGCAAATAGAATCCAGCTGCCATAGAAGTAGCACTCTAGGCAGGAAGCTATGGTAGAGTGATTTGGCTGTGTCTTAGGTCACTTAGCTTCTGTTGCTTTTCTCCATTTTCAGAGCCTCCAACCTTTCCACGGATTCTGTAAGCTATGTGATTGCTTTCCAATTTTATTTTTATTTTTTGTTTATTTATTTATTTATTTTTGAGACAGAGTCTTGCTCTGTTGCCCAGGCTGGAGTGCAGTGGTACGATCTCGGCTCACTACAACCTCTGCCTCCTGGGTTCAAGCGATTCTCCTGCCTCAGCCTCCTGAGTAGCTGAGATTACAGGTATGCGCCACCATGCCTGGCTAATCTTTGTATTTGTAGTAGAGACAGGGTTTTACAATTTTGGACAGGATGGTCTCGAACTCCTGACCTCAGGTAATCTGCCCTCCTTGGCCTCCCAAAGTGCTGGGATTACAGGCATGAGCCACCATGCCTGGCCCAATTTTATTTTTAGTCAAACAGTTTCATAATTTGTAACTAAGAACTCTGACTGGTGTATACTTTTCATTTTACTTCTTTTGCTTTATCTCAGTCAATACTTTCCCACATTAAAGAACTAGCTGTGGCTGGGTGCAGTGGCTCACACCTGTAATCCCACCACTTTGGGAGGCCGAGGCAGGTGGATCATCTGAGGTCAGGAGTTCCAGACCAGCCTGGCTGACATGGTGAAACCCCATCTCTACTAAACATACAAAAAAAAAATTAGCTGGGTGTGGTGTAATCCCAGCTACTCGGGAGGCTGAGGAAGGAGAATCGCTTGTACCCGGGAGGTGGAGGCTGCAGTGAGCCGACATCATGCCATTGCATTCCCGACTGGGCTACAAGAGCAAAACTCTGTCCCACACTAAAAAAAAAAAAAGAACCTTTCCACACTAAGCTGCAGATTTTGTTTTTGCAGAAGCGTGGATATGTTCCTGGCATCTTGTGTTTTTGTAATGAAAATAATGTTAAATGGTCAAGTCGGTTTTTTGGTGTTCAATAGTAGTCCAGGTATGAGTTAAACAATGACAAGTCTGGGCAACATAGTGGGACCCTGTCTCTACAAAAATTGAAAAAATTACCCAGGTGTGGTAGCACATGCCTATAGTCCCAGCTACTTGGCTGAGGTTGAGGCTGAGGCAAGAGGATCACTTGAGCCCGGGAGGTTGAGGCTGCAATAAGCTATGATGGCACCACTGCACTCCAGCCTGGATGACAGAATAAAATCCTGTCTCAAAATAAAAAAAAAAAAAAAAATTAAATTAAAAAGTTAAATAATGGGCCAGGCTTGGTGGCTCACACCTGTAATCCCAGCACTCTGAGAGATTGAGGCAGATGAATCACATGAGGTCACGAGTTCGAGACCAGCCTGGCCAATATGGTGAAACCCCGTCTCTACTGAAAATACAAAAATTAGCTGGGCATGGTGGGGCATGCCTGTAATCCCAGCTACCCAGGAAACTGAGGCAGAAGAATTGCTGAAACCCAAGAGGTGGAGGTTGCAGTGAGCCAAGATTGCACCAGTGCACTCCAGCCTAGGTGACAGAGCGAGACTCCATCTGCAGGAAAAAAAAAAAAAAAAAAAAAAAGTTAAATAATGTATATTGAGTACTTATGTGTCAAGTCTATACTAGGTGCTATGCCTCATTTAAACATCACAACAAAACTATATACTAGGTATCATTACCCTCATTTTACAGATGAAAGATTCAGATAGGTCAAATCCCTTTATCAAGGTCACTTTATCGGTACAAGACAGAAATAAAACTCAAATTCAAAAGGAGATAATTACTTGGGAAGCTAAAATCCTTCCACCGGCTGTGTACAGTGGGTCACACCTGTAATCCTGGCACTTTGGGAGGTCAAGGCAGGAAGATCGCTTGAGCCCAGGAGTTTGAGAGATGCCTGGGCAATATAGTGAGACCCTTTCTTTCTTTTTTTCCAATTAAATAGTTATTTTGAAAAATGAAAAATAAAAGAAAGAAAAATAACTCACTGGCAATTCAAGGACATCTTATAGTTTATCTGAGATGGACTATCTATGTTACCTGTTACTTCTTACCTGTCAGCTTAGTATAGGCTTCCATGTCATCAATTGCTGTAGAAATGCGATACTTTTTTCCTCCAGCACCTGTAATCTCTATATAGTCGTCTGCTTTGAGGAAAGCATCTGTAATCCTAAAAATCATTTTGCAAAAATTTATGCTTATGAGAAATTTTGAATATTTGCCTTATGTCTTACTTAAGGAAATCTTTCTACTTTAGGGAAATAAAATAACGAGGCACAATGTTCTAAAGACAACTGTGTCTCCACCATACCAAATTTGTGCTTGGTGACCTGTGAGCTACCGTGCTTACTGTGTTCCAGGCACTGTGGCAGGGCTTTACATTCACCATCTTATTTAATCTTCCCAACAATAAGGTAGGTGTATTCAGCCCTCATTTTATAGATGCAGAAATGAAGTAAATTTTGATTTAACCAAGTTAGGAAGAAACAGGGCCAGGCTTTGAACCTAGATCTCTCTGAATTACAAAACAACAACAACAACAACAAAAACTCTTACCAAAGTATTAACATACAAATAGGAGAATGTACTCCAAGTAATCTGCTCATGACAAAGGATAGGTAAAAATAGGAATGAAGCTAAACTTCCTCAACACAACTGTGAAAACGAACATGAAAGGTTAATTAATTTAAGGCTATTTTAGAGACATGGAAGAAGTAACTTGACTCACACCCAGTGTTTGATAACTCCTCATGGAATCTTTGAGTCACGGGGAGACCTGGCTGTACAGTTTTCTGCTATGGTTCTGACTGGGTTAGGAAGAGGTAAAATTGCTGTTGGTTTTACCACTTGGTACTAATTTTGATAAATATTTGACAGGATACAAATAGACATTAATCTTAATCCTTAAAGTTAATTTTTGTAATTAATCTCAGAATTCAAATATTCACGTCCTACCTCCCATTCTGCTGATGACTAATATCTGGTACGTAAGTGACTAGCTGTGCCGAGGTCCTGGGTGATCTCAGCACTGCCGCTTCACGTCTGGCCTAAGTCCCTTTATCCACTTCTCTCCTTTTCCTCCAACTAAATTAACTCTATGCTAGATTTTTTTCTTTAAGGAAACCACTTTAAATTTAATCACTTAATATTTACTTGAACTTATCTAGAAATGTCTAGTTGAGCCTAGTATGATACTCTAGCCAAGTATCAAGGAAAATTTTATAGGGAAATGACAATCAAGTTTCTTACATTGTATCAATAATGTTGCCAACTTTGTGTTGATAAGCTCTACGGTGTAAAGAGTTGCGAGTGTGGAACATGTCATACAGGTTTCCAACTTCCTGCAGGAAAACATGAAGTAAATATTAATAGGATCAGATTATGTTAACCTTATTAGAGACAAGTATACAGGACAAGGAAAAGGGATTGTGGCAGACAAGAGGGCTCTGAACAAGGACTTCTTCATTAACACCTTTGACCCCACTACAAAATGAGGAGGCAGATTAGTAAAGCCATTTATTGGCTTGAAACTTTCATTCTTTTTTATTTTTATTTTTTATTTTTTTAAAGACAAAGTCTTGCTATGTTACTCAGGCTGGTCTTAAGTGATCTTCCCACCTCAATCTTGCTGGGATAACATGCATCAGCCACTGTGCCCAGCTAACTTTCATTCTTTGTTTTTTTTTTTTTTTTTTTAGACGGAGTCTTGCTCTGTTGGCCAGGCTGTAGTACAAGTCTTTCATTGCAAGAACTTTCATTCTTTTTCTTTTCTTTTCTTTTCTTTTTTTTTTGAGATGGAGTCTCGCTCTGTCGCCCAGGCTGGAGTGCAGTGGCTTGATCTCGGCTCACTGCAAGCTCTGCTTCCTGGGTTCACGCCGTTCTCCCGCCTCAGCCTCCTGAGTAGCTGGGACTACAGGCACCCGCCACCTCGCCCGGCTAGTTTTTTGTATTTTTTAGTAGAGATGGGGTTTCACCGTCTCGGCCTCCCAAAGTGCTGGGATTACAGGCTTGAGCCACCGCGCCCGGCCTTTTTTTCTTTTTTTTAGACAGCCTCGCTCTGTCACCCAGGTTGGAATGCAATGGCACACAATCTTGGCTCACTGCAACCTCCACTTCCCAGGTGGAAGTGATTCCCGTACCTCAGCCTCCTGAGTAGCTGGGATTACAGGTGTATGCTACCACACCTGGCTAATTTTTGTATTTTCAGTAGAGACGGGGTTTCACCATGTTGGCCAGGCTGGTCTCAAACTTGTAAGCTTAAGCGATCTGCCCACCTCGGCCTCATGAAGTAGTGGGATTATGGGATTACAGGTATGAGTCACCACACCTAGCCGTACTTGACTTTCTATAGTATAGTACTATACTACTTTTTGATTACATGACTGCCATCTAACAGGGACCTAGTGATTTCACTTGTTTAACTACAGTTGACCTTTAACAACACATGTTCGAACTGTAAGAGTTCATTTATACAGATTTTCTTGCCCCGCTGCCACCCCTGAGACAGTAAGGCCAACCCCTCCTCTTCCTGAGTCTATTTAATGTGAAGACGATGAAGATGAAGACCTTTATGATCATCCACTTCCACTTAATGAATAGTAAATATACTTTCTCTGCCTTATGTTTTTTTTTTTTTTTTTTTTTTTTTTTTTTTTTTTTTTGAGAGGAGTCTTGCTCTGTCACACAGGCTGGAGTGCAGTGGCGCAATCTCGGCTCACCACAACCTCTGCCTCCCAGGTTCAAGTGATTTTTCTGCCTCAGCCTCCCAAGTAGCTGGGATTACAGGTGCTCACCACTGCACCCAGCTAATTTTTGTATTTTGAGTAGAGACAGGGTTTCACCATGTTGCTCAGGTTGGGCAGGCTGGTCTTGAACTCTTAATCTCAGGTGATTCACTCACCTTGGCCTCCTAAAGTGCTGGGATTACAGGCGTGAGCCACTGCGCCTGGCCTTGCCTTATGATTTTCTTAATAACATTTTCTTTTCTTTAGCTTACTTTATTGTAAGAATACAGTAGACGGGGCATGGTGGCTCCAACATGTAATACCAGCACTTTGGGAGGCTAAGGAGGGCAAATCGCTTCAGGTCAGGAGTTCGAGACCAGTCTGGGGAACATAGCAAAACCCTCTCTCTACAAAAAAAATAGAAAAATTAGCCCGGTATAGTGGCATGTGCCTGTGGTTGCAGCTACTTGGGAAGGTGAAGTGGGAGATTTGCTTGAGCTGGAAAGGTGGAGGTTGCCGTGATTGGAGATTGCACCACTATACTCCAATCTGGGTGACAGAGTAAGATCCTGTATCAAAATAATAATAATAATAATAATAATATAGTATATGATGCATGTAACATTCAAAATAGGCTGGGTACAGTGGCTCACACCTATAATCATAGCACTTTAGGAGGCTGAGGTGGGTGGGTTGCTTGATCCCAGGAGTTTGAGACTAGCCCGGGCAACACAGTGAAATCCCACCTCTATAAAATAAATTCCAAAATTAGCCAAGCATAGGCCTGTAGTCCCAGCTACTCAAGAGGCAGAGGAGGAAGGATCAGTTGAGCCCAGGAAGTCAAGGCTACGTGTACTATGATAGTGTCACTGTACTCCAGCCTGAGTGATAGAGCAAGACCCTGTCTGGAAACAAAACAAAAACCAAAAAAACATACAAAATGTGTGTAACTGACCATTAAAGTTATCAATAAGGCTTCTGGTCAACAGGAGGCTATTAGTAGTTTAAGTTTTTGGGAAGTCAGAAGTTGTATGCAGGCCGCAGGCCAGGCACAGTGGCTCACACCTATAATCCCAGCACTTTGGGAGGCCAAAGTGGGTGGATCACTTGAGGTCAGGAGTTCGAGACCAGCCTGGCCAACACGGTGAAACCCCGTTGTCTAATAAAAAGACAAAAATTAGCTGGGCGTGGTGGCATGTACCTGTAAACCTAGCTAGTCATGAGGCTGAGGCAGAAGAATCACTTGAACCCAGGAGGCAGAGCTTGCAGTGAGCCAAGATCGTGCCACTGCACCCCAGCCTAGGCAACAGAAGGAGACTCTGACACCAATTAAAAAAAAAAAAAAAAGAAAAGTTATATATAGATTTTCAACTAGGAGAGGGGGTGGCACCCCTAAACACGATTTTGTTCAGGTGTTAACTGTATAAAATTTTTCAACACTAATATAGTGATTAAAAATGAGACTCTGGGCCGGGCACGGTGGCTCATGCCTATAATCACAGCACTTTGGGAGGCTGAGGCAGCCGGATCACGAGGTCAGGAGATCGAGATCATCCTGGCTAACATGGTGAAACCCCATCTCTACTAAAAATACAAAAAAAAAACTAGCCGGGCGAGGTGGCCGGCGCCTGTAGTCCCAGCTACCAGGGAGGCTGAGGCAGGAGAATGGCGTGAACCCGGGAGGCGGAGCTTGCAGTGAGCTGAGAAGGCGCCACTGCACTTTGGGTGGTGGAGTGAGACTCCATCTCAAAAAAAAAAAAAAGAGAGAGACTCTGGAAACAAATTTTTTGGGTTGAGATTCCAACTCTACTACTTGTTAATTATATGCCTTCTCTGTGCCTTAATTTGCTCGCCTGTTGAATGGAATAATAGTATGTATCTCACAGGGTTATACGGAATAAGTTGATCCGTCCAAAGCACTTAAAATAAGGCCTCATACAAGCCAGGCATGATAATGTGCACTCCCAGCTACTTGGGAGGCTGAGGAGGGAGGATCACTTGAGCTCAGGAGTTCAAGACTAGCCTGGGGAACACAGTGAGATCCTATTTCAAAAAAAATGCAACCAACCAAACAGAAAAACCCCAAAACCAGTGTCTGACTCAAAACTTAATAAATGTCCATTTTAATTTTATTATTATTTAATAATGCAGTAGGAGGGAAGAGACTAAAGATATTTACAAATCCTAGGAATTAAGTAAAGAGATTGTCGATTTACCAATTATTCCAAATTGTCAAATGGTTATTTCCAAATTTCAGACCAGGAACAACACTCTTCTTATTATCTCCTCTGGCAGAGCTTACCTTATCTCTAGCACAAATACGCAACTCATTGTCTACTTCACAGACACGGGCAAACTTAATGAAGCGCTTGTAATCAAAATTATTTTGGATTCCAAGATGATGGCAGTCCCTAGAAGGATTCCAAAGCAGAGATATGAAATTTTTCAACAAGGAAGCTGTACCTTAAATAGTAATACTAAATTTATATAAATATTTTAGCCAACTTTTCAGAAGTGTTCAGTGCATACCTGGCAAAATAATCCCATTTGTCCACATCAATGCCATTTCTTTTATTAGACACTATCTCATAAAGGAAGCTTTTCCTTTCAGGACGCCCTTTATATGGCCACTGGAAGGCAAGAAAACCCACTGGAAGTTTTAGGACAGGCACCAAATCTATTTATAATCAAAGCAAAGCAATTTTATTAATCTGTAAATTATAAACAGATACCTGACTGGGAATATAAGATAAACTAGAAGGTTCTATTCCTTCTTCCACTTCATTTCAAAACTAGTAGAAAGGGAAAAGAAATGCTAAGGTATATGATACCTTATTGATACCACATTTTCTTTTCTTGTGCCACTGAAAAGATCTTAACCGTATTACATTTCCCAAAACCAACAACAGCTGTGTTTTCTTGGTTTATAAACCAAGTTTTTGAAAAATATAAAATCGGCCGGGCGTGGTGGCTCAAGCCTGTAATCCTAGCACTTTGGGAGGCCGAGACGGGCGGATCACGAGGTCAGGAGATCGAGACCATCCTGGCTAAAACGGTGAAACCCCGTCTCTACTAAAAAATACAAAAAACTAGCCGGGTGAGGCGGCGGGCGCCTGTAGTCCCAACTACTCCGGAGGCTGAGGCAGGAGAATGGCCTGAACCCGGGAGGCGGAGCTTGCAGTGAGCTGAGATCCTGCCACTGCGCTCCAGCCTGGAGGACAGAGCAAGACTCCGTCTCAAAAAAAAAAAAAAAAAAAAAAAAAAAAAAAAAGAAAAATATAAAATCTAGGCCAGGCGCAGTGGCTCATGCCTGTAATCCCATCACTTTGGGAGGCCGAGGAGGGCAGATAACGAGGTCAGGAGTTCAAGACCAGCCTGGCCAAGATGGTGAAACCTCGTCTCTACTAAAAATACAAAAATTAGCCAGGCTAGGTAGCAAATGCCTGTAATCCCAGCTACTCGGGAGGCTGAGGTAGGAGAATCACCTGAACTCAGGAGGTGGAAGTTGCAGTGAGCTGAGGTTACACTACTGCCCTCTAGCCTGGGTAACACAGCAAGACTCCGTCTCAAAAATAAAAAAATAAATAAATAATATAAAATCTAATAATAAATTAATGGTGCTTGAATTCATGCATTAAAATAGTACTATCTTTCAAAGTAGCTACACACCTAGTCTAAATAATATGCATTGTTGAATGTATTCTTTGAGCTCAATTGTTTTGGAAATAGGATATTTGCTACAAAACCCATCTCTTTATCTTATACTGTAAGTACACTTGTATATATTTGAGGAAACAACCCTAAAAGTCTCAGGGGGAAATTATTTTCCAACTTTATTTTTAATTTAAAAAATACAAAATATCAAAAAGGAAACAAAACAGATTTTCCATTGAACCAGTTCAACTTTTTTGTAGATCTTCATATATTTAAATATTTCAAATGTGATTTTTTTTTTTTTTATTTGGAGACAGGGTATAGCTCTGTTGCCCAGGCTGGAGTGCAGTTGCACAATCACAGATCACTGCAGGCTGCCTCAGCCTCCCAAGCATCTGAGACAACAGGCATGAGACAGGGTTTCAGTATGTTATCCAGGCTGATCTCAAACTCCAGGACTCAAGTGATCCTCTCATCATGGCCCCCCAAAGTGCTGGGATTACAGGCATGAGCCACTGAGCCTGGCCAAATATGTTCATTTTAATGGCTAGATGAAACATACACATTTACATTCCAAACAAAATTACTTTAGGCTTCTACATAAAATACTGCAGGCCAGGTATGGTGGCTCACGCCTGTAATCCCAGCACTTTGGGAGGCCAAAGTGGGAGAATCACTTGAGCCCAGGAATTCGAAACCAGCTTAGGCAACACAGTGAGACCACATCTCTAAAAAAAATTTTTTTAAATGAATAAAATACTGCATATATATTCACTAAGAAATAATTTATGGCCGGGCACAGTGGCTCACGCCTGTAATCCCAGCACTTTGGGAAGCCGAGGTGGGTGGATCACCTGAGGTCAGGAGTTTGAGACCAGCCTGGGCAACATGGTGAAACCTCATCTCTACTAAAAATCCAAAGATTAGCCAGGCGTGGTGGCACACACCTGTAATCCCAGCTACATGGGAGGCTGAGGCAGGAGAATTGCTTGGGCCTGGGAGACGGAGGTTGCACTGAACTGAGATCGTGCCACTGCACTCCAGCCTCGCCGACAGAGTAAGACTCTGTCTAAAAAAAAAGAAAGAAAGAGGCCGGGTGCGGTGGCTCAAGCCTGTAATCCCAGCACTTTGGGAGGCCGAGACAGGCGAATCACTAGGTCAGGAGATCGAGACCATCCTGGCTAACACGGTGAAACCCTGTCTCTACTAAAAAATACAAAAAAATAGCCGGGCGAGGTGGCGGGTGCCTGTAGTCCCAGCTACTCGGGAGGCTGAGGCAGGAGAATGGCATAAACCTGGGAGGCGGAGCTTGCAGTGAGCTGAGATCCGGCCACTGCACTCCAGCCTGGGCGACAGAGCCAGACTCTGAGAAAGGAAAGAAGAAAGAAAGAAAGAAAAGAAAGAAAAGAAAAGAAAGGAAGGAAGGAAGGAAGGAAGGAAGGAAGGAAGGAAGGAAGGAAGGAAAGAAAGAAAGAGAGAATTTATGCCAAGCACAGTGGCTCACACCTGTAATCCCAGCACTTTCAGAGGCAGAGCTGGGCAGATCACTTGAGCTCAGGATTTCAAGACTAGCCTGGGCAATGTGACAAAACCCTATCTCTACAAAAAATACAAAAATTAACTGGGCATGGTAGTGCACATTTGTGGTCCCAGCTACTCAGGAGGCTGAGGTGGGAGGATCGCTTGAGCCTGGGAGGTGGAAGTTGCAGTGAGCTGAGATTGCACCACTGCACTCCAGTCTGTGTGACAGAGTAAGACCCTGTCTCAAAAAAAAAAAAAAAAAAAAAAAAAAAAGAATTTCTGTATATATAGTTTTGGGAAGTAAGTTCTAAATAATTCAGTTGAGAGGTAGAAAAAAATATAAGCCTTTTATTTTTTGCATTAAACAGTAGAAACATAGAACTCATATTTTACCATTTAGCCTCTAAAATAGCCAAACGTATAACTCAGAAGGGATCATGAAAAGGCTAGATGAAAAGCACCAGTCAGTTAAAATTAAGTTGTACATAAACTTACCAAAACACCTTTGACAGGTGATTCAAGTGGTCCTACAATTTGTTCCTTGATAAAGCAAATATCTTCTTCAGGGATGAGACCATAGTGTTCCATGACAGGCTTGATTCCATTAGAATTAATAAGGTGCTCAAACATCATAACTGAGCCTTGTTCATGCTAGGAAAAGTAAGCACAATATGATGTGTTAAAGATTCTAGCCCACTGGAAGTCCTGATTAACAAAATTATCCTCAATTCCAAGTAATTCTGAGGTAAGGGTCTATTGCATATTAATTCTCTAGTTTCTAACCACAATCTTAGGAACATTTTTAAAAACCTGTCAGATTTTTCATGATTTTACTAGTCTACAAAACTTTTACAAAACTTATTTCATAAACATATTTAATGCATTTTATGATATAATCACTTACAGTACCTAAGTGAATATTACAAGATCATGTAGATAGAATTACATTTAATAAATATCATCATAAAATTGAATTTTATTTTTTCATCAGCCTTTGAAGATGTGCAGTTATAAGCTCTGTTAGGCACTACCATCTAGTGGTGAAAAGGGGTAACTGCAAACTTGCCAGTAAAAACAAAGCTCTCCCTTGAAATCTCAAATTGGCCTGTTTGCTCATCTCTGCTCACTGATTCACAATCAATGTAATGGATCAAATGAACTCCTGAAGACATCTGCCCTTTCCTAGGTCCTACCATAAACTAACTCAAGATGAAAAACAAAACCTGGGCCGGGCGCGGTGGCTCAAGCCTGTAATCTCAGCACTTTGGGAGGCCGAGGCGGGCGGATCTCGAGGTCAGGAGATCGAGACCATCCTGGCTAACACGGTGAAACCCCGTCTCTACTAAAAAATACAAAAAACTAGCTGGGCGAGGTGGCGGGCGCCTGTAGTCCCAGCTACTCGGGAGGCTGAGGCAGGAGAATGGCGGGAACCCGGGAGGCGGAGCTTGCAGTGAGCTGAGATCCGGCCACTGCACTCCAGCCTGGGCGACAGAGTGAGACTCCGTCTCCAAAAAAAAAAAAAAAAAAGAAAAACAAAACCTGAATTGTCCTGTAACTTTTTTTTTTTTTTTTAAAGAGACAGGGGGCCGGGCGCGGTGGCTCAAGCCTGTAATCCCAGCACTTTGGGAGGCCGAGACGGGCGGATCACGAGGTCAGGAGATCGAGACCATCCTGGCTAACACGGTGAAACCCCGTCTCTACTAAAAAATACAAAAAACTAGCCGGGCGAGGTGGCGGGCGCCTGTAGTCCCAGCTACTCGGGAGGCTGAGGCAGGAGAATGGCGTAAACCCGGGAGGCGGAGCTTGCAGTGAGCCGAGATCCGGCCACTGCACTCCAGCCTGGGCGACAGAGCGAGACTCCGTCTCAAAAAAAAATAAAAAATAAAAAAAATAAAAATAAATAAAGAGACAGGGAATCGCTCTGTTGCCCTGGCTAGAGTCCAGTGGTATGATCATGGGGGTCACTGTAGCCTTGAACTTCTGGGCTCAAGTGATCCTCCCGTTTCAGCCTCCTGAGTAGGTGAAACCACAGGTGTGCACCACCCTACCCAGCTAATTTTTAAATTTTTTTGTAGAGGCAGGGTCTTGATTTGTTGACCAGGTTGGTCTTGAACTCCTAGGCCCAAGTAATCCTCCTGTCTCAGCCTCCCAAAGTGGTGGGATTACAAGCACCTTGCCTTGTAACTATTCTTCCCCCCTGCCCAGAAACAATTCTTGCTCCAGAAATTATTCTTTTTTTTTTTTTTGAGATGGAGTCTCACTCTGTCACCCAGGCTGGAGTGCAGTGCCGCCATCTTGGCTCACTGCAAGCTCCACCTCCCAGGTTCACGCCATTGTCCTGCCTCAGCCTCCTGAGTAGCTGGGACTACAGGCACGTGCCACCATGCCCGGATAATTTTTTTGTATTTTTAGTAGAGACAGGGTTTCACCATGTTAGCCAGTATGGCCTTGATCTCCTGACTTCGTGATCCGCCCGCCTCGGCCCCCCAAAGTGCTGGGATTACAGACGTGAGCCACCGTGCCCAGCTGAAACTATTCTTAAAAACAGAATCAGGGCTGGATGCTGTGGCTCACACCTGTACTCCCAGCATTTTGGGAGGCTGAGGTGGGCGGATCACTTGAGGTCAGGAGTCCAAGTTTGGCCAACATGGCAAAACCCTGTGTCTACTAAAAAATACAAAATTAGCCAGGCACGTAGTGCGCACCTATAATCCCAGCTACTTGGGGGACTGAGGCAGATGAATCACTTGAACCCTGAGGGTGGAGGTTGCAGCGAGCCGATATCGCCCTGCACTCCAGCCTGGGTGGGCGACACAGTGAGACTCTGTCTCAAAAACAAACAACAACAACAACAAAAACCCCACAAAAACAGAATCAGGCTGGGTGCAGTGGCTCACATTTATAATCCCAGCATTTTTTTGAGAGGCAAAGGTGGGAGGATTGCTTGAGCCCAGGAGGTCGAGACCAGCCTGGGCAACAAAGCAAGACCCTGTTTCTACAAAAAGATAAAAAAATTGGCTGGGTATAGTGGCATGCACCTGTGGTCCCAGCTACTTGGGAGACTAATGCAGGAGGATTGCTTGAGCCCAGGTGGTTGAGGCTGCAGTTAGCTGTGTTCATGCCTGCACTCCAACCTAGGCAACAGAGAAAGACCTTGTCTCCAAAAAACAACAACAACAAACAAATTGGCCGGGAGCAGTAGCTCACGCATGTAATCCCAGCACTTTGGGAGGCAGAGGTGGGCGGATCACGAGGTCAGGAGATCGAGATCATCCTGCCCAACATGGTGACACCCTATCTCTACTAAAAATACAAAAATTAGCTGGGCGTGGTGGCACGCGCCTATAGTCCCAGCTACTCAGGAGGCTGAGGCAGGAGAAATGCTTGAACCCGGGAGGTGGAGGTTATGGTAAGCTGAGATTGTGCCACTGCACTACAGGCTGGGCGACAGAGCGAGACTCCGTCTCAAAAAAGCAAAACAAAGCAAAACAAAATAAAGACCAAATTGAATCAAGATATATGTAATTACAAAGAGGAAAAATAGTAACTTTATAGTGGAGAAATTTGACAGACAATGCCTTAATCAAGTAATCAGAATTAATATCACTGGTATTGGCTCAACTAGGTTTTATGTGCCTCCTGAGATACACTATCAAGGATGTATCACCTTTTTTTTGGAGACAGAGTCTAGCTCTGTCGCCCAGGCTGGAGTGCAGTGGCGTGATCTCGGCTTACTGCAATCTCCGCCTCCTGGGCTCAAGCAATTCTCCTTCCTCAGCCTCCCAAGTAGGCATGTGCCACCACACCCAGCTAATTTTTTTTGTGTTTTTTTTTTTCGCTCTCGTTTCCCAGGCTGGAGTGAAATGGCGTGATCTTGGCTCACGGCAACCTCCACCTCCTGGGTTCAGGTGATTCTCCTGCCTCAGCCTCCTGAGTAGCTGGGATTACAGGTGACCATCACCACGCCCAGATAATTTTTATATTTTTAGTAGAGACAGGGTTTCGCCATGTTGGGCAGGCTGGTCTTGAACTCCTGACCTCAGGTGACCAACCCACCTCGGCCACCCAAAGTGCTGGAATTACAGACGTGAGCCACCGCATCCGACCTGGACACATCACTTTTGTGGCATTCTACCAAAAATGCATGGCTTGAATCTATGAGGAAACATCACACTGAAACTCAAATTGATGAATATTCCACAAAATAGCTCACTTGCTCTTTAAAAAAAATGACAAAGTCACTAACGATAAAGACTGAAGAATTGTTCTAGATCAAAAGAAATTAGAAAAATGGCAACCAAATGCAATACGTATTTCTGGACCAGGGGAAAAAGGTTTTTTTCCTCTTTTTCTATATGAACAATTGGTAAAATTTGAAAGTCTGAATTAGATAAGAGTACTGTATCAACATTAATTTACTGATTTTGACAATTATACTATGGTTATATAAGAAAATGTTGTTTTTAGGAAATACCCACTGAAGTATTTAGAAATAAAATATTTCAACAATTTACATTCTTTGAGAGACAGGGCTCTTGCTCTATCACCCAGGCTGGAGCTCAGTGGCGTAGTCATAGCTCAGTGTATCCTTGAACTCCTGGATTCAAGCAACCCTCCCATCTCAGCCTTCTCAGTAGCTAGGACTACAGGTGTGCACCACCATGACCAGCTGATGTTTTCATAATTTTGTAGAAGCAGAGTTTCACTATGTTGCCCAGGCTGGTCTTGAACTCCTGGCCTCAAAGCTATCCTCCTGCCTCAGCCTCCCAAACTGTTGGGATTACAGGTGTGAGCCACTGTGTTCAGTCTAAAAATGAACTTTCTTTCTTTGAGACAGGTTCTCACTCTATTATCTACTTTGGAGTGCAGTAGCACGATCACAGCTCATTGCAGCCTCGACCTCCCAGGCTCAAGCAATCCTGCCACCCCACCATGCCAGGCTCATTTTTAAATTTTTTTGTAGAGACGGGGTTTCACCATGTTGTCCAGGCTGGTCTTGAACTCCTGGGCTCAAGCGATCTGCCCACCTTAGCCTCCCAAAATGTTAGTATTACAACCATGAGCCACTGTGCCTGGTCAAAACTTACTTTCTAATGATTCAGAAAAAAAATTTATATATGAAGAGAGAGTATTTTAAAAAACAAAAATGAGGTGGATCACTTGAACCTGGGAGGCGGAGGTTGCAGTGAGCTTAGATGACATCACTGAGCTCCTGCCCGCGTGACAAGGCAAGACCCTGTCTCAAAAACAATAAAATAAAAATAAATAAATAAATAAAATAAGTAAGGGATTTTCAAAAGAGTAGTTTTAAATATATCAATGCCAACTGTGAATATAATGGCAAACAGAAAAAAATAAGTTTCATAAAGCTAGCACAGACCATAATAACACTAATAACTAAAATTATAAGGAACTTAGGAGTAAGTATAACAAAGATGTATGACTTTCGTGGCCAGCCTAGGCAACATAGTAAGACTCCATCTCTACAAATAAAAACCCAGGTGTGATGGTGCAGGCCTGTGGTCTCAGCTACTTGGGAGGCTGAGGTGCAAGGATTGCATGAGTCTGGAGGTCAAGACCAGCCTGGGCAACATAGTAAGACTGTTCTCCACAGAAAAGAAAAAATAAAAACATAAATCTTATTATAAAGTATGTCAACCTAAAAGGAAGGAGCTGAGGAATATTTAATATAGAGAGTTTACTTGGGCCAAGGTTGAGGACACATTTACAAATTGCCTTGGGGAATGCTTGGGGAGAACAAAAGAGAGGCTCAAGTTATTAAAGAAAAAAGGACTGGCCAGGTGTGGTGGCTTAGGCCTGTAATCTCAGCACTTTAGGAGGCCAGGGTGGGCAGATAGCTTGAGCTCGGCAGTTGAGACCAGCCTGGGCAACACAGTGAGACCTGCCTCTACAAAAAATACAAAAAATTAGCTGGGCATGGTAGTGTGTGCTTGTAGTCCCAGCTACTTGGGAGGATGAAGTGGGAGAATTGCTTGAGCCTTGGAAGTCAAGGTTGCAGTAAGCTGTGTTTGCACCACTGCACTCCACTCTGGGTGACAAAGCAAGATCCTGTGGAGGGGAGGTGAGAGGAGAGAAGGGGAGGGGGAGGGGAAGGGAAGGAGAAGGGGAGGGGAAAGGGAGGGGGAGGGGAGGGGGAGGGGAGGGGGAGGGGAGGGGGAAGGGGAGGGGAAGGGGGAAAGAAAAGGAAGGGAAAGAAGGGAAGGAAGGGAAGGAAAGGAAGGTAGGAAGGGAAAAAGAGAGAGAAAGAGTGAGAAAGAGAGAAAGTGAGGAAGAGAAAAAGAGAGAGAAAGACAGAAAGGAAGGAGAGAAAGAAAAGAAAAAGAAAAGGGCACAAATCAGGAGGAGGAGATCACAAAGAGGAGGTGATCACGAAAGCTGTTAGGAGGCCGGGCGCGGTGGCTCAAGCCTGTAATCCCAGTACTTTGGGAGGCCGAGACGGGCGGATCACGAGGTCAGGAGATCGAGACCATTCTGGCTAACACGGTGAAACCCCGTCTCTACTAAAAAATACAAAAAACTAGCCGGGCGAGGTGGCGGGCGCCTGTAGTCCCAGCTACTCGGGAGGCTGAGGCAGGAGAATGGCGTAAACCCGGGAGGCGGAGCTTGTAGTGAGCTGAGATCCGGCCACTGCACTCCAGCCTGGGCGACAGAGTGAGACTCCGTCTCAAAAAGAAAAAAAAAAAAAGAAAGCTGTTAGGAGTGTTCACTGGCTTACAGAAGTAACGTTAGTTAGTGATTGGCTACATCTTATGAAGTACAGGGTGTATGGCATTATATGGTTACCTGGCATCCCACACAGCAGCTGACTTTAAGAGGTAATAGTTATTTAGCTCCAGGGGGTGTGACATGATTGCTGTTCTATTTCGAGGCCTCTCTGGGCCTGATCATGTAAAGGGGCTCATATTTTTCAGATACAAATTTCTTTTCTTTTTTTTTTCCTCCCCAAGTAACAAGTGTGGAAACAGAACAGAATGCAGAATGATTCATTATATATGGGAAGTTAATAAATGTTGGGGTTGGTATTACGGTCAGTGGGGATAGGATGAACTATTTAAAAATTAGATTTCTTGGCCAGGCACGGTGGCTCACGTCTGTAATCCCAGCACTTTAGGAGACCTAGGCGGGTGGATCATGAAATCAGGAGTTCGAGACCAGCCTAACCAACATGGTGAAACCCCATCTCTACTAAAAATACAAAAGTTAGCCGGGTGTGGTAGCACACGCCTGTGTTACCAGGTACTCAGGAGGCTGAGGCAGGAGAATTGCTTGAACCCGTGAGGCGGAGGTTGTAGTGAGCAAAGATTGCACCACTGCACTCCAGCCTGGGTGATAGAGTGAGACTCCATCTCAAAAAAAAGAAAAAAAGAGTTCTCCCATTTACTTACACAAAAATAAATTGTACATGAGCTAAGGATTTAAACATGAAAGGCAAAATACTTAAAGGAAAATACTTGGTAATGATTGAGTAGATCCTATTAGATCAACTGCAGGAGAAAACAACTATAAGCTCTGGACAACTCCCTGAAGGTCCTGGAGAGAGACCAAAACCAAGAGGATGTTAGACCTCAATACTTAGAAGGGAGGAGTACTAGGTGACATTCCGGTTTTATGGTCTTGAGCCTCAGGGCAGGCCCCAAGACAGAAAAAGTGGTAAGAAACTACCCATTTTACTGGCTTGAAGAACCAGAGTACTTCATCAAAATTGAAAATGTCTGTTTTTCAAAAGGCACCATGAAAAAATGAATTGGCCAAGCCAGACACTGGGGAAAAATATTCACAATACATATACCTAACCATACATATACAAAGAATTCCACAACTCAATAATCAAAGAGCAAGCAATCAAACTTTTTAAATGAGTAAAATGCTAAGAGTTCTTTGCAGAAGAAGATATGTCAATAACAAAGTACAAAGTACAGGAAATAGTATTCAACATACATTAGAAAATCGAACCATGAAATACCATTTGACACTCATTAGAAGGGCTAATCTGAAAGGCCAAATGTTGGTGAGGCTATAAAACAACTGGAACTCCAATACGTTGCGGATGGGAGTGTAAAATGGTACAGCCACATTGGAAAACCCTGGTAGTTTCTTACAGAATTAAATATACATCTACCATATGACCCAGCAATTCTAACTCCTCGGTATTTACCTAAGCGAAGTGAAAATGTGTTTCTTTATTTTATCTATTTTTATGTTTATAAAATAAAATAATACATTTCTGCTGAACATATTTCTTGTTTTAAAAACGTAATTAACTTTCCACACTACAACACAGAAAATGTATTTCTACCAAAATGTTATACGATAATGTGCACAACAACTTTATTTATAACAGTCAAAACCTGAAAACAATCCAAATGCCAACAAAACAAGAAAGGGTAAACAAATTGTGACTTATTCGCACAATGTCACATCACATAGGTGATAAAAAAAAGGATCAACTACTGAGGCACACAACATGAACAAATCTCAAAACCATTATGTGGAGTAAATAAAGCAAGGCATAAAATAGAACCTCCTATATGATTCGGCTTAATCAAGTCTAAGAACAACAAAATTCATTTATGTTTGTGAAAATCAGAAGGTGATGGTGGGGTGAGGGGGAGTGGGAATTGACTGGGAAAAAGAACATGGGAATTTTTCAGGAAGATGAAAATGTTCTATATCCTGACTGGGTAATAGTCATATGGATGCATACACCTGTCAAAACTCACTGAACTTAAGATCTGGACAACTTATTGTGTGTGAACTATACCTCAAAAAAAGAGAGAGAAAGAGATAAAAAAGTGGTTGACATGTAAGAAGTTTTCAATATATATTAATATCATTTTCTATTCCCGTTCCAGAAATACAGTGTAGTAAAAACCAACCTAATTTTACTTCTCAAAAATTGATCCCAAAATATGAGACAGCCACCTGCAAATGCCTAATTTTAAAATGATTCACTTGATATATATGACTTGGCTGGTAACAGTTAGTTCATGGTCATACCAAATGTGTCAGAATTGGAGTTGGCCTTTTAACATACAGTAGTACAATTGAGCAGAAGGAGCATTAAACTGGCAACCGGTTTTGTATTGCTGATTCCAATAGTTAGCAGCTTTGTGATTTTTGACGCATCAATACACATCCAAGAGTTTCCAGTTCCTTTATTTGTAAAAAGGGAGATAATGATAACTTCCTTACAGACTACTGTGAGGACCAAACAAAAACATATATACATATGTGAATGAAAGCACCCTGGACACTGTAATGGGGAAGTATTTTATAACACAGTAGTGGAACCAAACAGATAAATTAACTGAATAACCTGCTTAAATAATCTTTCTTTTTATTGACTATTGAATGTGTGAATACATACCGTCCATTTCACCTCCGGGCGAGCAAGTGGAATAAATCGTCCATCAAACATGTGAGAAAATGGCCCATGACCTTAAAAACAAAATCAGCCTTAGAACAAGAGAAACATCTGTAAAATAACATAAACTTTTTTCTTTCTTTTTTTTTTTTTTTTTGAGACGGAGTTTCGCTCTTGTTGCCCAGGCTGGAGTGTAGTGGTGCGATCTTGGCTCAACACAACCTCCACTCCCCAGGTTCAAGCAATTCTCGTGCCTCAGGCTCCCGAGTAGCTGAGATTACAGGCGCATGCCACCACACCCAGCTAATTTTGCAGTTTTAGTAGAGATGGGGTTTCTCCATGTTGGTCAGGCTGGTCTCGAACTCCTGACCTCAGGTGATCCGCCCATCTCAGCCTTCCAAAGTGCTGGGATTATAGGCGTGAGCCACCACACTTGGCCAAACTGAATTCTTTAATCTTTTTAGTTTAACTTGAATAGCAACAGAAATTAATAATCTAAAAATACAATCACAAAAAGGGACAAACCCTTCCTATTTCTAAAACAGGAGAACAGGAAGCAGAAACATGGAAAAGTAAGCTCTCCATCGAGCGGTCTCCAGTCACCAGGGCTTACATAAATCTGATAAAAGGGCAGTTTTTGTTGTTTTATGAAGAGACAGAGTCTTGCTATGTTGTTCAGGCTGGAGTGCAGTGGCTATTCACAAGCATGATCATTATGCACTGTAGCCTTGGACTCCTGACCTCAAGTCATCCTCCTACCTCAGCCACCTGAATAGCTGGGACTACAGGCATGCACCACCACGCAGGGCTTGATAAATGGACAATTCCATGTAACTGAAAAGAATGTTAATGCCAAAAACTTTTTGAAATCTTCAGATTGAAAATATCTGGATTAAAATAGCAGTTTCAGGAAAATCACTGGGGCCAGGTGTGGTGGCTCATGCCTGTAATCTCAGCACTTTGGGAGGCTGAGGCAGGTGGATCACTTCAAGTCAGGAGTTCGAGACCAGCCTGGCCAACATGGTAAAAACCCTGTCTCTACTAAAAATACAAAAAATTGGCCGGGCTTGGTGGCGGGCGCCTGTAGTCCCAGCTACTGAGGAAGCTGAGGCAGGAGAATGGCGTGAACCCAAGAGGCGGAGCTTGCAGTGAGCCGAGATCACACCACTGAACCCCAGCCTGGGCGACAGAGCAAGACTCCACATCAAAATTTTTAAAAAAGGGGCTTGGCACAGTGGCTCATGCCTGTAATCCCAGCACTTTGGGAGGCCAAGGCAGGTGGATCATGAGGTCAGGAGTTCGAGACAAGCCTGGCCAAGATGGTGAAACCCCGTCTCTACTAAAAATACAAAAATTAGCCGAGTGTGGTGGCAGGCACCTGTAATCCTACCTACTCAGGAGGCTGAGGTAGGAGAATCGCTTAAACCTGGGAGGCGGAGGTTGCAGTGAGCTGAGATTGTGCCACTGTACTCCAACCTGGGCAACAGAGTGAGATTCTGTCTTGGGAAAAAAAAAAAAAAGAAAGAAAATCCACTGGGGTGCAGAAGAAAAAATTAGAATTTATCTTATTACTCCCAAGCTTAAAAAAATCTATCTTTGGCCGGGTGTGGTGGCTCATGCCTGTAATCCCAGCACTTTGGGAGGCTGAGGCACATGGATCACCTGAGGTCTAGAGTTTGAGACCAGCCTGACCAATATGGTGAAACCCTGTCTCTACTAAAATTATAATAATTAGCTGGGCATGGTGGCGTGTGCCTGTAGTCCCAACTACTCAGGAGGCTGAGGCAGGAGAATTGCTTGAACCCAGGAGGTGAGGTTGTGGTAAGCTAAGATCGCACAATTGCACTCCAGCCTGGGCAACAGAGTGAGACTGCATCTGAAAAAAAAAAAAAAAGAAAAGAAGTGAGCCACTTAACTGGAGAGGGAAGTCTACCTAGACTAGCCCTGGCCCTTCTCTGCAAGTCATAGGCTACACATAAAGGCTGGCTAATGCAGTGCTCAGGCTCCTGGGGACTGGTAAAGGTTTCCCAATGATTCTCTCTCAAAATACCAAGAATCCATCAAATTTATCATTTAGGGGCTGGTATTGGTTCTTTGGAAGTTTCCAGGGGGACATAAAAAGAGAGCCTACTTGCTTTAAGTATCTAGCTATCTAAACAGGGGCACCTCCCTTCCCCTGCCCTGAGGGTACACACAAACTCTCAGGGTCCCTGAATAAGTAGGAATAAACTATAAGGATAGAGGTAAAAACCCCCATGATTTAAAAGGGACAGTCCCGGCCCAACGTGGTGACTCATGCCTGTATTCCCAACACTTTGGGAGGCCGAAGGAGGTGAATTACTTGAGATCAGGAGTTCGAGACCAGTTTCAACAACATGATGAAACTACATCTGTACTAAAAATACAAAAAAATGAGCCAGGCGCTACTTGGGAAGCTGAGGCAGGAGAGTCACTTGAATCCAGGAGGTGAGATTGCAGTGAGCCGAGATTGTGCCAACTGCACTCCAGTCTGTGTGACAGAGCAAGACTCAAATAAATAAATAAATAAATAAATAAATAAATAAATAAATGGGACAGTCCCCTTTCTCTCTGTCACAGGAAAAGGATGATACTCTTTTGCTTGGATTAAAGTGGCCCAAGACTTCACGTGGATCAGAAAACACAAGGAGTTCTCTAAATATGTTAATCCACTTGGGCAGATTAGAGATTACAAATATGAAAAAAAATGGATTTGACCAAATAACTGTAGGAAAAATGGTGATTTTATTTAAAAAGGAGGATAAAAGTAAAATTCACACACCATCCTAAAAACAGTAGTAAGAAAAACTCATTATCAAAACGCCCTTTCATATAACCTGTAATAAAGATGATGGCCGGGCACGGTGGCTCCTGCCTGTAATCCCAGCGCTTTGGGATTTGGGAGGTTGAGGCTGGTGGATCACCTGAGTTCAGGAGTTCGAGACCAGCCTGGCCAACATGGTGAAACTCTGTCTCTGCTAAAAATACAAAAATTAGCTGGATATGATGGTGCATGCCTGTAATCCCAGCTACTCGGGAGGCTGAAGCACGAGAATTGCTTGAAACCAGGAAGCAGAGGTTACAGTGAGCCGATAATGAGCCGCTACACTCCAGCCTGGGCAACAGAGCAAGACTCCGTCTCAAAACAAAACAAAACAAACAAACAAAAAAACACTTTTAGCAAAAATGTCTAACATGAGAAATTCACTGAAAGATGCCAAGAATATAAAATAGCAATGTTTTCTACTTATGAATCATTCTAGGAAGAAGCAACAGTACATTTATACTAATGTCAACTGAAGAATTAAAATACAACTTCCATATTCTCTTGGTTGATCTGATTTTTTAATGTCAAAGAGAGGTAACATATGTTATGATTTTACATAACAACTTTGTCTCTTTATACGGCTTACCGAGATCATGACAAAGTCCAGCAATCTGAACACAGAGAATATCTCGTTCACTTATCTGCAGCTCTGGTTGTTTTTCACCCAGGGCGCGAACTAGACATCCTGCTAGATACCCCACCCTGCAGAGCAAAAACACAAAAAGTCACTCTTCCGTTTGCAAGAGGAGTGATGGTTCTGGTCCTCAAGAACTTCCTCAAATATTCTAACGTATCTTCAGGGCAACTTTACTCAACAGTCTATTTCAGAACGAGGCAGGTACACACACAAACGGAATCCCAAAAGCAGGACCTCTGGCTCAGTATCACCAATCATTAGAGGAATGCAAATCAAAACCACAGTGAGATACCACTTCACACCCCTTAGGATAGCTACTGTTAAAAAAAGAAAACCAGAAAATAACAAGTGTTGGACATGATGTGGAGAAATTGGAATCCTGTGCACTGTTAGTGGGGATGTATTATGGTGTAGTTGCCATGGAAATCAGTATGGGTGCTCCACAAAAATTAAAAATGGAATTACCACAGTGATTTAGCAATTTCACTTCTGGGTATACACCCACAATAACAAAGCAGGGTCTTGGAAAGATTGGCTGGGCTCAGTGGCTCACGCCTGTTAATACCAGCACTTTGGGAGGCTGAGGCGGGCAGATCACTTGAGGTCAGGGGTTTGAGACCAGCCTGGCCAACATGTTGAAGCCCTATCACTACTAAAAAATACAAAAATTAGCTGAGCGTCGTGGCAGGTACCTGTAATTTCAGCTACTTGGGAGGGTGAGGCAGGAGAATTGTTTGAACCCAGGAGGCACAGGTTGCAGTGAGCCAAGATCGCACCATTGCACTCCAGCCTGGGCAACAGAACAAGACTCCGTACCGCACCCCCCCCTAAAAAAAGAAAGAAAATATATTTGTACCGACATGTTCATAGCAGCACTACTCAAAATGGCCAAGAAGTAAAAGCAACAGGTATCCATCAACAAATGAATAAACAAAATGTGGTGTATACATATGATAAATATTATTCAACCTTAAAAAGGAAAGAAATAAAAAATAAATTAATTAAAAAACTAATAAAAAAGAAGGAAATACTGACACATACTACAACATGGATGAACTTTGAGGAAATTATGCTAAGTGAAATATGCCAGTGACAAAAAGACAAATATTGTATGATTTCATTAAGATGAGGTACCTAGAGTAGTCAAATATATAAACAGAAAGAAGAGGGTCAGGCGTGGTGGCTCATGCCTGTAATCCCAACACTTTGGGAGGCTGAGGTGGGCGGATCACCTGAGGTCGGGAGTTTGAGACCGGCCTGGCCAACATGATGAAACTCTATCTCCACTAAAAATACAAAATTAGCCGGGAGTGGTGGCGTGTGCCACCATGCCTAGCCTAAGATAACTATTTCATGAGACAGAGGAAATACCTAAAAACTGCAAGTTCCCCACCCCATTCCCTTCTTACCCTAGACTATGCTCAAATCGATTGTGTGAAGCTCCTGGAAAAACATAGTAACCACCTCCCAGCTGTTTGATGTATCGAAGACGTTGAAATTGAGGTGTGTCAATGATTCGGACGAGGAGAGGGTGGAGCTCAATGTGGCCATGGATAGGATCATTAATAACCTGGAAAATTATGTTTAATTAATATGAGTAATAACATGTAAGTCCACCTGAAATTTGTGTGCAGCCATTCCTAATTATAGTGCAAAGTCAAAGCTATTTGATTTTTCAAGTAAAAATACTAAGGAAAATGACAAGATGTTAACATCATTACCTTATTTAGGTATCACTATCAGACACATCAAGTATATTGGATCTGAGTATATTTTACTTCTTCTTAATGGATGCGAATAACAGAAAAATAAGGATTTTGATTTTTTTATTATGTATATGACTTAATTATTCTTTAATAATTTTGTCGTATTCAAGTTAAATATACATATTCATTTCGATTTAAACACATTCATTCACATCATGTAAGCCATATCACTATAGGTATTATGTCTAAATTTTTTTTTTTTTTTGACACAGAGTCTCACTGTGTCACCCAGGCTGGAGTGCAGTGGTACAATCTCGGCTCACTGCAACCTCTGCCTCCCAAGTTCAAGTTATTCTCCTGCCTCAGCCTCCCGAGTAGCTGGGACTACTGGGGTGTGCCACCACACTCAGCTAATTTTTGTATTTTGAGTAGAGACGGGGTTTCTCTGTGTTGGCCAGGCTGACCTCAAACTCCTGACCTAAAGTGATCCGCCCACCTTGGCCTCCCAAAGTGTTGGGATTACAGGCGTGAGCCACAGCACCCAGCCTAAATTTTTTTTTTTTTTTTTTTTTTGAGACGGAGTCTGGCTCTGTCGCCGAGACTGGAGTGCAGTGGCCGGATCTCGGCTCACTGCAAGCTCCGCCTCCCGGGTTTACGCCATTCTCCTGCCTCACCCTCCCGAGTAGCTGGGACTACAGACGCTCGTCACCTCGCCCGGCTATTTTTTTGTATTTTTTTTACTAGAGACGGGGTTTCACCGGGTTAGCCAGGATGGTCTTGATCTCCTGACCTCGTGATCCGCCCGTCTCGGCCTCCCAAAGTGCTGGGATTACAGGCTTGAGCCACCGCGCCCGGCCCAATTTTTTTTTTCTAAATGTGTCTATACAGTACTCATCATTAAAACAGAAAGGAAAGAAGGGAGGGAGGGAAAGAAAGAAAGATGGAAATTCTTCTACCATATAGATAAGAAATCATGCAGGTCGGAGTGCAGGGGCTCACATCTGTAATTCCAGCACTTTGGGAGGCCAAGAGTTTGAGACTAGTCTGGGCAACATAGTGAGACCTCATCTCTTAAAAAAAAAAAAAAAAATGCCGGGCGCGGTGGCTCAAGCCTGTAATCCCAGCACTTTGGGAGGCCGAGGCGGGCGGATCACGAGGTCAGGAGATCGAGACCATCCTGGTTAACACGGTGAAACCCCGTCTCTACTAAAAATACAAAGAAATTAGCCAGGCGCGGTGGCGGGAGCCTGTGGTTCCAGCTATTCGGGAGGCTGAGGCAGGAGAATGGAGTGAACCTGGGAGGCAGAGCTCGCAGTGAGCCGAGATTGTGCCACTGCACTCCAGAATGGAGGACAGAGCGAGACTCCATCTCAAAAAAAAAAAAAAAAAAAAAAAAAAAAAAAAAAAAAAATGCAGTGGCACACATCTGTAGTCCCAGGTACTCTAGAGGCTGAGGTAGGAAGATCCCTTGAGTCCCAGGGCATCAAGGCTGCAGTAACCTACTATTGTGCCACAACACTTCAGCCTGGGCGACAGAGAGAAACTGTGTCTCAAAAAAAGAAGATAAAAAGAAAGAAAATAATTTTGTACAGCTGAACGATGTATTTGTGTGTGTGTGTTGTTTTTGTTAGAGACAGGGTCTCGTTTTCTCACCAGGCTGCAGTGCGTTGGCTATTCACAGTCACAACCATAGCTTACTGTAGCCTCAAACTCCGAGGCCCAAGGGATCCTCCCGCCTCAGCCTCCCAAATAGCTGGGACTGCAGGCATGTACCACCATGCCTAGCTAATTTATTTTTATTCTTTGTGGAGACAAGGTCTTGCTATATTGCCCAGGCTGGTCTCCAACTCCTGGCCTCAAGCAATCATTGCACCTTTGGCCTCCTAAAGGGTTTACAAAAAAAAAAAATCATTTTTATCATAGTTTTACTGCCTTTTCTAAGTTTAGATATACAAATATGGCCAGGCGCGGTGGCTCATGTCTGTAATCCCAGCACTTTGGGAGGCTGAGGTGAACGGATCACGATGTTAGGAGATAGAGACCACAGCACCCAGCTATTTCTTTATTTTTGAGACAGAGTCTCACTCTGTCACCTAGGCTGGAGTTCAGTGGTGCAGTCTTGGCTCACTGCAACCTCCGCCTCCTGGGTTCAAGCGATTCTCCTGCCTCAGCCTCCTAAATAGCTGGGACTACCGGCGTGCACCACCATGCCCAGCTAATTTTTTTTTGTATTTTTAGTTGAGACGGGGTTTCACCATATTGGCCAAACTGGTCTCGAACTCCTGACCTCATGATCCGCCCGCCTCAGCCTCCCAAAGTGCTGGAATTATAGGCACGAGTCACAGCGTGTGGCTAAAATCTACTTTTAAACCATTTAAGGACCTAAAGCCTTCACTGTAAATTTTTCAGGTTGTAATAACTGTCTTGTTTTTGTTTTTGTTTTTTTTGAGACAGAGTCTAGCTCTATCACATAGGCTGGAGTACAGTGGTACAATCATGGCTCACTGCAACCTCTGCCTCCCAAGTTCAAGCGATCCTCCCACCTCAGCTTCCCAAGTAGCTGGAACTATACCATGCCTGTCTAATTTTTCTTTTTTTGGTAGAGATAGGGTTTCTGGCAGGGCATGGTGGCTCACGCCTGTAATGCCAGCACTTTGGGAGGCTGAGGCAGGTGGATTACCTGAGGTCAGGAGTTCGCGACCAGCCTGACCAACATGACAAAATCCCATCTCTACTAAAAATACAAAAATTAGCCAGGAGTGATGGTGGGCGCCTGTTATCCCAGCTACTCAGGAGGCTGAGGCAGGAAAATCACTTGAACCTGGGAGGCGAAGGTTGCAGTGAGCTGAGATTGTGCCACTGCACTCCAGCTTGGGCAACAGAGCAAGATTCTGTCTCAAAAAAAAAAAAGATTCATTGATACATTTGAAAAATTAGTCCTCATTATGTCAAACACTGCACTCCCTCTTCACCATTACACAATCTCAGCTTCAGAGGCCAACTGAACTAAATTTAGCATAAAGAACACTGTGACAAGAACAAACCATGGTGACCTTGGGTTCGGCAATGGTTTCTTAAATATGACACTAAAAGTACAAGACACAAATGAACAAAAAAATATAAATTGGATTACATAAAAACTTAAAACTTTTATGATCCAAAGACCACCACCAAAAAAGTAAAAAGACAACCCACAGACTAGGAAAAATTATTTGTGTATCATATCTCCCATAAGGATTTACATCCAGAACATGTAAAGAACTCTTACAACTCAAATAAAATTGTGTGTGATTAAACAACACTGTGAACTTTCTAAAAAGCACTGTCTTGCACACTAAAAATGAGTGAATCATACAACTTGTGAATTATATCTCAATAAAGCTATTTATGTTTTAAGTATCAAGTTAGGTAGGTATCAGATTAGGGAAGAAATCCTCGAGGGCTGCAACTGAGTAGCAAACTAGGTGAATTCTTTGCTGAACTGCACTGCTGATGAAGTTAAATTCATTTAAGGTATTGATTTCATTACTAGGCAGTGATTCGGTAGTTTGAAAATCTGTTTCCAACAACTATCATTTATAATTTATAAATGAGGTTAAATAATGTTGGTGGGTTTTTTTTTTTTGAGACAGGGTCTCACTCTGTTGCCCAGGCTGGAGTACAGTGGTGTGATCATGGCTCACTGAAGCCTCGACCTCCGTGGGTTCAGGTGATTTTCCTAAATCAGCCTCCCAAGTAGCTGGGAATACAGGTGTGCACCACCACACCCAGCTAACTTTTCTATTGTTTGTAGATGGAGTTTCACCATATTGCCCAGGCTGGTCTTGAACTTAGGGGCTCAAGTGATCCACCCACCTTAGCCTCCCAAAGTGCTGGGATTACTGTGTGAGCCACCATGCCTGGTCAACAAAAAGAAAAAAACTATCTTTCTTTTTAAAGAAAAATAGAAAAAAGAATAAAAGTGGGCAGTTGAAACCACTGACTGCCTTAAATATTACTTCAAAAATATATTATTGGCCGGGCACAGTGGCTCATGCCTGTAATCCCAACACTTTGGAAGGCCGAGGCAGGCAGATCATGAGGTCAGGAGTTTGAGGTCAGCCTGGCCAACATGTAACTTGCAAAAGCAAAATTAAAGTATGTATTTGAGTTATTTCAGATCCTGCTCTATAAGATCGTGCCACTGCACTCCAGCCTGGGCAACAGAGCAGACTCCATATCAAAAAAAAAAAAAAAAAAATACAAAAATTAGCCAGGTGTGGTGGCGTGCACCCATAGTTCAAGCTACTGGGGTGGCTGAGATGGAAGGATCACTTGAGCCAGGGAGACGGAGGTTGGAGTGAGCTGAGATTGCGCCACTGTACTCCAGCCTGGATGACAGAGCAAGACCCAATTTCATTAAAAAATAAAAATAAAAATAAAAAAGAATGTACAAAGGAGGTCTTCAATAATTTCTAATATTTTGCTCTAAAAATAACAGACTTGAAGCAAATTAGGCAAAATATTAAGATTGGACAAGTTGGGTAGTGGTCTACTTATGCTTTTCTGTATGCTTAACATATTTTAGTTCTTCTTCTGATTTAAATACTCTGTGCTCATTTTAGAAAGTGCAGAAAGTTTAGAAAAGATCCACTACTCGCCAGGCGCGGTGGCTCACGCCTGTAATCCCAGCACTTTGGGAGGCCAAGGCGGGTGGATCAGGAGGTCAGGAGATCGAGACCATCCTGGCTAACACAGTGAAACCCCGTCTCTACTAAAAATACAAAAAATTAGCCGGGCATGGTGGCGGGAGCTTGTAGTCCCAGCTACTCGGGAGGCTGAGGCAGGAGAATGGCGTGAACCCAGGAGGCGGAGCTTGCAGTGAGCCGAGATTGCGCCACTGCACTCCAGAATGGGCAACAGAGTGAGACTCCGTCTCAAAAAAAAAAAAAAGAAAAGATCTACTACTCGCAGTTCCATCACTGAGAAGCAGATTTCCTCCTATTCTCTTCAAAATGAATTTTACATAATTGAGTTATATCACTTTACATTCAAAAAACATAACAAACTCAGATCCTCTTACCTTCATTGTATCAACGTGGATTTGACCCAATCGCTGGATATAACTAAGCAGCTTCTTCCTCTCCCCCAAGGAACTAAAATTACAACAGGATAAGCAAGTCTATCATTATTTGCTTAATAATAATCCCTGCAGTATATAGTAGACATAATCAACTTTAGATAACCTACAGTAACATTGAAGTTAGATTGGAAGGAATAATCAATAATTCAAACATACTCCTCCTAGAAACTGTCTCCTTCCTTTGCTGCTAAGATAGGGAACTCTCCTGCTGAATCAATGTAGGCCTCCCCCAGGCTTCTGTCCTTGACCCTCTTCTCTCTTGATAAACTTACGACTTGAAAAAGTCCACATCTTGGCCGGGCGCGGTGGCTCAAGCCTGTAATCCCAGCACTTTGGGAGGCCGAGACGGGCGGATCACGAGGTCAGGAGATCAAGACCATCCTGGCTAACACGGTGAAACCCTGTCTCTACTAAAAAAACAAACAAAACAAAACAAAACAAAACAAAACAAAACAAGCCGGGCAAAGTGGCGGGCGCCTGTAGTCCCAGCTACTCAGGAGGCTGAGGCAGGAGAATGGCGTAAACCCGGGAGGCGGAGCTTGCAGTGAGCTGAGATCCGGCCACTGTACTCGAGCCTGGGCGGCAGAGCAAGACTCCGTCTCAAAAAAAAAAAAAAAAAGAAAAGAAAAAGAAAAAGTCCACATCTGCTTCATGTCTACTCAATGCTCATGCTGTACTTCATTTTAACCAGACTGAAGTCAACATCTACCCTCATAATCCTGGATTGATTTATGAGTACCAGGTATGACTCAAGCATGAATGAAATACATAGGAAGGCCTTAACTTTATTTATATTCATTTTCCATTGTCAGTAATCCCTCATTAATGCTCCAGTTTCAAGAAAATACATAATGGGAATTAAATTTGAACAGCTCAAAGTCCTGTGATTCATCATCCTGCTTCATTTACAATTACTAGTTGGACCCAGCATATCCTCCTCCCTCCTGGCTGGGTGTCAACAGAGAGTGCAGGCGAAGGGTTTTACTGATCTACTAGCTAAGCAGATTGAAAAAAAGTATCTTTCTATAAGTCATACACAGACTGGGAGTCAGAGGCTCTACACTGGCCTCTATTGGTGTACCCTGAGACCCACGGTAATAAGAACACTTAAGAATGATTTCTTGGGATACACAGAAGCATTATTACAACTGATAAATTAAAAAGCAGCATATTTTGTGTTTTCCCATTCCCCTATCCTCCTCATCAGTTTGACATAACAAGCACAGTGCAAAGCTAGGCTTTCAGAAGTACTTATAGGTGGACTCAGGTTAAGGGGAGTCACACAGTTGAGCATAACCAGAGTCACAGCATGAAGTATCAAACCTAAACTAACCCCATGGCCACCTACTGTTTTCCTAAACTGACACTCAGTATTCATCACTTAAAACCCAAAAATCAGCCAGGCACAGCACAGTGGCTTACGCCTGTAATCCCAGCACTTTGGGACGCCAAGGTGGGCGGATCACCTGAGGTCGGGAGTTCGAGACAAGCCTGACCAACATGGAGAAATCCCATCTCTACTGAAAATACAAAATTAGCCAGGCATGGTGGTGGCGCGTGCCTATAATCCCAGCTACTCAGGAGGCTGAGGCAGGAGAACTGCTTGAACCCAGGAGGCAGAGGTTGCGGTAAGCCGAGATCGCGCCATTGCACGCCAGCCTGGGCAACAAGAGCAAAACTCTGTTTCTAAAACAAAACAAAACAAAACCAAAATCACTAATTAGAGTATATAGAAATAACCACCCAAAACCAGGGGGTTGTTTTGTTTTGTTTAGCAAAGGACATGGCGTTAAATAAACATTTAAAGAAGTCATGGGCCAGGATATTTAGACTACAAAATAATTTTATTCCTGTGTTCCAACATTTCTGAAATTTAATGCTTCTTACAACTGACATGTATATTTAATGTGACAATGTTTCTTACCTCTCTTTTTTTTTTTGGAAATGGAGTCTTACTCTGTCGCCCAGGCTGGAGTGCAGTGACACAATTTTGGCTCACTGCAAGCTCCACCTCCCGGGTTCACACCATTCTCCCACCTCAGCCTCCGAGTAGGTGGGACTACAGCCGCCCGTCACCACGCCCAGCTAATTTTTTTTTGTTTTTGTATTTTTAGTAGAGACAGGGTTTCACTGTGTTAGCCAGGATGGTCTCGATCTCCTGACCTTGTGATCTGCCTGCCTTGGCCTCCCAAAGTGCTGGGATTACAGACCTGAGCCACCACGCCTGGCCTGTTTCTTACTTCTTAAAAAAACCTTTATAAATCAATGGTTGTTCATAAAATTGACAGGAGTGCTTGTCTAAGCTGGATTCTCCCTAGAAAGCAGGGTCCAGGATAAGAGCTTGCAAGTAATTAATCTTGGGGTGTGAACTCTGGGCACAGGGATTGGGTGGTCTAGGGAGGGTAAAGTAGGAAATTAGATAAAAATAGTACAAAGGTCCATTAACCAGTCAATTGCATTGGTATTAACCGTGAGCAACTGGATGGAGTGGTGGGTAGGGCTAATCCCACTGGCAACCTGTAAGGCAGCACTGTCCAGTAGAACTTTCTGTGATGATGGAAATGTTCTATATCTGCTCTGTCCAACACAGTAGCCACTAGCCATAGTGACTACTGAGTACTTGAAATATGACTAGTGTAACTGAGGAATTTTTTATTTAATTTACTTCTAATTAATTTAAACATGAAGCTAGTTGTTACGATACAGAACAATACAGCTCTAAGGAGTCCTACAGAATTTGAGTTATGAGGTGGGGCACAGAGACGTGCAATATAGTGTTCCTTCTAGAATTTTGTCTGTTTTGTTCACTCATGTGCCCCAAGTTCATGGAAGAATGCCTAGTACATAGCTTTCCAAAAATATTCACTGAATGAATCAATAGCACTTGGGTCCACAAAGACACACATGGCTCCCTTGAAAAGAAAGACTGTATTGGAACAAATTCCATTCAGGCCCAATAGTAAGCAACTATTATATACAAGAAATAAGTAATAAGGGGGGCTTTGAGAGGACTGAGAGAGCTGAAATGTGGTTACGAAAGAGGCATGCCAGGCACGGTGACTCACGCCCTTAATCCCAGCACTTTGGGAGGCTGAGGTGGGCGGATCACAAGGTCAGGAGTTCAAGACCACCCTGGCCAACATAGTGAAACCCTGTCTCTACTAAAAATACGAAAATTAGCCGGGCATGGTGGTGCACACCTGTAGTCCCAGCTACTTGTGAGGCTGAGGTGGTAGAATCACTTGAACCTGGGAGGTGGAGGGTGCAGTGAGCCAAGATCACGCCACTGCACTCTAGCCTGAGTGACAGAGCAAGACTCCATCTCAAAATAAAACAAAACAAAACAAAAAATACAAACTTTGGGAGGCCGAGGCGGGCAGATGACAAGGTCGGGAGATTGAGACCATCCTGGCTAACACGGTGAAACCCCATCTCTACTAAACATACAAAAAATTAGCTGAGCGTGGTGGCACACGCCGGTAGTCCCAGTTACTTAGGAGGCTGAGTCAGGAGAATCGCTTGAACCCAGGAGGCGGAGGTTGCAATGAGCCGAGATTGCACTACTGAACTCGAACTCCAGCCTGGGCAACAGAAAGAGACGTTGTCTCAAAAAAAAAAAAAAAAAAAAAAAAAAAAAAAGCGAGCCAAGTTGAGGTCCCTGGAGATTCTGATCCAAAGGATATTTACTGGAAGTCAGTTAAGTGTTCTGCAGTGATCTTGTTTCACGATCTACTTCTGTTATCAATTACTAAGCAACAGTGCAGGAAGTAATTCAGTATAATCCTTTGTTTTTATTCTTTGGTTACTGTTACCACAAACAACATGTAACTAAGTAAAATTTCAGAAGAGAAGGCCAATTCTCTAATAGAAACAAAATTTTCATTTTAAGAAGTATTTAAGGCTGGCGCAGTGGCTCACATCTGTAATCCCAGAACTTTTGGGAGGCAGAGGTGGATGGATCACCCGAGGTCAGGAGTTCGAGACCAGCCTGACCAACATAGAGAAACACCGTCTCTACCAAAAATACAAAATTAACTGGGCGTGGTGGCACATGCCTGTAATCCCAGCTACTTGGGAGGCTGAGGCAAGAGAATCGCTTGAACCTGGGAGGTGGAGGTTACGGTGACCAGATATTGTACCATTGCACTCCAGCCTGGGCAACAAGAGCGAAACTCTGTCTCAAAAAAAAAAAAAAAAAAAAAAAGAAGTATTTAAACACCAGATCCTCAACTGAGATCTTTAAAGGAGCCCCACTCTAATCTAGACACTAGAACCTACAGCCATACACAGAGATGGATCCATGGAACTAGGTATGTATGTATGTATCTATCTATCTCTCTACCTACCTACCTACCTATCTACCTACCTATCTGAGATAGGGTCTTATTCTGCTGCTCAGGCTGGAGTCCAGGAGCTTATCATAGATCACTACAACCTTGAACTCCTGGGCTCAAGGGATCTTCCTGCTTCAGCCTCCTGAGTAGGTGGGACTACAGGTGCATGCACAGTCCCCGGCTAATTTTTTAATTTTCTGTAGAGATGGGGTCTTGCTTTATCACTATCTATAAAATTTACTAAGGGTTAATCATATGCTTCATCACTTTATTTACATCATCTCGTTATTGCTATCCATTTTACAGGTACAGAAATTGAAGGGTTAAATGACTTCTCCCAAATTATACAACTAAAAAGTGCCTGTTTTGCATAGAGTCTTTTAATCTAATACGAGGGCATATTTCAATCTTTAGGAAAACCTAGAAATATGCTCAAGATAGGGATGTAGCCTTGATTTTCTTACTAACATTTTTTCCCTGTTGGTTCTTATGTATTTCCCAGTGTGTATAATTCAATTATTCTGAACTTGAGAGTAAAAAGTTGGTCATTACAAACTTGATGAAGGTTTGTCTGCAAAATTATTTGAAATAGGAATAAGGCCGGACAAGGTGGCTTACACCTGTAATCCCAGCACTTTGGGAGGCCAAGGCGGGCAGATCACCTGAGGTCAGGAGTTTGAGACCAGCCTGGCCAACATAGTGAAACCCCGTCTCTACTAAAAATACAAAACTTAGCCAGGCATGGTGGTGTGTGCCTGTAATCCCAGCTACTCAGGAAGCTGAGGCAAGAGAATGGTTTGAACCCGGGGGGTTCAGTGAGCTGAGATCACACCATTGCACTCCAGTCTGGGTGACAGAGTGAGACTCTGTCTCAAAAAATAAATAAATAAATAAATAAAATTAAAAATAAACTAAAATAGGAATAAACAGTAATAGCAAACATAGGATTTGCACAGCGAAAACAAACAGCAGGTGGCCAGGTGCGGTGGCTCACACCTGTAATCCCAGCACTTTGGGAGGCAGAGGAGGGTGGATCACTTGAGGCCAGGAGTTCAAGACAAGTCCGGCCAACATGGCGAAACCCCATCTCTACTAAAAGTACAAAAATTAGTGGGGCAGCCTAGCATGGTAATCCCAGCACTTTGGGAGGCCGAGGCAGGCGGATCACGAGGTCAGGAGATAGAGACCATTCTGGCTAACATGGTGAAACCCTGTCTCTACTAAAAACACAAAAAATTAGCCAGGCGTGGTGGTGGGCGCCTGTAGTCCCAGCTACTCGGGAGGCTGAGGCAGGAGAATGGCGTGAACCCGGGGGGGCAGAGCTTGCAGTGAGCCAAGATCACGCCACTGCACTTCAGCCTGGGCGACAGAGCAAGACTCCATCTCAAAAAACAAAAACAAAAACAAACAACAACAACAAAAATTAGTGGGGCATGGTGGTGGGCACCTGTAATCCTAGCTACTCAGGAGGCTGAGGCAGGAGAATAACTTGAAGCCATGAGGCGGAGGTTGTAGTGAGCCGAGATACTCCAGCCTGGGTGAACAAGAGACTGTCTCAAAAAAACAAACGAACAAACAAAACCAGCAGGCAAGGGATTCTGCTGTTTTAAAGCACTTCATAGATTTAAAATGAGGACAGTTTATATCAGAGATTTTGGGCTTTGTCCCTGAAAGATGGATAAAGTGTGTTTGGTTATAATGTGAATTTATTTCTTCATTCTTACCTTACTCCAAGATTTTCAAAATGAGACTCATCAAGACAGGGCAGTAATGCGCCTGTGATTTTGTTTTCTATGGAAGAAAAAAGACAAATTCAATGTATACAACATATGCTTTTCATTTTCTTTCAATTTGGATCCACCAACATTTACCCAGATCCACATAATAGAGTACCCACTACAGGCAATAAACTGTGCCAAGTACCACTTTTTTTATCTGCTACTTGTAAAGACTTAATTTTAATTAAATAACTAAACCAAGAAGCATTTTTTGATAAATCACGTGAAAATTTCAAAATTATTTGTGTAAATTAGTTCCAAGAAAAACCAGTTGCAAAAAGGAAAGTGAAACCTGACTACCTGTTGGGGTTTTTGCCAGGTCAGCAGCTTCCTTTTAAACAGGAAAGGTTTGAGTTGGGGAGGGAAGGAAATGTAAGTCTATTGTTCTTAGAATTAACAAGTTAAAACCACGGATTCAAGAGTGCTTAAAGTGTTGATTTTTCTCAAACCTCCTGGGAAAGCACTCAATACTCCGTGATTTGAGAGAGTCCTATCTCTCTCTCTCTCTCTCTCTCTCTATGTGTGTATGTGTGTGTATAGTTGGGTTTTTTCCTTTCTCTTTCTATACAATTAATTCTAATCTTTCCTGACCTCAAATTCCAGAACTCTGGGCTATTTTCTTTTATTTTATTTTCTTTGAGACAGGGTTTTGCTTTGTTGCCCAGGTTGGAGTGCAGTGGTGCGATCACAGCTCACTGCAGCCTTGACCTCCTGGGCTCAAGCGATCCTCCTGCCTCAGCCTCCTGAGTAGCTGGGACCACAGGTGTGTACCACTGCACCTAGCTAATTTTTTATTTATTATATTTTTTGTAAAGTTGAGGTCTCCTGATGTTGCCCAGGCTGGTCTTGAACTCCTGGGCTCAAGTGATCTTCCCACATTGGCCTCCCAAAGTGCTGAGATTATAAGTGTGAGCTACTGGGCCAGGCCTCCAGTGGTTTTTGATGAGAACGCTTGTTAAGGTATAGATCATATGAGTTCTGGAGTCCAAAGACCTAACCTTAAAAAATCTAGCTCTTTTTTGTAGTGGTGTGATCTCTGAAAAGTTACTTTACATCTTTGGACCTCGCATACGTCATTGGTAAAATGTGTTGAGTATAGCAACTTATTTCAGACTTCTTGTGAGGCTGTATTCCATAATGAGAAAAGGGACACTGTACCTTGTGCTTGGCTTGTCAAAAAAAAAAAAAAAAAAAAAAAATTAGACTTAGATAAAGAGAGACTTTTTTTTTTTTTTGAGATGGAGTCTCACTCTGTTGTCCAGGCTGGAGTGCAGCGGTGCGATCTTGGCTCACTGCAACCTCCCCCTCCTGGGTTCAAGTGATTCTCCTGCCTCAGTTTCCCAAGTAGCTGGGACTACAGGCACATACCACCATGCCCGGCTAAATTATGTATTTTTAGTATAGACGGGGTTTCACCATGTTGGCCAGGCTGGGCTTGAATTCCTGATCTCAGGTGATCTGCCTGCCTCGGCCTCCCAAAGTGCTAGGATTACAGGTGTCAGCCACCACTCCCAGCCAAGGGAAACTATTAGAAAGAAAGACGGGGCCGGGCGCGGTGGCTCACGCCTGTAATCCCAGCACTTTGGGAGGCCGAGGCGGGCGGATCACAAGGTCAGGAGATCGAGACCACGGTGAAACCCCATCTCTACTAAAAATACAAAAACTTAGCTGGGCGCGGTGGCGGGCGCCTATAGTCCCAGCTACTCAGGAGGCTGAGGCAAGAGAATGGCATGATCCTGGGAGGCGGAGCTTGCAGTGAGCCAAGATCGCCCCACTGCAGTCCCGCCAGGGGGACAGAGCAAGACTCCGTCTCAAAAAAAAAAAAAAAAGACGAAATATTTCTGGTCGGGCGCAGTGGCTCACACCTGTAATCCCAGCACTTTGGGAGACCAAGGCAGGTGGATCATCCAGTCAAGAGATTAAGACCATCCTGGCCAACATGGTGAAACCCCATTTCCACTAAAAATACAAAAATGAGCCGGGCATGGTGGTGGGCACATGTAGTCCCAATTATTCAGGAGATTGCGGGAGAAGAATTGCTTGAACCCAGGAGGCAGAGATTGCAGTGAGCCAAGATCACACCACTGCATTCCAGCCCGGCTATAGAGCGAGACTGTCTCAAAAAAAAAAAAAAAAAAAAGGCCGAGTGAGGTGGCTCAAGCCTGTAATCCCAGCACTTTGGGAGGCAGAGGTGGATGGATCACTTGAGGTCAGGAGTTCAAGACCAGCCTGGCCAACATGGTGAAACCCTATCTCTACTAAAATTACAAAATTAGTTGAGTGTGGTGGCGTGCACCTGTAAACCCAGCTATTCGGGAGGCTGAGGCAGGAGAACTGCCTTGAACCTAGGAAGCAGAGGTTGCAGTGAGCCAAGATTGTGCCAATGCACTCTAGCCTGGGTGACAGAGCAAGGCTCCGTCTCAGAAAAAAAAAAAAAGAAGCCGGGCGCGGTGGCTCAAGCCTGTAATCCCAGCACTTTGGGAGGCCGAGACGGGCGGATCACGAGGTCAGGAGATCGAGACCATCCTGGCGAACACGGTGAAACCCCGTCTCTACTAAAAAATACAAAAAAACTAGCCGGGCGAGGTGGCGGGTGCCTGTAGTCCCAGCTACTCGGGAGGCTGAGGCAGGAGAATGGCGTAAACCCGGGAGGCGGAGCTTGCAGTGAGCCGAGATCCGGCCACTGCACTCCAGCCTGGGCAACAGAGCCAGACTCCATCTCAAAAAAAAAAAAAAAAGAAACTTGAAAAAAGAATCAAACAGAGGCCCAAGCATCAAAGGGAGGCTGGGCGCAGTGGCACACACTTGTAATCCCATCACTTTGGGAGGCCGAGGCAGGCGGATGATCACTCGAGGCCAAGAGTTTGAGACCAGCCAGGCCAACATGGCAAAACCCTGTCTCTAATTAAAAAAAAAAAAACAAAAAAAAAAAAAACAGGCCGGGTGCAGTGGCTCACGCCTGTAATCCCGGCACTTTGGGAGGCTAAGGCAGGCGGATCAGGAGGTCAGGAGATGGAGACCATCCTGGGCAACATGGTGAAACCCCATCTCTACTAAAAATACAAAAAAAATTAGCTGGGCATGGTGGTGCATGCCTGTAATCCCAGCTACTTGGGAGGCTGAGGCAGGAGAATCGCTTGAACCAGGCAGTTAGAGGTTGCACTGGGCCCAGATGACGCCACTGCACTCCAGCCTGGCAACAGAGCAAGACTCCGTCTCAAAAAAAAAAAAAAAAAAAGAATCTAAGAGAAAAATGGTCTTCTTTTATAATGGTAAAGGATGGGCAAGCAGAAGTAAGCAGAATCTTTGGAAGGGAACCTGGATGAGCAAGGGAAAATGAGCAGTGTAGCCCAACAGGACAGCATCCTACTGTGGTCAGTCAGTTCTCAAACGAAACTGACCAGAGGGACGCATATTGCACTGCTTTAGGGCCTGCCTGCTCAGATCTGGGGGTAAGCAAGAGTTGAGGGGCTCATAAGGGAAGACAGAAGTCCGAATAAAGTTTGGTCAAGACAAAGCAGAAGGTAAGACATGAGCAACTGGGAACAGTTGGTCAGTTTTTACCAAATGAAAGCACATAGTGTCTTTGATAGCACTGGGTTGTGGGTTCAAGAGAACACACATCATTCTGGAGGGTAACAAGTTAATCTACAGACCACTGAAACAGAGAGCCAACCACATTCTGAGACAGAAAATTTGGAACTACTTCACTCCACTTGTTGCTAGTCAAAGAAAATAAAGCAATAATCCATCCCAGCAGTGAAGGGAAACGAAAGGGCAAAAGGGGGAAAAAAAAGAAAAAAGGAGAAATGCAATTTCCCATACCCATTCAAGCTATCTTTGGGTCCTGAACCACTAATGTTCCTCCTACCCCAGTTTCCAACCTAGCCAAACAGGGCTCCACCTAACAAATGCAAAAATTTACTAAATTTGCAAATCCCAACCACCAAAGAACCACCTTCCTATTGAACACCTAGAGGATATAAGGCAGGAGTCAAATCTCACACCCACCTTAAAAAGTTGAGCAGACTTCAAAAGGATGGATGCTTGGACACGAATCAGTAAAATGTGCTTAAAACTCAACCTAAACACTTCTCCAGGTGATGTGGCCAAATTGTGGCATGCTGGGAATTAAGGGGTTAACTGAACAACTCCGGGTTCAGATTTTGGAGGGGAACCTGCTTTTAAAGAGCAAAACACGATCCTTAGTATGTTCTGCAAGTGCAGTCAACACACGCCCATCGGGCGCTACTGGGATGCCAAGGAAGGTGACGGGAATTCAGAGATTAACCAAGCCAGTTCCTTCCTCTTCAGGAAAAGCCTCAATTCAGGGAGGAAACAGAAACCTAAAAGCCCCAGAACATCCTCTGATGTGGCAAGTGTTCAAGGAGCTGCGGTTAGCGCGGAGGGGTCCCGCGAGCCTGGATGACAGCAAGCCGCCCACCAAGGTCTGGGGAAAAATCTCCTTCTAACTAAAAAAAAAGGGACCCGAGTCTCGCCTGTCCGGCGCCGGGGTGGCAAGTTAGTGAAGAAACCCACCAGAGTGAGATCCCAATCTATTACTGCCCCTCCTAGGTCCTCAATCCTGGCAGCCTGCTCCCATCCTACGGATCGCCTACCCCAGGCGACCCCATGTCTTCTTCCTCAGCCTCGGGGAGTCAGTCCCGGGCGCCCCATGCCGCAGGCCCTCCTGGGAACCCCCGCCGCAGGGCTCCCTTCCCCACCTCGGGTCTTCCCTCCCTCCGCGCCCCCAGCGCAGGTCCGCCCTCCCGGGCGCCTCCCGCCGCAGGGCTCGCTCCCCGGCCTGGGTCCTCTCGTGGGGCCCCCTCCCTTAGGGCGCCTGGCCCGCGCCCCAGGTCGCCGCCCCTCGCCCCTCAGCCCCTCCGGAGCCGCTACCTCGGATGTTCTTCAGCAGCGCCGGCTCTCCAAAGCCACCGCGCCTGAGGAAGAAGCACACCTGCTCCGGACCCCATGTCTTGTAGTCGGGATGGAGTTCCAGGCCCGGGGAGCAGTCTGCCTCTGCGGAAGGGGTGTTTGAGGGGGTTCTTGGGCTGTCATCGAAACGGGGACGCTTGGAGGGCTGGTCGGAGTCGGCTTGCTGCATGGCTACACCCGGCGTCCAGCACAGCAAAGTCAAGAACCTCGGCGCCTGGCCCGCGCGCAGGCGCACTGACAGCAGGGCCCTGGCGGGGAGTCCAAGCAGTATTGGCAGCCTATTAGCCTCCTGCGCAGGCTCACTGACAGTTGAGCCCTTCGGGCAGGGCAGCCTAGCGGCTCTAGCCTTGGGCTCCTTGCGCAGGCGTAATGGCAGTCCAGTCGTCCTCAATCAATCCTGCCGGGACGCTGGACGTGAACGCGAAAGGGCGTGGCTAGAAGCAGAACTGAGGGTAGTGCTGGTGGAAGGGGGGACGAAAGAGCGCCCGGCCCCGCACCCACAATTAGGGGCTCGTCTGGTGAATTGGGGGTATTCTTCGAATGAGGTACACTACCCGCCGCACCTTAGCCGGGTTTCAGATGCCCCAAACTTAAAAGAAACCTAAAAGGCCGTTAGGCTGCCAGCACCTTCCCAGTGAAGAGGAAAACAGCCAAGGTGCTGAACTGGAAGAACCCGGAATGATTTCAAATGTGACTTGAGGGTGTCTTCATTTCACAGTATTGCTGGGCAACGAGAGGGCCCTGGGATACCTGTTGTCTGGTGTCCACACAGGAGGGGACTTAGGATTTCTTTCCAACTGGAGACAGAGCCCTCCATCCCAACTGCATTCCCAGGGGAAGGGAAGTGGCCAGTCTGATTACTTAAAATTTAACTTCTGAGGACTTTTACTGCCTGGTTGTAACAGCATGTGAAAATGGCAGGCATTTTCCTATCATTTAACCCCTCTGCGGCAGGGCTCAAACTTCCCTATAAATACTGGTCCATGCAATTGCCTGGTAAAAGGACATATCACTATTACTGCTAATAAAGTCAACGCACCTTCCTAGCAACCAAGTCATAGACCTGTTTAGGGGGTCAAGGATGAATGAGGCGGATTAGCTTATCATCAAGCAGTATGAACTAGTGGTCTACTGGTGAGCCAAAATATTATTTGCAAACAGAGCTTTACTGTGTGCCAGGCACGGTTCTTAAGGGCTTTACAAATATAAAATAATTTTATATTTATACATAATACTTAACGAATTAAATACATTCATTAAATTATTTAAATATTAAATAATTTTTATAACTTCTAAGGGTTTTACAAATATTGTAAAGTTCTAAGGGCTTTACACATATTACTTCATTTAATTATCACAATTACCTTAGGATGTAGGAAAAAGTAATTTGCCACAGGTCATTTTTTTTTTTTTTTTTTGAGACGGAGTCTTGCTCTGTTTCCCAAGCTGGAGTGCAGTGGCGGGATCTCAGCTAACTGCAACCTCCGCCTCCCAGGTTCAAGTGATTCTCGTGCCTCAGACTCCCAAGTAGATGGGACTACAGGCGCCCGCCACCACACCTAGCTAATTTTTGTATTTTTAGTAGAGACAGGATTTCACCATGTTGGCCAGGCTTGTCTTGAACTCCTGACCTCAGGTGATTCCCACACCTCAGCCTCCCAAAGTGCTGGGATTACACATCCATGCCCGGCTGCCCAAGGTCTTACAGCTAGGAAATGATGAAGCCTATATTCAAACCCAGGAGATGTAACCTGGCTCCAAAATCCATGGTCTTGATAACTTGCCAACCACTGCTTGTTAAAGGGGGTTTGGGGCTGGGTGCAGTGGCTCATGCCTGTAATCCCAGCACTTTGGGAGGCCGAGGTGGGTGGATCACCTGAGGTCAGGAGTTTGAGACCAACCTGGCCAACATGGCAAAACCCCGTGTCTACTAAAATTACAAAAATTAGCCAGGTGTGGCTGGGCACATAGCTCACGCCTATAATCCCAGCACTCTGGGAGGCCGAGGTGGGTGGATCAGAAGGTCAGGAGTTCCAGACCAGTCTGGCCAACATGATGAAACCCTGTCTCTACTAAAAATACAAAAAAATTAGCCAGGCTTCATAGCAGGCCCCTGTCATCCCAGCTACTCGAAAGGCTGAGGCAGAGAATTGCTTGAACCCAGGAGGTGCAGGTTGCAGTGAGCTTAGATTGTGCCACTGCACTCTAGCCTGGGCAACAGAGCTAGACTCCGTCTCAAAAAAAAAAAAAATTAGCCGGGTGTGGTGGCAGCCGCCTGTAATCCCAGCTACTTAGGAGGCTGAGGCAGGAGAATCGCTTGAACCTGGGAGGTGGAGGTTGCAGTAAGCCATAGCCTGGGAGACAAAAGCAAAACTCCATCTCAAAAAAAAAAAAAAAAAAAAAAAAAGAGGTGTTTTCCATCTGCACAGAAGGCCAGGCCCCCAAAAAACATGCCTTCAAACACTAGAGAACTTTGTGAAAAGACCTGACAGTTGCCAAGACTTGTGAAACTAAAACAAGGGTGTAAGAAAACAAATACCATATGTATGAAAGACTTAATCTCAAGTCAGAAATGGCTGATTTAAAAACTTGTGTTTATAAGACTTGTGGGGAAACCTGCCCTGACAGCAAGGTTTCCTGGACAATAGAAGGTGTTATAGCAGGGTTTTTAGTTTAATCAACTGTGTTTGTTCAAAGCAGTTGCTTTTAAGAACTTTCATTTTTTAAAAATTTCATATTATGGTTTTTTAAAATTTAAATTTAAATTTTTTTTGAGACAGAGTCTTGCTCTGTGGCCCAGGGTGAAGTGCAGTGGGGCAGTCTGAGCTCACTGCAGACCTCTGCCACCCGGGTTCAAGCGATTCTCCTGCCTCAAGCCTCCTGAGTAGCTGGGATTATATGCATCTGCCACGACGCCCAGCTAATTTTTTTGTATTTTTAGTAGAGACAGGGTTTCACCATGTTGGCCAGACTGGCTTCGAACTCCTGACCTCAAGTGATCAGCCTGCCTTGGCCTCCCAAAGTGCTAGGATTACAGGCATAAGCCACCGCGCCCGTCCAGAACTTTTATTTTCTGTTTTTGTTTGTGAAAGCATAATTTATTGCCATACTTACTATACTTTCCCTAATTCACTACTTTCAAGGGGCCTTTGATCTTGCACTAGGTGGTTAGTTACTTGTTCAGGGTCAACATGGCTGGTAAGGGACAGAGAGAAGATTTAAAAGCAGTGCTCCCTCACTCCAAAGTATAGGCTCTTTCCAGTTTGCCACTTCATTAACTCCTGTTACAGTCCTAGCAATCCTTTTCCATCATCATTCCACAGCCTGGGAACCAACACCCACTAGACACAGGCCCTGGACCCTGGCCATAGTGAGAGAAATGACTGCTCAAGCTGTCCTCTTCTAAAATCAATCTCAGTATGGTTAGGACTAGAAAAAACAATAAGATCAATTAATTTAAGGCCCACTACCCAATGACCTTGAGTAACCCCAGCAAACCTTTCCTGACCTTCTCTATCTACCTTACACCCAGCCAGCCAAGCTCGGCAATTTTATTTCGGGCTGCATTCACCTGTGGTTTTTACAGCTCTTCACAGCTTCCTTTTCAACCAGTGTTGCTGGTTCTCAATGCCCGCTGCCACCACTCTCTGCATCTCTGTTTTACTGTCTTTTCCACTTACTGAACTTAGCCTCCTCAAGACTTTTTTTCCCATCTGCCCAAATTGCAAAGTTGGGCCAAAAAAATTTTTTTTAAGTATTGATTTTCTTACCTGTTAAAAACAATGCTCAAGTGGGCCAGGCGCAGTGGCTCACGCCTGTAATCTCAACACTTTGGGAGGCCAAGGCGGGCAGATGACCTGAGGTCAGGAGTTCAAAACCAGCCTGGCCAAAATGGTGAAATCCCGTCTCTACTAAAAATACAAAAATTAGCCAGGTGCATGTCTGTAATCCCAGCTACTCAGGAGACTGAGGCAGGAGAATCACTTGAACCTGGAAGGTGGAGGGGTTGCAGTGAGCCGAGATCGCACCACCGTACTCTAGCCTGGGCACCAAAGCGAGACTCCATCTCAGAAAATAAAATAAAATAATAAAATAAAATAATTAGTGCTCAAGAAAGAAAACTTGAACTGGGTGTGGTGGCTCTTGCCTGTAATCCTAGCACCTTGGGAGGACGTGGTGGGTGTGTCCCTTGAGCTCAGGAGTTTGAGACCAGCCTGGACAATGTGACAAAACTCTGTCTCTATTAAAAATATAATACAAAAAAAAATTACCTGTGTGTGGTGGCTCGTGCCTGTAATCCCAGACACTAGGGAAGCTGAGGTGGGAAGAGCATGTGAGCTTGGGTAGTTGAGGCCGCAATGAGCCGAGATCAAGCCACTGCACTCTAGCCTGGGCAAAGGAAGTAAGACCCTACCTCAAAGGAAAAAAAAAGAAAAAGAAAGAAAGAACACTAGGCCAGGTGTGGTGGCACATGCCTATAATCCCAGCACTTTGGAAGGCTGAAGTAAGAGGGTTGCATGAGACCAGGAGTTGGAGAGCAGCCTGGACAACATAGCAAAACCCTGCCTCTATAAAAAATAAAAATAAAAAAATAAAAAAGTCCGGGCACGGTAGCTCATGCCTGTAATACCAGCACTTTGGGATGCCAAGGTGGGCAGATCACTTGAGCTCAGGAGTTTGAGACCAACCTGAGCAACATAGTCAGAACCCGTCTCTACAAAAAAATACAAAAATTAGCCTGGCATGGTGACGTATGCCTGTAGTCCCAACTACTCAGGAGGCTGAGGTGGGAGGATCACCTGAGTTTGGAGAGGTTGAGGCTACAGTGAGCCACGATTATGCCACTACACTCCAGCCTGAGCGACAGGGTGAGATCCTGTCTCAAAATAATAATAATAATAATAATAATAATAATAATAATAATAAAATTAGAAAGAGAGAGAAAGAAAGGAAACTTAGAGCCAGGCATGGTGACTGGCTCCTGTAATCCCAGCTACTCAGGAGGCTGAAGCAGCAGAATCACTTGAGTGCAGAAGGTCAAGGCTGCCGTGAGCTATGGTTGTGCCACAGCACTCCAGCCTGGGTGAAAGAGTAAGACCTTATCTCAAAAAAATAAAAAATAAATTAAAAAGGAAAGAAACCATAGAAAACAAATACACAAAATATATACACACATACAGAGCCAAAGGTCGCCTTTGAGTATGTTCACTATCAGTCCTTTTGTGTTCATAGATGTAGAAACATACATTCTAGTTGAGATAGGTAGGAGACTGGCAATGAGTAATAATAATATAAATAACAATAATGAACTTAGATTATATGGTAGAAGTTAGTGCTATGGAAAATAAAAACAGAGCAAGGTAAGAGATTAGGAGTAGAGGAGTGGGTGGGCACAGTGGCTCATGCCTGTAATCCCAGCGCTTAGTGAGGTCAAGGTGGGAGGATCATTTGAGTCCAGGAGTTTGAGACTAGCCTGGGCAACTTGGCGAAACCTCGTCTCCACAAAAAATACAAAAATTAGCTTAGCCGGGCGTAGTGGTGCCTGCTTCTAGTCCCAGCTACTCCAGAGGCTGAGGTAGGAGAATCATCTGAGCCCAGGAGGCAGAGGTTGCAGTGAGCCCAGATTGCACCACTGCACTCCAGCCTGGGCGACAGAGTGAGAGCCTGTCTCAAAAAAAAGAAAGAAAGAAGAAAGAAAGAAAGGGGCCGGGTGCAGTGGCTCACGTCTGTAATCCTAGCACTTGAGTAGGCGGAAGCAGGGCGGATCACGAGGTCAGGAGATAGAGACCATCCTGGCTAACATGGTGAAACCCGGTCTCTACTAAAAAAATAAAGAATTAGCTGGGCGTGGTGGCATGCACCTGTAGTCCCAGCTACTTGGGAGGCTTGAGGCAGGACAATCACTTGAACCCGGGAGGCAGAGGTTGCAGTGAGCCAAGATCATGCCACTGCACTCTAGCCTGGGCGACAGAGCGAGACTCCATCGAAAGAAAAGAAAAGAGAGAAAAAAAAAGAAAAGAGGAATAGAGAGGAGGATAGGGTCACCGTCACCATTTCAGATAGAGTATTCAGGATAGGTCTTTGAGAAGGTGACATCTGAGCAGAGAGTTGAAGGAAACGAAAGAATCAGCTTTGCAGATGTCTGGAAGAAAAGCATTGCAGAAAAGGGAAAGAGGAAGTCCAAAGGTCCTGAAGCAGAAGCATGCCCGGATTTGAGCAATACCAAGCAGGCCACTGTGGATGGGGTAGAGTGAGTAAAATGTGAAGTAGTAAGAGATGAGCTCAAACGATGGGGCCAAATAGCTCTCAAATCCCATCCTTAGGGCTCCACATCTAGAGGGGAGAGAAAGCCTCCGCTTCTCCAGTTCCAACAGAAAAATTGCAAGGGAATAACGTCAACAAGTTCAGTTCAGCATCCACTGCTGGACCAGTCACTGTGGACAAGGTCATAAAATGACCAAATCAGGTCACATGTTTACCCTTCGGGTCACAGGGAAAAGACTACTACTAGGAGGAAAGGAATTGGTTTCAGACAAAGTTCCCAGGTGTTTTTATACCCATTTAACAGACAAAGAAATGAAGCTTAGAGAGGTAAAATGACTCGTCCAGGGTTACACACATGTATTAATATTAAGTTCTCGGGCTTGCACCAATATCTGCCTTGAAAACTATTGCTCACCCTGGACGTGGTGGCTTGTGCCAGTAATCCCAGCACTTTGGGAGGCTGAGGTGGGCAGATCATCTGAGGTCAGGAGTTCGAGACCAGCCTGGCCAACATGGCAAAACCCCGTCTCTACTAAAAATACAAAAATTAGCCAGGCATGGTGGCACAGGCTTGTAATCCCAGCTACTCAGAAGGTTGAGGCAGGAGAATTGCTTGAACCTGGGAGGCAAAGTTGCAGTGAGCTGAGATTGTGCCACTGCACTCTGCCCTTGGTGACAGAGTGAGACTCTTTCTCAGTAAAACAAAACAAAAGAAAGGAAACAAAAAAACCACTATTTCTCTTTTCTGCAACTCAAGCTGAGTACAAGGTCTGTTGCTTTTAAATTATTTCAGGGAGAGAAGCCATCTCATCCTATAGAGCGTAGTGTGACTCCCTGTGAATGGCTCAGTGCTTGGGGTGGGAGTGACTGTGTCATTTGGAGTTTGGGATGCTCAAACATACAAGGGAGTGGCCAGACTTCCCTTAGGAGCCTAGGGTATCCTTGGGTAAATAAGTCATGGATCTTTCAATTAATTAATTAATTTATTTATTTGAGACAGGATCTCAGTCTTGCCCCGACTGGAGTGCAGTGGTATATCGCAGCTCACTGCAACCTCAACCTCCCAAGGCTCAAGTGATCCACCTACCTCGGTCTCCCGAGTAGCTGAGACCAAAGGCACACACCACCTCGCCCAGCTAACTTTTACAAATATTTTGTAGAGACGGTGTCTCACTTTGTTGCCCAGGCTGGTCTTAAACTCCCAAACTAAAGCAATCCTCCTGCTTCAGCCTCTCAAAGTGCTGGAATTATAAGCATAAGCCACCATGCCTGGCCTAGATCCTTTTAAAAGACATTGCTAAGAGTCATTTACAACTCATATTTCAAACATAGCACTGTTTCCTAAACTCAAATGGTAATTGCATCAGCGAGTCTTTTTTGTTTTGTTTTGTTTTGTTTTGTTTTGAGACAGAGTCTTGCTCTGTTGCCCAGGCTGGAGTGTAGTGATGTGATCTCAGCTCACTGCAACCTCCCCTTCCCGAGTTCAAGCAATTCTCCTGCTTCAGCCTCCCAGGTAGCTGGGATTACAGATGCATGCCACCATGCTAATGTTTGTACTTTTAGTAGAGACAGAGTTTCACCATGTTGGTCAGGTTGGTCTCGAACTCCTGACCTCAGGTGATCTGCCTACCTCGGTCTCCTAAAGTGCTGGGATTACAGGCGTGACCCATCACGCCTGACCTGAGCCACCGTGCCCAGCCAGTGAGTCTTAATCCCACATAAATTTGCTTGAGATCCCCTGTGTTACAACAAAAGGGGAATTTGCCATCCTAAAACCATTAGAAGAGGTTTATGAAGAAGCAATCGCTATGGAAAGACTTTAGGCCTTTGATGAGAATATTCAGCCATTTGCTCAACCAACCAAAAAGTCCACCCTATCTTTGTACTTCTGTGGCAGGAAAATGCGGTCTGGAGTCAGGGAACATAAGGCCGATTCACACTTCAGCTATGACAGGAAATATCCTCTCCATATAGCGTATGCTGAGTCGTACGTCAAGTACATGACTTTGTAACTTTCATCCTCTTCGTTTACGTAGGGCGTACACCAAGTGACCAGTGGAAATCCCTAGAGGGTATTTGAAGCCCCCACAAATTCTTTTTTTTTTTTTTTGAGACAAAATCTCGCTCTTGTTCCCTAGCCTGGAGTGTGCAATGGCGCGATCTCGGCTCACTGCAACCTCTGGTTCCCGGGTTCAAGGGATTCTCCTGCCTCAGCCTACCAAATAGCTGGGATTACAGGCACGCGCAACCACACCCGGCTAATTTTTTGTATTTTTAGTAGAGACAGGGTTTCACCATGTTGGCCAGGCTGGTCTCAAACTCCTGACCTCAGGTGATCCGCCCACCTCAGCCTCCCAAAGTGCTGGGATTACAGGCGTGAGCCACTGCGCCCGGCCAAAACCCCCACACATTCTGTAATGGGGCCCTTTCATCCCCTAAGCCCGGGCCACTCCCATACTGTGTTGTGTACTTTCATTTTCAGTAAATCTCTTCATTCCTGCCTCGCTTTGTTTGTGTGTTTTGTCCAATTCTCTGTTCAAGACGCCAAGAGCCTGGACACTCTCTACCAGTAACACTTCCCACTACATGAGCCAGTAAAATTTCCTTCATTCTGAAGCCAGTATTATTTGAACTTTCTCTTGCTTGTGTGTATGTTGAATTTTTATATATTTTTTTCTCCTTCGTAACTGACAGCATCCCTGAAACACTTTGCAACTCCAACATCTGACACTCAGCTCCAGGTACCCAGTGTTATCTAGCTGGTTTTCACCTTGTAGTGACACTTGTGTGCAGTCCAGTCTACCCCAATTCCTCATCATCTCATGTCCTACTGTCTCTAGGGAATAGCACTGTCCATCAGTCAATCACAAAGATCCTTTCCTCTGAGAAATTCCTGGTTTCTCCCTGAGTGAACCCACAGCATTATGGACTGAATTGTGACCTCCCTGTCCCCTGCATTCATATGCTGAAGCCCCAAACCTCAGTGTCACTATATTTGGAGACAGGGCCTGTAAGGAGGTAATTAAGGTTAAATGAGACCAATAGGGTAGGATTCTGGTAGGAGCAGTGTCCTTATAAGATGAACAGACACCAGAGATCTTTCTTTTCCTGCTCACATACCAAAGGGAGGCCATGGGAGGATACGGCAAGAAGGCAGCCTTCTGCAAATCAGGAAGAGTGACCTCACCACGAACCAGCCCTGCTGGCCCCTGGTCTTGTAATTCCAGCCTCCAGAACTGTGAGAAAATACATTCCTCTTGTTTGAGCTGCTATCAACCACAGATTCTTCGACTCTCGTGTGATAGAAATTGATGGGAGGCAGAGCAAGTTTCCCAGACAAGGTGTTTATTAGGCGCTTATTTTCTTTTTCTTTCTTTTTTTTTTTTTTTTTTTTCCCGAGAAGGAGTTTCATTCTTGTTGCCAGGCTGGAGTGCAATGGTGTGATCTCAGCTCACTGTAACTTCTGCCTCCTGGGTTCAAGTGATTCTCCTTCCTCAGTCTCCCAAGTAGCTGGGATTATAGGCATGTGCCAGGCTGCTCTCAAACTCCCAACCTCAGGTGGTCCACCCACCTCGGCCTCCCAAAGTGCTGGGATTAGAGGCGTGAACCACTGTGTGCAGCCTAGGGGCTTATTTTCGAACACAGAGAAGACAGCACAAGAGAGAGAATTATCTGACTGGTTCCCCAAAGAGAGTCAGAAGAGTACTTTTTTGTTGTTGTTTTTTGAGATGGAGTCTTGCTCTGTTGCCCAAGCTGGAGTGCAGTGGTGACATCTCAGCTCACTGCAGCCTCTGTCTCCCAGGTTCAAGCGATTCTCTTGCCTCAGCCTCCCGAGTAGCTGGGGCTACAAGTGCCCACCACATCCCACTAATTTGTGTTATTTTTAGTAGAGAGGAGGTTTCACCATATTGGTTAGGCTGGTCACAAAATCCTGACCTCAAGTGATCTGTCTGCCTCGGCCACCCAAAGTGCTGGGATTACATGTATCAGCCACCATGCCCAGCTAGGAGAGTAATTGTAAAGTGGCAAAAAGCAGGAAGGGAGTGACATTTACACATGTAGAGGCAGAGAACTACTGGCACCTAAGCAGTATTGGGAACAGGTCCCCCAAAATCTGGCCATAAACTGGCCGCCAAACTGGCCATAAACAAAATCTCTGCAGCACTGTGACATGTTCATGATGGCCATGACACCCACACTGGAAGGTTGTGGGTTTACTGGAATGAGGGCAAGGAACACCTGGCCCACCCAGGGTGGAAAACCGCTTAAAAGTATTCTTAAACCACAAAAAATAGCATGAGTGGTCTGTGCCTTAAGGACATGCTCCTGCTGCAGATAACTAGCCAAACCCATCCCTTTATTTCCCATAAGGAATACTTTTAGTTAGTCTATAATCTATAGAAACAAGGCTTATCACTGGCTTGCTGTCAGAAAATACATAGGTAAATCTCTGTTCGAGGCTCTCAGCTCTGAAGGTTGTGAGACCCCTGATTTCCCACTCCACACCTCTGTATTTCTGTGTGTGTCTTTAGTTCCTCTAGCGCTGCTGGGTTAGGGTCTCCACCACCAAGCTGGTCTCGGCAAAGCGGTTCGGTTACATGCTTCTTCCTGCATTGCATGCCTCATTAGCATGTTAAATCTTCACCCCTGGGTGTGATTTTTCCTATTATCATCTTGCTAGGATTAAGGATCGGTCATTCTCCAGGACTTGTGTGCATGCGGGTGGTGGGGTTAGTTTTCTTGAGCAGGATTTATGGTGGAATGCTTCTTATCTTGGTTTCTTCAGATAGCTTGCAGCAGCTGCAAGATTTTGACCACAGGTAAGGTGCCAGGGTGGTGGTGGTACAAGGTCTGGTAGTTAGGAGGTATATCTAGAGGAATGCAGAAATGCATTAGTTGGGGCGGCACTATAGGAGACACACCGAGGGCAGTCCCTACCCCATCTCAGAACCACCCAATCTGTGATATTTTGTTATGGTGGTCCTAACAGACGAATAATATGTATACTAACATGTGTGTACTATGCAATGTCCACTCCTGAGTTGATGCTCTAAAGTTGGACGTTTTGACTCAGTGGTTCCCAAACTTTGGGCCCCAGGCTTCTGAGGCATTATGGAGCTCATTATTATCAGGAACCCCTGTATCTTTAAGGATCTGATGCAGGTTAGGTGCAGTGGCTGAAACCTGCAACCCCAGCACTTTGGGAGCCCAAGCCAGGTGGATTGCTAGGAGCCCGAGGCAGGTGGATTGCCAGGAGTTTGAGACCAGCCTCGCCAACATGGTGAAACCGTGTTTCCACTAAAAATATAAAGATTAGTTGGACATTGTGGTGCACGCTTGTAATCCCAGCTATTCCGGAGGTTGAGGCACAAGACTCCCTTAAACCCAGGAGGCAGAGATTGCAGTGAGCCAAGATCTCATCACTGTACTCCAGACTGGTGACAGAACGAGATGCTGTCGTTAAAAAGAAAAAAAAAAAAAGGTATGAAAAAGATATGATCCAAAATAAAGTCCCACACATACTTATCTATTTCTTTATACTAAGTGTGCTACGATTATTAACAAAATATACATTGATTAAAGTGTTAAGGAAGGCTTTGATCACTTTTTAACATTCCTTTCTCAAAGATAAATATGTTGCTTGCATGGTGATCCTTACCTTGGCCCCTGTCCCAAGACCTGAAGTCATTCCTTGCTTGGGACCTGGTTATCACTGTGATTCAGAAGCAAAGGAACAGTAGCTTCAGAATTTCTCTAATTCTAGCTCTGATCCTTATTTAGAGAGAGAACTAAAGAATGTCTTCAATTCCTTAAAACTAGTAACCTATGTGGGACTGGGAGAGTGACGTTTGAAGCTGCATTTGTGTAACATGCATATTGTGTTTACCTATATTGTGACTTCGAGTAGACCAATAAACATAGTAATGTTAAGATGATCTTATTCACAGTTTTTACAAGACTGAGAACACCTTGGTTGTTATTCACATTAAAGAGGAGTAGGCCGGGCACAGTGGCTCACACCTGTAATCCTAGCACTTTGGGAGGCTGAGGTGGGAGGATCACGAGGTCAGGAGTTCGAGACCAGCCTGGCCAACGTGGTGAAACCCCATCTCTACTAAAAATACAGAAATTAGCCAGACATGGTGGTATGCGCCTGTAGTCCCAGCTACTCAGGAGGCTGAGGCAGGAGAATCGCTTGAACCTGGGAGGCAGAGGTTGCAGTGAGCCAAGATCACGCCATTCCACTCCAGCCTGGCCGACGGAGCAAGACCCTGTCTGGAAAAATAAAAAGAGGAGTATTATTTTCAGTTTGGGTGGCTGCAGGGAAGTGAGGTTTCCCCTCGCAAGCATGCTCCGAGTGTCAGGGAGGAAACTGGCACTAGATTCTGAGGGAGAGAGCAGCTCTTCCTTAGGGGAAATACCCTTTTCCTTGGGCAAGAGGTTAAGGTGGCACTGAGCCTTCGGCGTGTGGGTAGAAGCTGGTGCTAAGCTTCGGAGGTGGAAAGCTTAGAGAGGTCACAGTAAAGGTGAGGAGTTGGGGATTCCCAGAAGACGATCAGGGAGAGAAGGTGTGGAAGACAAGGAACAGTGAGGAGAGAGCCAGAGGATTGTGTAAAGGGAGAAGATTCATTGGAACACATTCTCCATCCCTAGAAAGGTTTGTTGTGATAAAAATCTTTCAACAAGCTGAGTTTCTTCTGTGTGCGATAGGGGTGAGAAGGAAGATTTACTCCAAAATAGAGATAACAAATGAGGATGTTTTCCAGGGCAAAGGAAGACAAGCTTGAGAAACAAAGAAGACAGCCTAGGAATTCCCCAAATGTGGGGGATACTTATAGAAATCTGAGTCAGCCCAAGACTGTTATCAAAAGACACAGTGTAGGCCGTGTGCAATGGTTCACACCTGTAATCCCAGCACCTTGGGACTCCGAGGTAGGAGAATTCCTTGGCTCCAGGAGTTTCAAGACCAGCCCAGGCTACATAAGGAGACCCTGTCTCTACAAAAAATAAAATTAGACAGGCGTGGTGGTGCATGCCTGTGGTCCCAGCTACTCAGGAGGCTGAGGTGGGAGGATCACTTGAGCCCAGGAGGTTGAGGCTGCAGTGAGCTATGATTACACTACTGCACACCAACCTGGGTGCCAGAGTGAAATGCTGTCTCAAAAAAAAAAAAAAAAGTGAGCCTGTGGAACCACAGTGCTTGGTTTTGAATCCTAATGTGAACTTGGGCAAGTTACTTAAAAACTCTTGAGCTTTATTTATTTATTTATTTATTTATTTATTTATTTATTTGAGACGGAGTCTCACTCTGTCGCTCAGGCTGGAATGCAGTGGTGTGATCTGGGATCACTGCAGCCTCCGCTTCCCGAGTTCACGCCATTCTCCTGCCTTGGCCTCCCAAGTAGCTGGGACTACAGGTGCCTGCCACCATGCCTGGGTAATTTTTTTTGTATTTTTAGTAGAGACGGGGTTTCACCATGTTACCCAGGATGGTCTCGATCTCCTGACCTCGTGATCCCTCCCAAAGTGCTGGGATTACAGGCGTGAGCCACCACGCCTGGCTAACTCTTGAGCTTTAATTTCTTCGTTTGTAAAATAGAAGTAATGGCTTTATTATAGAGTGTTACGAGAATTGAGCCTGGCCCATAGAACATGCTGAATACATGTGAGATACAGTTATTATAAAAAGTATGCTTGCGGCCAGGCGTGGTGGCTCATGCCTGTAATCCCAGCACTTTGAAAGGCCGAGGTGGGTGGATCACTTGAAGTCAGGAGTTCCAGACCAGCCTGGCCAACATGGTGAAACTCCTTCTTACTAAAAATACAAAAATTAGCCGGGCATGCTGTCGCACACCTATAATCCCAGCTACTCAGGAGGCTGACTCAGAAGAATTGCTTGAACCTGGGAGGCAGAGGTTGCAGTGAGCCAAGATAGTGCCACTGCACTCCAGCCTGGGCGACGACAGAGTGAGACTCTATCTGAAAAAGTAAAAAGTATGCTTGGGCCTCCTTCCTTTTTTTTTTTTTTTTTTTTTTTTTTTGTGAGACGGAGTCTCGCTCTGTCACCCAGGCTGGAGTGCCGTAGCCTAATTTCAGCTCACTGCAAGCTCCGCCTCCCGGGTTCACGCCATTCTCCTGCCTCAGCCTCCCGAGTAGCTGGGACTACAGGCGCCCGCCACCTCACCCAGCTAGTTTTTTGTATCTTTTTTAGTAGAGACGGGGTTTCACCGTGTTAGCCAGGATGGTCTCGATCTCCTGACCTCGTGATCCGCCTGTCTCGGCCTCCCAAAGTGCTGGGATTACAGGGCCTCTCCTTCTTAAATTCATTAATTTCACAAATATCAAGTCCATGTTTAATTATTTAATCTACGCATCAGTCTATACCCTGGGAAAACCACATTAAAAAAATACTGCCTACGGAGCTCATATTCTAGTGGGGGAGTCAGCTAGTACATGAGTAGAAAAGAAGTGCTAGGAAGAAAATACAACAGGATAAGAGTGTAGGGAAAGCTGAATTGGTCTAGGAAATGTGACCTGACATTTGAGCACAAATATCGTTTTTTTTTTTTGAGACGGAGTCTCACTCTGTCACCAGGCTGGAGTGCAGTGGCACGATCTTGGCTTACTTCAGCCTCCACCTCCCAGGTTCAAGCAATTCTCCTGCCTCAGCCTCCCGAGTAGCTGGGACTGTAGGTGTGTGCCACTACACCGGGCTAATTTTTTTTTTTTTTGGTAATTTAGTAGAGATGGGGTTTCACCATGTTGGCCAGGATGGTCTTGATCTCCTGACCTCGTGATGTGCCCGCCTCGGCTTCCCAAAATACTGGGATTACAGGCATGAGCCACTATGCCTAGCCAAAAATACCTTTATGTGATGAAATACCTTTAGTATTTTAGCAATCCTGTATCATGTTATAGATTAGCCAATACCTGATTTATAACTTTGCAAACTTTAGACTCACTAAACGAAGTTTATTCCAAATGCCAATATCAGAAATAAATCCAACCAAAATCGTCCTTACCCTTTTTATCTTTCCTTGTTTGGTAATAAATAATGGGAGAGGCTGGGCGCGGTGGCTCACACCTGTAATCCCAGCACTTTGGGAGGCCAAGGCAGGTGGATTATTTGAGGTCAGGAGTTGGAGACCAGCCTGGCCAACCCGGTGAAACCCTGTCTCTACTAAAAATACAAAAATTAGCCAGGCACAGTGGTGGGTGCCTATAATCCCAGCTACTCAGGAGGCTGAGGCAGGAGAATCGCTTGAACCTGGGAGGCAGAGGTTGCAGTGAGCCAAGATTGTGCCATGGCACTCCGACCTGGGTAACAAGAGCAAAACTCCATCTCAAAAATAAATAATAAATTAATACATTAATAAATAATGAGAGATTCATATATTGGAACACAGCATTAAAATTGTCACAGAACGTCAGGTGCAGTGGCTCACGCCTGTAATCCCAGCACTTTGGGAGGCCGAGGCGGGTGAATCACAAGGTCAGGAGATCAAGATAATCCTGGCTTACACGGTGAAACCCCGTCTCTACTAAAAATACAAAAAAAAAAAAATTAATCGGGCGTGGTGGTGGGCACCTGTAGTCCCAGCTAGTAGGGAGGCTGAGGCAGGAGAATGGCGTGAACCCAGGAGGCAGAGCTTGCAGTGAGCCGAGATTGTGCCACTGTACTCCAGCCTCGGTGACAGAACAAGACTCCATCTGGAAAAAAAAAAAAAAAAGGATTGTCGCAGAAGTATAATTTAGACAATACAAGGATGATCTTGATATATTCAGTGATATGTGTGAACCATTTTTACATTAAAAATGCATAATATATGCATGTTCTTTAAAGTCTGGGAAGATTCACTTCTAAAGATGGCCTTGATGTAGAACAACTAGAACTTTTACACACTGCTGGTTGGAATGCAAAATGGGTAGCCACTTTGGTAAAGAATATGGCAATATCTTAGGAAGTTTAACATATACTTGCCATTGGACCCATGAATCCAACGCATACAAAATTAAAGGGAAAGAAAAATGTATGGTCAGGCCAGGGGCGGTGGCTCATGCTTGTTGTGATCCCAGCACATTGGGAGGCTGGGGCGGATGGGTCACTTGAGGCCAGGAGTTCAAGAACAACCCAGGCAACATGGCGTGACTCTGGCTTTACAAAACATACAAAAAGTGGCGCACGCCTGTAGTCCCCGCTACTTAGGAGACTGAAGTACGAGGATTGCTTAAGCCCAGGAAGGTGAGGCTGCCGTGAGCCATGATCACATCACTGCACTCCAGTCTGGGCAACAGAGGGAAAAAAATGTTCAAAGACTGCACACAAATGTTTATATTGATAGTTATTCATATTAATCAAAACCTGGAAACAACCCAAACATTCATCAACTGGTTACGAAGGAAGATTGCTCAGCAATAGAAAATAAATATTTATACATGCAGCAAAGATGAATCTCAAAAACACATACCAAGTGAAAGAACTGAAACACAAAAGACTACATACTTTGCATATGTAAATATTTACATGCAATTTTTATTATTTATTTATTTATTTTTTTGAGACGGAGTCTCGCTCTGTTGCCCAGGCTGGAGTGCAGTGGCGTGATCTCGGCTCACTGCAAGTTCTGCTTCCCGGGTTCATGCCATTCTCCTGCCTCAGCCTCCTGAGTAGCTGGGACTACAGGCACGCCTGGCTAATTTTTGTATTTTTAATACAGACGAGGTTTCACCATATTGCCCAGGCTGGTCTCGATCTCCTCACCTTGTGATCCGCCTGCCTTGGCCTCCCAAAGTGCTGGGATTATAAGCTTGAGTCACTGTGCCCGGCCTACAAAGCTTTTTTTTTTGAGATCGAGTCCTGCTCTGTGGCCCAGGCTAGAGTGCAGTTGCACGATCTCAATGCAACCTCCGCCCTCCAGGTTCCAGTTTCTCCTGCCTCGGCCTCCCATATAGCTGGGACTACAGGCGAGCACCACCATGTCTGGCTAATTTTTGTATTTTTAGTAGAGACAGGGTTTTGCCATGTTGGCCAGGAGGGTCTGGAACTCCTGACCTCAAGTGATCTGTCCACCTTGGCCTGCAAAAGTGCTGGGATTACAGGTATGAGCCACTGCGCCCAGCCTGTGTTTACTATTATTAAAATTAAGTATTAAGTAGTAATAAAAAAAACTCAGACTTTCTAGCGATTTTTGATCCTAAGCCTTCTATCACCATCAGGCCTTCATTTGTGTACTTAAAATCAATATATGTACCAGTGTTGCACTGGTTTAAAGATTCTAATGGTTAGGCCGGGCGCAGTGGCTCAAGCCTGTAATCCCAGCACTTTGGGAGGCCGAGACGGGCGGATCACGAGGTCAGGAGATCGAGACCATCCTGGCTGACACGGTGAAACCCTGTCTCTACTAAAAAATACAAAAAACTAGCCAGGGGAGGTGGCGGGCGCCTGTAGTCCCAGCTACTCGGGAGGCTGAGGCAGGAGAATGGCGTGAACCCGGGAGGCGGAGCTTGCAGTGAGCTGAGATCCGGCCACTGCACTCCAGCCTGGGTGGCAGAGCGAGATTCCGTCTCAAAAAAAAAAAAAAAAAGAAAAAAGATTCTAATGGTGAAAGTTACCTAATTACTGTATCTAGAAACCAATCTTGGAAATGTGAGATGATGCTCTTTTTTCTTTTTTAATTTACTTAAATATTTTTTCTTTAAATTATTTATTTATTTTTTCAAGATGGAGTTGCTCTGTTGCCTAGGTTGGAGTACAGTGGTGCGATCTCGGCTCACTGCAGTCTCCGCCTCCCGGGTTCAAGTGATTCTTGTGCTTCAGCCTCCTGAGTAGTTAGCATTACTGGTGCGGGCCACCACGCACAGCTACTTTTTTTTTTTTTTTTTTTTTTTTTGAGACAGAGTCTCGCTCTGTCACCCAGGCTGGAGTGCAGTGGCCGGATCTCAGCTCACTGCAAGCTCCGCCTCCCGGGTTCACGCCATTCTCCTGCCTCAGCCTCCGGAGTAGCTGGGACTACAGGCGCCCGCCACCTCGCCCGGCTAGTTTTTTGTATTTTTTAGTAGAGATGGGTTTTCACCGTGTTAGCCAGGATGGTCTGGATCTCCTGGCCTCGTGATCCGCCCGTCTCCGCCTCCCAAAGTGCTGGGATTACAGGCTTGAGCCACCGCACCCGGCCACAGCTACTTTTTTGTATTTTAGTTTCACTATGTTCATCAGGCTGGTCTTGAACTCCTGACCTCAGGTGATCCGCCGGTCTCGGCCTCCCAATGTGTTGTTGGGATTACAGGTGTGAGCCACCGTGCCTGTCATTAAATTTTTTTCTCTTGTTTAATTAACTTCAATTCTGCCACTTCCTAGATGCGCTTTTAGAATAGCTGAAATTATTGTGTGCTTAGTTTCACTCTGTCCTTGTTTTGTTGTATAGTATTTTTTATTTTATTTTATTTTTTGAGATGGAGTCTTGCTCTGTCACCCAGGCTGGAGTGCAGTGGTGTGATCTCAGCTCACTGCAACCTCTGCTTGAACCAGATTCAAGCAATTCTCCTGTCTTAGCCTCACGAGTCGCTGGGATTACAGGCACGCATCACCACACCCGGCTAATTTTGTATTTTTAGTAGAGACGGAGTTTTACCATGTTGGTCAGGCTGATCTCGAACTCAGTTGGTCTGCCTGCCTCTGCCTCCCAAAGTGCTGAGATTATAGGTGTGAGCCACCACACCTGGCCTGTTGTATAGTATTTAAATGAAAGGGACATAGAAGAAAATAGTTGTTGAGGTTTTAAGATAATCATTCCTACTTTCTCTGTTACTCTATTTAAAATGATGACGAGAAAAATTAATTGTCTTTGCTAAGTTTGGCATAGGAGCTGTCGTTCTTTTTTTTTTTCTTTTTTGAGACAGGGTCTCACCATGTTGCCTAGGCTGGAGCGCAGTGGTGTAATCTCGGCTCACTGCAATCTCTGCCTCTCAGGTTCAAGCAATTTTCTGGACTCAGCCTCCCAAGTAGGTGGGATTACAGGGGTGTGCCACCACACCCTGCTAATTTTTGTATTTGTAGTAGAGATGGGGTTTCACCATGTTGGCCAGGATGGTCTTGATCTCTTGACCTCATGATCCGCTTGCCTTGGCCTCCCAAAGTGCTGGAATTTCAGGCGTGAGCCTCCGCAACTGGCCTCCCATGTTCTTTATATGGACGAGAAACCTGTTTTTCAGTTAACTGATGCAAGGGGGCTGGACTTCTCTCCTTTCAAATAAAACCTTGAAGGTCCTGATGTATATTGAAAAGGGCAGCTGGGTGCAGTAGCTCGCACCTGTAATCTCAGCACTTTGATGTGGGGAAAAGAAAGAGAGATCAGACTGTTACTGTGTCTATGTAGAAAAAGGAAGACATAAGAAATTCCATTTTGATCTGTACTAAGAAAAGTTCTTCTGCCTTGAGATGCTGCTAATCTGTAATCTTAACAACCTGTGCTCACAGAAACATATGCTGTACTGACTCAAGGTTTAATGGATTTAGGGTTGTGTAAGATACGCTTTGTTAAAAATCTGTTTGCAGGCAGTATGCCTGGTAAAAGTCATCACCATTCTCCATTCTCCATTACGCAGGGACACAATGCACTGCGCAAGGCCACAGGGACCTCTGCCCAAGAAAGCCTGGGTATTGTCCAAGGTTTCCCCCTACTGAGACAGCCTGAGATATGGCCTCGTGGGAAGGGAAAGACCTGACTGTCCCCCAGCCCGACACCCGTAAAGGGTCTGTGCTGAGGAGGATTAGTGAAGAGGAAGGCCTCGGCCAGGCACGGTGGTTCATGCCTGTAATCCCAGCACTTTGGGAGGCTGAGGTGGGTGGATCATGAGGTCAGGAAATCGAGACCATCCTGGCTAACACAGTGAAACTCTGTCTCCACTAAAAATACAAAAAAAATTAGCCGGGCGTGGTGGCGGGCACCTGTAGTCCCAGCTGCTGGGGAGGCTGAGGCAGGAGAATGGCGTGAACCCGGGAGGCGGAGCTTGCAGTAAGCCGAGATCACGCCACTGCACTCCAGCCTGGGAGACAGAGCGAGACTCTGTCTCAAAAAAAAAAAAAAAGAGGAAGGCCTTTTTGCAGTTGAGATAAGAGGAAAGCCTCTGTCTCCTGCTCGTCCCTGGGAACGGAATGTCTCAGTGTAAAACCCGACCATACATACTATTTACTATTTACATAGTAAATATTTACATACATTCTATTTACTGAGATAGGAGAAAACTGCCTCATGGTTGGAGGTGAGACATGCGGGCGACAATACTGCTCTTACTGCACTGACATGTTTGTGTAAAGTCAAACGTAAATCTGGCCTACATGCACATCCAGGCACAGCACTTTTCCTTAAACTTATTTATGACACAGACTCCTTTGCTCACATTTTCCTGCTGATCCTCTCCCTACCATTACTCTATAGTCCTGCCACATCCCCCTTGCCGAGATAGTAGAGATAGTGATCAATAAATACTGAGGGAATTCAGAGACCAGCGGTGCAGAGACCAGCCGGTGCAGGTCCTCACTTGCTGAGCGCCGGTCTCCTGGGCCCACTTTTCTTCCTCTATACTCTGTCTCTGTGTCTTATTTCACTTTCTCAGTCTCTCGTCTCCACCTTGCGAGAAATACCCAGAGGTGTGGAGGGGCAGGCCAAGGCAGGTGGATCACTTGAGGTCAGGAGTTCGAGACCAGCCTGGCCAACATGGTGAAACCCCATCTCTGCTAAAAATGCAAAAATTAGCCAGGAATGGTGGTACACGCCTGTGATCCCAGCTACTCTGGAGGCTGAGGCAGAAGAATTGCTTGAACCTGGAAGGCGGAGGTTGCAGGGAGCCTAGATTATACCACTGCACACTAGCCTGGGCAACAGAGCAAGACTCCATCTCAAAGGAAAAAAAAAAAAAAAGGTAAAAAGAAAAGAGCATGGAAGTGATTAGAGAAATGGAGGAACATTTATATTTGGGGTTCCTTGTCCCCCCAGGGTAACATGCAGAACGAATGCTTAAACAGACAAGAAAGTCCCTCTACTATAGGAGGAAGTGAGAGATACTCATGGAAAGCCTTCACATACTCACAAAAACAGCAGCTGTTGGATTCAAGTGAGCAGTGTTGACTTGCCCCCTTGACATAAAGAAGGAACCTCCAGAGGACTTGGGGCTTGGGATAAGGGCTCGAAAATGGCAAAGCGGTGCTAACTCGAAAAAAAAGCCAGTAGGTAGGGTCATTAAAGGGCCACAGAATAAAGCCCTATGTAGGTAGACAAATTGCTTCAAAAGCCGCCAAAAAACTTGGGCTTGGAGTGTAACAGGGATGAAAAGTGTATGGTAAGTCACAAGGGGCTGGCAGAGCCTGACTTCCAACTAGTGCTTGTCCTGGCAATGAACCAACAGACAGGGGAAGGTTAGGAGCTGGAGGGTCAAAACAACTACAAATCTCAAGGGTCATCCACAAGGGAGACCGGCTCTTTGCCTGCTACACAAATGCAACAAAGGCCGTGGGAGCACAAATAACAAACAGGGATTGTGTGTTTAAGGCAGAGAAGGAAGTCATGCGTCATGCAAAGTGAAAGCAGAGAAAAGGCAGACTTGCTTGCAAGGCGGACAGTCTGATGGGTGCACCAGGTCATTTCAGAATACACACAGAGAAAACGAGAATAGACAGTGTAGGATTTGGGGAAAGAGCTGATTTTCGTTGAAGAAGCAAATGTAGCCTCACACATGATGTGGTGGCCTTTACCCTACCACTCCCACAATCCTCCTGTCTCAAGGGCCATTAGTGTCTCAGGTCTACTCAGTGTGGAATACAAGGTCCTTCCCACCCCCACAAGCCATCCATGAGGGTGAGCTGAGAGATTAGCCAGGAGGACCAGAGCCACTGTGGCTGAGAGGAATCATTCTAGAGGATGGTTAGTAAACAGGAGAGCAAAAGGGGAGAAGGAAACTGCATATCGGGGTTAAACGCCTCCAGTGGAAGAAGGCAAGGTGTAGAGGCGTCTATTAGTCTGTTCTCAAGCTGCTAATAAAGACATACCCAAGGGTGGGTATTTTATAAAGGAAAAAGGTTTAATGGACTCACAGTTCCGCATGGCTGGGAGGCCTCACAATCACGGCGGAAGGCAAAGGAGAAGCAAAGGCACATCCTATGTGGCAGCAGGCAAGAGAGTATGTTCAGGGGAACTCCGCTTTATTAAACCATCAGATCTTGTGAGACTTATTCACTATCACAAGAACAGCACGGAAAAAAAAAACCAAAACACTCCCATGATTCCATGACCTCCCACAAGATCCCTCCCACCATATGTGAGGATTATTATAATTCAAGGTGAAATTTGTGCGGGGACACAGAACCAAACCATATCAAGGTTTCTTACCACTAGGGAATGTATCTTAGTCGTGACACCAAAGCAGGTTACCAGCAGCAAATTTGTACAGATCTGCAGCAAACTCAATCCTTGCCTCCTCAGAGGAAAGCATTTGGCAGGGGCAGAAGTAGTTTTAAGGCAGAGCAAGAGACTGAGGCAAGCTTAAGAGCGGGAATGAAAGTTTATTAAAAAGCATTACAGCAGGAGCAAAAGGAAGCAAAGTACATTTGGAAGAGGGAGAAGTGGGCGACTTGGGAGATTCAAGTGCCCTGTTCAGCCCTTGACTTGGGGATTTATACACTGGCATGGTTCCAGGGTTTTCTTTTCTTACTTGATCTTTCCCCGCCCCTTGACTGCTGCATGCGCAGGGTCGTTCAGCACTTGGGAGGCTGACCGCATGCACAGTGCATTTACTGAGGTTGTGCACATGTGCTGTAGGTGCAGTTTTCCTTTACCAGTCGAACAACTGCAGAGGAAGATCAGACATGGGCCATTTTGCCTCTTAATGAGCCAGTCTGGTCTTAAACTCCTGACCTCAGGTGATCTGCCCGTCTTGGCCTCCCAAAGTGCTGAGATTACAGGCCTAAGCCACCGTGCCCAATTTTTATGTTTTTAGTAGAGACATGTTTCGTCATTCTGGCTAGGCTGGTTTTGAACTCCTGGCGTCAAGTGATCCACCTACCTCAGCCTCCCAGACTGCTGAGATTATAGGCGTGAGCCACTGCACCCAGCAGAACCTATCACATTTGTGATGCTTTTGATCACAGTTCTGTCACTAGATTGCTAGCAATTAGACATATACAATGAGTAACCTAATACAGTGATTTGAAGTACTTCAGGCAGTAACTACTAGACACCAAATCACAGCATTTTAATCTGTGACATGTTAGAGAGAATGTCAGGACTTTCTGCAGTATAAATGTTCTATTAACGAATTCTTTTTTTTTTTTTTTTTTTTGAGACGGAGTCTCGCTCTGTCACCCAGGCTGGAGTGCAGTGGCCGGATCTCAGCTCACTGCAAGCTCCGCCTCCCGGGTTCACGCCATTCTCCTGCCTCAGCCTCCCGAGTAGCTGGGACTACAGGCGCCTGCCACCTCGCCCGGCTAAGTTTTTGTATTTTTAGTAGAGACGGGGTTTCACTGTGTTAGCCAGGATGGTCTCGATCTCCTGACCTCGTGATCTGCCCGTCTCGGCCTCCCAAAGTGCTGGGATTACAGGCTTGAGCCACCTCGCCCGGCCTATTAACGAATTCTTGTCCTGCTAAATTATAGGGCTTTGGCTCCTGGGTCTGTAAAAGACACCAGTTCCTACTAAATCTTAAGAAACATTGACACCAGTCGATGCCTTGTCTTCAGACCCCAAGAAGATGACAATCAAAATGAAGTGCTTTCATGAGATATGGGGCCAGAAACTGAAACCATTCAATCCCTCCAGGTTCAGGGACTATTACTGAAGAGGTGGGTTTGTGATATTATAGTTAGAGCCAATTTTGAGGGATAAAATTATCTCAGAGTTTTTCTCTAAATTAAACATTAGCATCCAAAGCATGCTGACACAAGGCAGGTGTCTGGGTTCCTGTATCAGAATAATGGGGTTTTCTTAGGGCATTGATTTGATTTGTAATAAAAAAAAATTATAGGCGAGTTGTAATGTAATCTGAGCACTTTGGGAGACCTACGCAAAAAGATTAGAAGAGGCCAGGAGTTTGAGACCAGCCTGGGCAACATAGTGATGTTAGAGTAGGTAGTTAGACAGACATGAGCAGGGCAGGAAAAGGCCCCAAGTAATGTCAGGCAACCATCAGGTAACTGTGAGTTGGTTGTTAAAATGCTCCTCTGGGCTGGGCGTGGTGGTTCACACCTGTAATCCCAGCACTTTGGGAGCTCAGAGGGGTGGATCACCTGAGGTCAGGAGTTCAAGACCAGCCTGGTGAAAATGGTGAAACCCTGTCTCTACTAAAAATAAAAAAATTAGCAGGGCGTGATGGCACACACCAGTAATCCCAGCTACTTGGGAGGCTGAGACAGGAGAATCGATAGAACCCAGGAGGCAGAGGTTGCAGTGAGCTGCGATCATGCCACTGCACTCAAGCCTGGCCAACAGGGCGAGACTCCATCTAAAAAAAAAAGTGTCCGTCTAAAATAATAATTGGTAACAGTCAGTGCCAGAGGAAGAGACAGTCTCCTGATAGATAGAAACACCTGGCACTGGTGATCAGCAGCTTCCTGATAAGCTCTCAGGAGTTGGGTGAGTAGGCTCAAGCATGCGCATTAATCCTGTTGCCCACTCCAGCCTGGGCAACAGGAGCAAAACAGTGTCTCAAAAAAAAAAAAATTAGCCGGTCGTAGTGGCGCATGCCTGTAACAGCAACCACCCAGGAGGCTGAGTCCTGAAAATTGCTTGAACCTGAGAGGTGGAGATTGCACCACTGCGCTCCAGACTAGGCAACATGGTGAGACCCTGTCTCAAAAAAAAAAAAAGAGTGACAGCTCCTATGCCAAACTTAGCAAAGTAAGACAATTAATTTTTCTCGTCATCATTTTAAATAGAGTAACAGAGAAAGTAGGAATGATTATCTTAAAACCACAACAACTATTTTCTTCTATGTCCCTTTCATTTAAAAACTATATAACAGGCCGGGTGTGGTGGCTCACACCTGTTATCTCAGCACTTTGGGAGGCAGAGGCAGGCAGACCAACTGAGGTCAGGAGTTCGAGATCAGCCGGACCAACATGGTAAAACTCCGTCTCTACTAAAAATACAAAATTAGCCGGATGTGGTGATGCGTGCCTGTAATCCCAGCGACTCGTGAGGCTAAGACAGAAGAATTGCTTGAATCTGGTTCAAGCAGAGGTTGCAGTGAGCTGAGATCACACCACTGCACTCCAGCCTGGGTGACAGAGCAAGACTCCATCTCAAAAAATAAAATAAATAAAAAATACTATACAACAAAACAAGGACAGAGTGAAACTAAGCACACAATAATTTCAGCTATTCTAAAAGCGCATCTAGGAAGTGGCAGAATTGAAGTTAATTAAACAAGAGAAAAAAAAAAAAAACAAGAGAAAAAAATTTAATGACAGGCACGGTGGCTCACACCTGTAATCCCAACAACACATTGGGAGGCCGAGACCGGCGGATCACCTGAGGTCAGGAGTTCAAGACCAGCCTGATAAACATAGTGAAACTAAAATACAAAAAAGTAGCTGTGCGTGGTGGCCCACACCGGTAATCCTAACTACTCAGGAGGCTGAAGCACGAGAATCACTTGAACCCGGGAGGCGGAGACTGCAGTGAGCCGAGATTGCACCACTGTACTCCAACCTAGGCAACAGAGCAAGACTCCATCTCAAAAAAAAAAAAAAAAAAAAGGTAGGTGAAATGCTGTTTGCCTGTAGTCCCAGCTACTCGAGAGCTGAGGTGGCAGGATTGCTTGAGCCCAGAAGGCTGCAAGGAGCCCTAATCATGCCACTGTACTCCAGCCTGGGTGACACATTGTGAGCCTGTCTCAAAAACTAATAAAAATAAAATTAAATTAATTTTGAAGTTAAGCTGCTCCATTACAAGAGGTCACCTGTTTTTGTTTATTACAATTATTTTTTTACACGAAGGAAATTATGCAAATCTTAAGTCATAAAACATGATGAATTTTTCCAGCTTTATTACATGCAATAAAATACATACAATAAAATTCACCCATCTTAAATGTAGAGTTTGATGAATTTTATTGATGCATATAGCTGTATAACTCCCACCACAAACAAAATATAGAATATTTCCATCACTCTAAAAAGTTTTCTCATGCCTTTTGATCTCCTACCCTGCCCTACCCACATCCTTCCTACCATAGGACCCGGCAACTGTTGCTCTATTTTACAGCACTACGATTTTGCCTTTTTGAAAATTTCATGTAAGTATTTATACATATGCAAAGTATATAGTCTTTTGTATTTTAGTTCTTTTACTTGGTATGTGTTTTTGAGATTCATCTTTGCTGCATGTATAAATACTTATTTTCTATTGCTGAGCAATCTTCCTTCGTAACCAGTTGATGAATGTTTGGGTTGTTTCCAGGTTTTGATTAATATGAATAACTATCAATATAAACATTTGTGTGCAGTCTTTGAACATTTTTTTCCCTCTGTTGCCCAGACTGGAGTGCAGTGATGTGATCATGGCTCACGGCAGCCTCACCTTCCTGGGCTTAAGCAATCCTCGTACTTCAGTCTCCTAAGTAGCGGGGACTACAGGCGTGCGCCACTTTTTGTATGTTTTGTAGAGTCACGCCATGTTGTCCAGGTTGTTCTTGAACTCCTGGCCTCAAGTGTCCCATCCGCCCCAGCCTCCCAATGTGCTGGGATCACAACAAGCATGAGCCATCGCCCCTGGCCTGACCATACATTTTTCTTTCCCTTTAATTTTCTATGTGTTGGGTTCATGGGTCCAATGGCAAGTATATGTTAAACTTCCTAAGATATTGCCATATTCTTTACCAAAGTGGCTACCCATTTTGCATTCCAACCAGCAGTGTGTAAAAGTTCTAGTTGTTCTACATCAAGGCCATCTTTAGAAGTGAATCTTCCCAGACTTTAAAGAACATGCATATATTATGTATTTTTAATGTAAAAATGGTTCACACATATCACTGAATATATCAGGATCATCCTTGTATTGTCTAAATTATACTTCTGTGACAATTTTTTTTTAATTAATTATTTCTTTTGAGATGGAGTTTCACTCCTGTTGCCCAGGCTGGAGTGCAATGGCGCGATCTTGGCTCACCGCAACCTCCGCCTCCCAGGTTCAAGCGATTCTCCTGCCTCAGCCTCACGAGTAGCTGGGATTATCGGGATGCGCCACCATGCCCGTCTAATTTTTTTGTATTTTAGTAGGGACGGGGTTTCTCCATGCTGGTCAGGCTGGTCTCGAATTTCTGACCTCAGGTGATCCACCCTCCTCGGCCTCCCAAAGTGCTGGGATTACAGGCGTGAGCCACCGCGCCTGGCGTTCTGTGACAATTTTAATGCTGTGTTCCAATGTATGAATCTCCCATTATTTATGTATTTATTATTATTATTATTATTTTTTGAGATGGAGTTTTGCTCGTCGCCAGGTTGGAGTGCCACGGCACAATCTTGGCTCACTGCAACCTCTGCCTCCCAAGTTCAAACAATTTTCCTGCCTCAGCCTCCTGAGCAGCTGGGATTATAGGCACCCACCACCGTGCCCGGCTAACTTTTGTATTTTTAGTAGAGACGGGGTTTCACCAGGTTGGCCAGACTGGTCTCCAACTCCTGATCTCAGATCTACCTGCCTCGGCCTCCTAAAGTGCTGGGATTACAGGCGTGAGCCACCGCGCCCAGCCTCTCCCATTATTTATTACCAAACAAGGAAAGATAAAAAGGATGAGAAGGATTTTCGTTGGATTTATTCCTGATATTGGCATTTGGAATAAATTTTGTTTAGTGAGTCTAAGGTTTGCAAAGTTAAAAATCAGGTATTGGCTAATGTATAACATCATGATACAGGCTTTTTTTTTTTTTTTTTTTTGACACAGAGTCTCGCTCTGTCCCTCAGGCTGCAGTGCAGTGGCGCAATCTCAGCTCACTGCAAGCTCTGCCTCCCAGGTTCTCCTGCCTCAGCCTTCCGAGTAGCTGGGACTACAGGCGCCCACAACCACACCCAGTTATTTTTTTGTATTTTTAGTTGAGATGGGGTTTCACCGTGTTAGCCAGGATGGTCTCGATCTCCTGAACTTGTGATCTGCCTGCCTCGGCCTCCCAAACTGCTGGGATTACAAGCATGAGCCACCATGACTGACCGATACAGGATTGTTAAAATACTGAAGATATTTCATCACATAAAGGTATCTTTGGCCAGGCATGGTGTCTCACGCCTGTAATCCCAGCATTTTGGGAAGCTGAGGCGGGCAGATCATGAAGTCAGCTTATCGAGACCATCCTGGCCAACATGGTGAAACTCCATCTCTACTAAAATACAAACAAAACAAAACAAAACAAAATATTAGCCCGATGCGGTGGCACGCACCTGTAGTCCCAGCTACTTGGGAGGCTGAGGCAGGAGAATCTCTTGAACCCGGGAGGCGGAGGTTGCAGTGAGCCAAGTTCCTGCCACTGCACTCCAGGCTGGTAACAGAGCAAGACTCGGTCTCGAAGGAAAATAAAAAAGGTATTTGTGTTCAAGTGTCCGGTCACATTTCCCAGACCAATTCAGCTTTCCCTACACTCTTATCCTGTTGTATTTTCTTCCTAGCACTTATCTACTCATGTACTAGCTGACTCCCCTACTAGAGTATGAGCTCCATGTAGGCAGTATTTTTTTAATGTGGTTTTCCCAGGGTATAGACTGATGCATAGATTAACTAATTAAATATGGACTTGATATTTATGAAATTAATGAATTTAAGAAGGAGGCCCAAGCATACTTTTTATTTTTTCAGACAGAGTCTCACTCTGTCGTCGCCCAGGCTGGAGTGCAGTGGCACTATCTTGGCTCACTGCAACCTCTGCCTCCCAGGTTCAAGCAATTCTTCTGATTCAGCCTCCTGAGTAGCTGGGATTATAGGTGTGCGACAGCATGCCCGGCTAATTTTTGTATTTTTAGTAAGATGGGGTTTCACCATGTTGGCCAGGCTGGTCTGGAACTCCTGACTTCAAGTGATCCACCCACCTCGGCCTTTCAAAGTGCTGGGATTACAGGCATGAGCCACCACGCCTGGCCGCAAGCATACTTTTTATAATAACTGTATCTCACATGTATTCAGCATTTTCTATGGGCCAGGCTCAATTCTCATAACACTCTATAATAAAGCCATTACTTCTATTTTACAAACGAAGAAGTTAAAGCTCAAGAGTTAGCCAGGCGTGGTGGCTCACGCCTGTAATCCCAGCACTTTGGGAGGGATCACGAGGTCAGGAGATCGAGACCATCCTGGGTAACATGGTGAAACCCCGTCTCTACTAAAAATACAAAAAAAATTACCCAGGCATGGTGGCAGGCACCTGTAGTCCCAGCTACTTGGGAGGCCAAGGCAGGAGAATGGCGTGAACTCGGGAAGCGGAGGCTGCAGTGATCCCAGATCATGCCACTGCATTCCAGCCTGAGCGACAGAGTGAGACTCCGTCTCAAATAAATAAATAAATAAATAAATAATAAAGCTCAAGAGTTTTTAAGTAACTTGCCCAAGTTCACATTAGGATTCAAAACCAAGCACTGTGGTTCCACAGGCCCACTTTTTTTTTTTTGAGACAGCATTTCACTCTGGCACTCAGGTTGGTGTGCAGTAGTGTAATCATAGCTCACTGCAGCCTCAACCTCCTGGGCTCAAGTGATCCTCCCACCTCAGCCTCCTGAGTAGCTGGGACCACAGGCATGCACCACCACGCCTGTCTAATTTTATTTTTTTGTAGAGACAGGGTCTCCTTATGTAGCCTGGGCTGGTCTTGAAACTCCTGGAGCCAAGGAATTCTCCTACCTCGGAGTCCCAAATTGCTGGGATTACAGGCGTGAACCATTGCACACGGCCTACACTGTGTCTTTTGATAACAGTCTTGGGCTGACTCAGATTTCTATAAGTATCCCCCACATTTGGGGAATTCCTAGGCTGTCTTCTTTGTTTCTCAAGCTTGTCTTCCTTTGCCCTGGAAAACATCCTCATTTGTTATCTCTATTTTGGAGTAAATCTTCCTTCTCACCCCTATCGCACACAGAAGAAACTCAGCTTGTTGAAAGATTTTTATCACAACAAACCTTTCTAGGGATGGAGAATGTGTTCCAATGAATCTTCTCCCTTTACACAATCCTCTGGCTCTCTCCTCACTGTTCCTTGTCTTCCACACCTTCTCTCCTTGATTGTCTTCTGGGAATCCCCAACTCTTCACCTTTACTGTGACCTCTCTAAGCTTTCCACCTCCGAAGCTTAGCACCAGCTTCTACCCACACGCCGAAGGCTCAGTGCCACCTTAACCTCTTGCCCAAGGAAAAGGGTATTTCCCCTAAGGAAGAGCTGCTCTCTCCCTCAGAATCTAGTGCCAGTTTCCTCCCTGACACTCGGAGCATGCTTGCGAGGGGAAACCTCACTTCCCTGCAGCCACCCAAACTGAAAATAATACTCCTCTTTTTATTTTTCCAGACAGGGTCTGGCTCCGTCGGCCAGGCTGGAGTGGAATGGCGTGATCTTGGCTCACTGCAACCTCTGCCTCCCAGGTTCAAGCGATTCTCCTGCCTCAGCCTCCTGAGTAGCTGGGACTACAGGCGCATACCACCATGTCTGGCTAATTTCTGTATTTTTAGTAGAGATGGGGTTTCACCACGTTGGCCAGGCTGGTCTCGAACTCCTGACCTCGTGATCCTCCCACCTCAGCCTCCCAAAGTGCTAGGATTACAGGTGTGAGCCACTGCGCCCGGCCTACTCCTCTTTAATGTGAATAACAACCAAGGTGTTCTCAGTCTTGTAAAAACTGTGAATAAGATCATCTTAAACATTACTATGTTTATTGGTCTACTCGAAGTCACAATATAGGTAAACACAATATGCATGTTACACAAATACAGCTTCAAATGTCACTCTCCCAGTCCCACCTAGGTTACTAGTTTTAAAGAATTAGAGAAATTACAGGCCTGAGCCACCATGCCCGGCCAATTTTTGTATTTTTAGTAGAGACATGGTTTTGTCATTTTGGCCAGGCTGGCATCAAACTCCTGACCTCAAGTGATCCGCCTGCCTCAGCATCCCAAAGTGCTGAGATTACAGGTGCGAGCTACCGCACCCAGCCGGCCTTTTCAATATACATCTGGACCTTCAAGGTTTTATTTGAAAGGAGAAGTCCAGCACCCTTGTGTCAGTTGAAAAACAGGCTTCTTGTCTACATAAAGAACATGGGAGGCCAGGCGCTGTGGCTCACGCCTGTAATCCCAGCACTTTGGGAGGCCGAGACAAGCAGATCACCAGGTCAAGAGATCAAGACCATCCTGGCCAACATGGTGAAACCCCATGTCTACTACAAATACAAAAATTAGGTGGGCGTGATGGGGCGCACCTGTAGTCCCAGCTACTTGGGAGGCTGAGGCTGGTGAGTTGTTTGAACCCAGGAGGCAGAGGTTGCAGTGAGCCAAGATCGTGCCACTGCACTCCAGCCTGGCGAAAGAGCGAGACTCCATCTTAAAAAAAAAAGAATATGGGAATTGGGAATATGAGAAAAGAGATAATAATTTTGTTATTAAAATGCTCAGAACAAGAGTCACTATAGGTCATGGAGACAATGATACAGAGTGGCCCCAAACCACAGGTGCAAGGGACCAAAGTACCCAAAGAACAGCGATGAAGGCGAGTCCGCAGCTATAGGCACAAAACACGTTACTCCTAGGTTGAAGGCTGGTCCCAGAAATGGGATGAGACCAGGGTTAGGGGGACCCAGTAAGCACTGGTTCATTCTGGAACCCCTAGGATAAAGGGGGGACACCCTGTTCAATCCAGTCTGCCGTAAGTGCAGGAAAAAGATAGTAGGGAAACTAGAAGAGATGCCTTTTCCCTTCTCTCTTCTGTTCTCTCTTCACAGATGGGTAATCACGTCTCCATACCACAAGACGTGCCCTTTGGATACATCTCAAGAACTGGGATAAGTTCAACCCCCAAACCCTAAAATGAAAAACTAATTTTCCTTTGCAAAACCAGAAGAACTCTGGCCAAAAGTACAAATTTTAATTTTTTTTTTTTTTGAGATAGAGTCTTGCTCTTTCGCCCAGGTTGGAGTGGCGCCATCTCGGCTCACTGCAAGCTCCGCCTCTCAGGTTCATGCCATTCTCCTGCTTCAGCCTCCCCAGTAGCTGGGACTACGCCCGGCTAATTTTTTGTATTTTTAGTAGAGACAGGGTTTCACTGTGTTAGCCAGGAGGGTCTCGATCTCCTGACCTCGTGATCTGCCCACCTCGGCCTCCCAAAGTGCTGGCATTACAGGCGCGGGCCACCGCGCCTGGCAAAAGTACAAATTTTAATACCGTCCTCCAGCTGGACCTTGCCTGCCACCATCAGGGCAAATAGTCAGAGGTCCTCTATTTACAAACCTTCATGGCCTGAAGGAAAAACCCCACTCCTTATAAAGCTTGTAAGGCAAACCCCACTGTCCTAGCTATGCTTAGCTGCCTTTTCCAGGGCTCTCCATTGGGACTCCCCTGCTGACTCCCTTCTCCTCCAAAAGCCAAGGGGAAAAATTGCCTCCTCCTCCTCCACAGGTCAAAAAGTGAAAAACAGCCACCCAGCTCCTCCGCTGTTTATCTCACTCTCAGAACTTGGCAATAAGCCCTGCCCTACACAGAGCCCCTTAGTTCTCCCTCCAGGCTCTGCCTGTTAGAGGAAGTAAGTGAGCCAGTTGGACCCATCCAAATCCTCATCTCCTTTTCAGCCTGGACCTCTGGCAAATTAAAAAAAAAAAAAACCTAGGAAAGTTCTCAAATGACCCTGAGAGGCTCATTGAAGGTTCCCAAATATTGGCCCTTACATTTATTTATTTATTTATTTTTTGAGACAGAGTGTCGCTCTGTCACCCAAGCTGGAGTGCAGTGGTATGATCTCGGCTCACTGCAACCTCCACCTCCTGGGTTCAAGCGATTGTCCTCCCTCAGCCTCCCGAGTAGCTGGGACTACAGATGCACGCCACCCATGCCCAGCTAATTTTTCTGTTCTTAGTAGAGACAGGGTTTCGCCATGTTGGTCAGGCTGGTCTTGAACTCCTGACCTCAGGTGACCCACTTGCCTCAGCCTCTCAAAGTGCTGGGATTATAGGCATGAGCCACTGTGCCCGGCCAGCCCTTACATTTAGATTAACTTGAAAGGACATAAATATCCTCCTGGGACAAGCCCTCTTATGAGAAGAAAGAGAAACCAGAATCTGTGAAGCAGTCAGACACTGTGGGGATGAATTACACCTGGCAAACGTCAACTACTCTCGAGGGGCTACAGCTGTTCCCCAACAAGACCCCAACTGGGACTACAATATCCAAGCAAAAATATGGGCTGGGAACCACATGCTGCTGTGTCTAATAGAGGGAATATAATAAAGTAAGGTTAAGTCTATAAACTCTAGTAAGTTAGCCACCATAAATCAGGGGCCAACCAAAAATCCTATAGCCTTTCTCAAAAGACTACAGGAAACCCATATTAAGCATACCAACTTAAACCCAGAATCCCCCAAGGGACAACTAGTCCTAAAGGACCATTTCTTTACCCAAGCCATCCTGGATATCAGGAAAAATTACAAAAGTCAGCCTTAGGACCCAGTGCTCCTATGCCAGAAATCCTCAAATGAGCCTCCTTGATCTTTTATAACCAAAATCAGGACAAGGAGGACAGAGCTAAGGAAAACGAAAATGTAGGGACAAGAGGCAGGCTTAACTACTAGCTGTTGTGCAAGCCCACCAGCCCCCTCCAGGTTGCCTTCAAGACACTCCTCCAGGTAACTGCCATCAGTGGGGAAGACTAGGCCACTAGAGAAGGAATTGCCCAAATGGAAGGATGCCACGCATAGCCTGCCCAATCTGCCATAAGCTCGGCCACGGGAAAGACTGTCCCAGGAGACAAAAGGCCTCCCGGTCAGATCTCCACCCAATAATAGCCTTGAACTGAAGAGGCTCTCTGCTCACCAGCTTCCAAATCAGACATCGTCATTAAAGGAACAAAGCCAAGGGCAACTCTGGAAGTGGCAGGTAGGACTCTATACATTTCCTTCAAAATACAAGAGCTGTCTACTTTATGCTAACCTCCTTCTCCAGGCAGCTTTCCTCCAAATCCTGTCGGGTAATGGGGGCAAGTGGCACCCCTTTCTTTCTTTCTTTTTTTTTTTTTGAGACAGAGTCTTGCTCTGTTGCCCAGTCTGGAGTACAGTGGCGCAATCTCGGCTCACTGCAAGCTCCACCTCCCAGGTTCACGCCATTCGCCTGCCTCAGCCTCCCGAGTAGCTGGGACTACAGGTGCCCACCACCATGCCCGGCTAATTTTGTTTTTGTATTGTTAGTAGAGACAGGGTTTCACTGTGTTAGCCAGGATGGTCTCAATCTCCTGACCTCGTAATCCGCCCGCCTCAGCCTCCCAAAGTGCTGGCATTACAGGCATGAGCCATTGTGCCCGGCCCCCTTTATATCTTTTTGACATCCCTACTTAAGACCCGAGGAGCCTTCTATATTTGTGGCCAGTTATTTCACCAATGCCTCTACACTAACTGAACTGGAATGTGAACCATAGGCTGTGTATCCCCAGACATCTTCAGAGCCCCTGGCAATCTCTCTTCAGTACCAATCTATGGATCTATGTGCAGTGGCACGATCTCAGCTCATTGCAACCTCTGCCTCCCAGGTTCAAGTGATCCTCCTGCCTCAGCCCCCCTAGTAGCTGGGATTACAGGTATGTGCCCAGCTAAATTTTGTATTTATAGTAGAGACAGAGTTTCACCATGTTGGCCAGGCTGGTCTCAAACTCCTGACCTCAGGTGATCCACCTACCTCAGCCTCCCAAAGTGCTGGGGTTACAGGTGTGAGCCACCGCACCCGGCCCAGGCATTCCATCTTGCCCAGGGTGAAGAGGGCTATCCAATTAATTCCCCTTCTTGCTCAATGTGGCATTATATCCAGTATGGGAACCAGAATTGCCGAAGTCATTAGAAGCCTCCTTGACCATATCTCAGCAGACAGCCAACACTGATGCCACAGCTAAAACCTTAATAGCCGTGCAAGAACAAATTGACTCATTAGCAGCCATAGTCCTCCTAAATTGCTGAGGACTATATATGTTAATGGCAGCACAGGGAATCATTTGTTTAGCCTTAGATGAAAAATGTTGCTTTTGGTTGAATCAATTGGAAAAGTATAAGGCAACATCAGACACCTTGTAAATTGAGTCTCCTATTTATGGGAACAAGCCTCTCAGGGTTGGTTAGATTGGGAGGGAACATGGAAATGGTTCTCCTGGTTTGTCCTCTTTTATGCCTACTTGTTAGTCTCCTACTTTTGCTTCTTTTTGGTCCATGTCTTCTAAATCTGATAACCCAATGTTTCCTGTCACCTCTGGCCATCAAGCTCCAGATGACCCCCAGTGAGGGATACCATCCTCTCAATATTCAAGAGTCACCCTTCTACAGAGGACCCTTAGACGACCCATCAATGAGACACAACAGAGGCGAAATCCTGCCCATCTCCCTTGGACCTGGCTAGATAGCACTTTCACCAACCCGCAAAGCCACCCTTGCTGGAATCATATACGCCTCTTGAGATTTTGGTCCATGAAGACATGGACCCAAAAACAGCAAAAGTGGGCCGGGTGTGGTGGTTCACGCCTGTAATCCCAGCACTTTGGGAGGCCGAGGTGGGTGGATCACCTGTGGTGGGAAGTTAGAGACCAGCCTGGCCAACACAGTGAAACCCTGTTTCTACTAAAAATATGAAAATTAGCTGGGCGTGGTGGTGTGTGCCTGTAATCCCAGGTACTCAGGAGGCTGAAGCGGGGGAATTGCTTGAATCTGGGAGGTGGAGGTTGCAGTGAGCTGAGATTGCACCACTGCACTCCAGGCTGGGTGACAGAGAGACTCCATCTTAAAAAAAAAAAAAAAAATCAATGATCAGATTCTCCATGATTAAGGAATTGATACAAATAGAAAGTTGGGGGAGGGGACTAAAACTGGCCCAATTGTCCCATAGAACTGATGTCAATTGCTTAATGGGACTAATGCTTATAGTTTCTTTTGAATAAAACAAAATGGATTCAGTCTTAAAACTTAAGAAAGTTACATTTATTTTATCTGAGCTCCTTTCTCAGGAAACCAACCATCAGGGCTTCCAGATAGTATCTAGGAACTGAAACTCACCAGGATCACTGCATGAGGACAGAGAGGTGCCAGACCCTTCACCCATCATGATTCTCTATCCAACTACCTGTTTGACCAGCTCCTCTTCCTTATCCCACTTTAATTTCCATTTTTCTGTATGAAGTTATATTTCTTCCCTGATAAATAAATGCCTGAATTTAATTGCTTAGGGAGATGGATTTGAAACTGATCTACCATCTCCTCAACTGCAGTATGATTAAAGCCCTCTTCTCTGGCAATACTTGTCTCAGTGATGGGCTTTTTTTTTTTCTTTTCTTTCCTTTTTTTTTTTTTTTTTTTGAGACAGAGTTTTGCTTTTGTTGCCCAGGCTGGAGTGCAATGGTGAGATCTTGGCTCTCCCCAACCTCCGCCTCCCAGGTTCAAGCGATTCTCTTGTCTCAGCCTCCCGAGTAGCTGGGATTACAGGTGCATGCCACCATGCCTGGCTAATTTTTGTATTTTAGTAGAGACAGGGTTTCATCAGATTGGTCAGGCTGGTCTCAAACTCCTGACCTCAGGTGATCTGCCTGCTTTGGCCTCCCAAAGTGCTGGGATTACAGGCGTGAGCCACTGTGCCCAGCAGCGATTGGCTTTCTATGCAGCCAGCAACAAGACCAAGATAGAACTCGTGGTGTTTCAGTAACAATTCCCTGGAGATTATGATTTCACCGGTCAAAGGCAGAGCCTAGGAATCAGTATTGTTAACATGTCTCTCAGATAATCCTTGTCCTTGCTCATTAGGAAACTGCAACTCTAAAATAAACATCAGATTTTGTCATTGTAGATCTATTTAAAATTAAAACCTCTTCAGTGGCTCCCTGATATGGTTTAGATTTGTGTCCCTACCCAAATCTCATGTCAAACTGTAATCCCCAGTGTTGGAAGAGGGTGTCAGGTTCCAACCTGAGCTGGGGTCCAAGAGGAGCTGGTGGATGGGTGGTGGGTAGCTGAAAGAATACTCTAGGGACCATAGGCAGTTGGGACACGGTCTTATTATCTCTCTCTCTCCCACAGAGTCAGCAGTGCAGTTATATTTTTCACAGACAATAGTGGCTCAAAGCCAGGTATGAGCTCACACAAACAGGATACATCAAAATGGCTACATAAATGTGATTACATAGTGCATGGAATTGTGCACTTGTGGTCCCAACCTGCTGTCATGATGTACTGGATGTCTGCCTCAGCCTACTCCTGACTGAAGCACAGCCATTTTCCTTACAGAGGGGCCTGGTGGAAGGTGATTGCATCATGGGGGCACATTTCCCTCTTTCTGTTCTCGTGATAGTGATTTCTCACAAGATCTGGTAGCTTAAAAGTGTGTAGCCCCTTCTCCTGCTCTCTATTCCTCCTGCTCTGGCCACATAAGATGTGCCTTCTTCCTCTTCACCTTCCGCCATGACTGTAAGTTTCCTGAGGCCTCTCCAGCCAGCTTCCTGTATAGCCCAAAGAACTGTGAGCCAACTAAACCTCTTTTCTTATAAATTACCCAGTTTCAGGTATTCATTTATAGCTGTGAGAGAACAAACTAATACAGAAAATTGGTACTGGAAAGTGGGGGCATTGCTATAAAGATACCTGAATATATGGAAGCAGCTTTGGAATTGGGTACTGGGTAGAGGTTGGAATGGATTGGAGGCTCAGAAATGACAGAAAGATGAGGGAGAGTTTGGAACTTCCTAGAGACTTGTTAAATTGTGATCTAAATGCTGAGAGTGATCTGGACAATGAAGTCCAGGGTGAGGTGGTCTCAGATGGAGATAAGGAACTTATTGGGAACTGGAGTAAAGGTCACTCTTGCTATGCTTTAGCAAAGATACTGGTGGCATTGTGCCGCTGCCCTAGAGATCTGTGGAGATTTGAACTTGACAGAGATGATACAGGGTATCTGGTGGAAGAAATTTCTAGGCAGCAAAGCATTAGAGATGTGGCCTGACTGCTTCTAATAGTGTATGCTTATATGTGTGAATAAAGAGTTGATCTACAACTGGAACTTATATTTAAAAGGCAAGCAGAGCATGAAAGTGTGGAAAATTTGCAGCCTGGCCATGTGGTAGAAAAGAAAAACCCTTGGGAGCCTGAGGCGGGTGGATCACCTGAGGTCAGGAGTTGGAGACCAGACTGATTGACAATGTGGTGAAATCCCATCTCTACTAAAAATACAAAAGTTAGCCGGATGCGTTGGCATGTGGCTATAGTACCAGCTACTTGGGAGGGTGAGGCAGAAGAATCACTTGAACCTGGAGGGTGGAGGTTGCAGTGAGCCAAAAACACGTCATTGCACTCCAGCCTGGGCCACAAGAGGGAAACTCTGTCTCAAAAGAAAAAACAAAAAACAAAAAAACAAAATCCATTTTCAGGACAGAAATTCAAGCCAGCTACAGAAATTTGCAGAAGTAAAGAGGAGCCAAGTGCTAATAGCTAAGACAGTGAGGAAAAGGCCTCAAAGGCATTTCAGAGACCTTTGCAGCAGCCCCACCCAGAAAAATGGGGGCAGAGGCCTAGGAGGGAAGAATGGTTTTGCAAGCCAGGCCCAGGGTCCTGCTGCCCTGCGCCTTTTGCCATGATGCCTCCCCAGCCATGCTTCAAGTACAGCCTTTGGAACGATGAGCCAATGAAACCTGTTTTTTTTTTTTTTAAGACAGAGTCCCGTTCTGTCGCCCAGGCTGGAGTGCAATGGCGTGATCTTGGCTCACTGCAACCTCTGCCTCCCAAGTTCAAGCAATTCTCCTGCCTCAGCCTCCCTCCCGAATAGCTTGGATTACAGGCTGTCAGGCCTCTGAGCTGAAGCTCAGTCATTATAACCCCTGTGACCTGCACATACACATCCAGGTGGCCTGCAGGAGCCAAAAAATCTGGAGCAGCAAAAGAAAAAAACTACAAAGAAGTAAAACAGCCAGTTCCTGCCTTAACTGATTAACTAACATTACAATATTTTACTATTGTGACTTGTCCCTGCCCTACCTTAGCTAATCGATTGACTTTGTGACATTCTTCTTCTGGACAATGTGTCTTATGATTTCTCTACCATGCACCTTCTCCACCATGGTGCCTTCTCCCCCAGGCACCATGCACCTCTGCTAACAATAGATAACCACCTTTTGCTGTAATTTTCCATTACCTACTCAACTCCTATAAAGCAACCCCTTCCCCATCTCCCTTCGCTGACTCTCTTTTCGGACTCAGTTCACTTGCACTCAAGTGAATAAACAGCTTTATTGCTCACACAAAGCCCGTTTGGTGGTCTCTTCACACGGACGCGCTTGACACAGGCGTCCGCCATCATGCCTGGCTAATTTTTGTATTTTTAGTAGAGATGGGGTTTCACCACGTTGGCCAGGCTGGTCTCGAACTCCTGACCTCAAGTGATCCACCTTCCTCAGCCTCCCAAAGTGTTGGGATTATAGGCGTGAGCCACCGTGCCTGGCTGAAACCTCTCTTCTTGTAAATTACCCAGTTTCAGGTTTTTTTTTTTTTTTTTTTGAGATGGAGTCTCAGTCTTGTCACCCAGGCTGGAGTGCAGTTGCTCAATCTCGGGTCACTGCAACCTCCATCTTCTGGGTTCAAGCTATTCTCCTGCCTCAGTCTCCTGAATAGGTAGCACATGCCCATAGTCCCAGCTACTTGGGAGGCTGAGGCTGGTGGATTGCTTGAACCCAGGAGGTGGGGGTTGCAGATCATGCCACTGCACTCCAGCCTGGGTAACAGTGACAGTCCATCTTAAAAAAAAAAAAAAAAAAAAAAAAGAAAGAAAAATTCCCCAGGTGCAGCCAATGTTGAGAACCACCAGAAATAATCAAGCCTGAGCTGTTTAACCTGTTGTTGAAAGCCCAACCATGAAAGTCTCCTGCCTGCCTTTCTAGCCCTATTTTCTATGACACTTGTGCATATGCACGCTACAGTCCAGCCTTGCCAAATTATCTTCAAATAGGGTCATGTAAAGATTTAAAAAATTGGCCAGGTGCGGTGGCTCAAGCCTGTAATCCCAGCACTTTGGGAGGCTGAGACGGGCAGATTACAAGGTCAGGAGATCGAGACCATCCTGGCTAACACGATGAAACCCCGTCTCTACTAAAAAATACAAAAAAACTCGCCGGGCGAGGTGGCGGGCACCTGTAGTCCCAGCTACTTGGGAGGCTGAGGCGGAGAATGGCGTAAACCCGGGAGGCGGAGCTTGCAGTGAGCCCAGATCCGACCACTACACTCCAGCCTGGGTGACAGAGCGAGACGCCGTCTCAAAAAAAAAAAAAAAAAAAAAAAAAGATTAAAAAAATTAAATTACCTGTAATTCCCAAACCTATGGTACTTTCATACATCTAGGTCTTTCCACAATTTATCCTCACTTTGTCTTGAATACTTTTACTGTCCTGGCAAACAGTTATTCTCCCACAAGGATGAAATTCCTGGTTGGGCACTGTGGCTCACGTCTGTAATCTCAGCACTTTGAGAAGCAGAGGCAGGCGGATCACTTGAGGTCAGGAGTTCAAGAGCAGCCTAACCAACATGGTGAAACCTCGTCTCTACTTAAAAATACAAAAGTTAGCCGGGCATGGTGGCAGGTGCCTGTAATCCCAGCTACTCAGAAGGCTGACGCAGGACAATTGCTTGAACCCAGGAGGTTGAGGTTGTAGTCAGCGGAGATTGTGTGACTGCACTCCAGGCTGGGCAATGGAGCAAGACTCTCCTTTTGGAGGTTCCTCTGGCACATGTGCTCAGGCAGAGTAAAACACTTCCTTCTTTGTGCTAAACTACCCCTCCTGGCACAGAGCTGTATTACTATAATTATCACAGCAATATTATATCTTGAGCACAGGAACTATGTCTGGTTCATCTTTATATCCCTTGCACCTAGCAGAGGGTAGGAACAGAGCAGGGAGCCAATAAATGCTTGTTGACTTAGTGAAAGCACTCACAAGAAACAAAATTAAAACAAGCAGGAACATTACCCTTTTTATAAAAATCTGAATATAATCTAATCATCTAACCCTTTTTTTTTTTTTTGTAGAGACAGGTGTCTCACTATGTTTCTTAGGCTGGTCTTCAACTCTTGGCCTCAAGTGATCCTTCTGCCTTGGCCTCCCAAAGTGTTGGGATTACAGGCATGAGTCACCACACTTGGCCCATATTAAGATCTTAATTAGGAAATAATTTTTAAGGCCAGGTGTGGTGGCTCATGCCTGTAATCCCAGCACTTTGGGAGGCGCCAAGGCAGGTGGATCACCTGAGGTCAGGAGTTTGAGACCAGCCTGGCCAACATGGTGAAACCCTGTCTCTACTAATAAAAATACAAAAAATTAGCTGGGTATAGTGGTGGGAGCCTATAATCCCAGCTACTCAGGAGGCTGAGGCAGAATTGCTTGAACCCAGGAGGCAGAGGCTGCAGTGAGCTGAGATCACGCCATTGCACTCCAGCCTGGGCAACAAGTGCGAGACACCCTCTCAAAAAATAAATAAATAAAAATAATTTTTTTTTTTTTGAGACGGAGTCTCGTTCTGTCACCCAGGCTGGAGTGCAGTGGCCGGATCTCAGCTCACTGCAAGCTCCGCCTCCCAGGTTTACACCATTCTCCTGTCTCAGCCTCCCGAGTAGCTGGGACTGCAGGCGCCCGCCACCTCGCCGGGCTAGTTTTTTATATTTTTTAGTAGAGACAGGGTTTCACGGGGTTAGCCAGGATGGTCTCGATCTCCTGACCTCATGATCCGCCCGTCTCGGCCTCCCAAAGTGCTGGGATTACAGGCCTGAGCCACCGCGCCCGGCCAATAAAAAGAATTTTTAAGCTGTAGGTCTCCTGTGGAGAAATACACCTTGAAAGCACTCCAAAGACAGTAATAAGCCATTTCCTTAATTAACTATCATAACTTAGTTTGCATGTTCATTCCAAGGCCTTGAAATAATCCTGTTTCTTCATATGTATCTGATATGGCTTGGGTGTGTCCCCATTCAAAACTCATTTTGAATTGTAACTCTCACAATTCCCATGTGTCACGGGAGGAACCTGGTGGCAGGTGATTGAATTATGGGGGCGGGTCTTTCCTGGGCTGTTCTCATGATAGTGAATACATCTCACAAAATCTGATGGTTTTAAAAATGGGAGTTTCCCTGCACAAACTCTCTCTTTGCCTGCCACCATACATGTAAGATGTGACTTGCTCTTTGCCTTTTGCCATGATTGAGAGGCCTCCCCAGCCATGTGAAACTAAGTCCATTAAACCTTTTTTACTTCTGTCTTAGGTATGTCTTTATTAGCAGCATGAAAATGGATTAATACAGCAATTTGGTACCAGAAGTGGAGTGCTGCTGAAAAGATACGTGAATATGTGGAAGTGACTTTGGAACTGGGAAATAGGCAGAGGTTGGAACAATTTGGAGGGTCAGAAGAAGAGAGGAAAACGTGGGACAGTTTTGAATTTCCTAGAAACTTGCTGAATGGCTTTGACCAAAATGCTGATAATAATATGGACAATGAAATCCAGGATGCAGTGCTCTTAGATGGAGATAAGAAACTCGTTGCAAACTGGAGCAAAGGTGACTCTTGTTATGTTTTAGCAAATCTACTGGTGGCATTTTGCCCCTGCCCTAGAGACTGGTGGAACTTTGAACTTCAGAAAGATGATTTAAGGTATCTGGTGGAAGAAATTTCTAAGCAGCAAAGCATTCAAGAGGTGACTTGGGTGCTGTTAAAGGCATTCAGTTTTTTTTTTTTTGAGATGGAGTCTTGCTCTGTTGCTACCTGGAAAAGAATGGCGCAATCTCGGCTCACTGCAACCTCCACCTCCTGGGTTCAAGCATTTCTCCTGCCTCAGCCTCCTGAGTAGCTGGGATTACATGAGTGCACCACCACGCCAAGCTAATTTTTGTATTTTTAAGTAGAGACAGGGTTTTACCATGTTGGCTAGGATGGTCTTGATCTCCTGATCTGCCCACCTTGGCCTTCCAGAGTGCTGGGATTACAGGCGTGAGCCACTGTGCCCGGCTGGCATTCAGTTTTATAAGGGAAGCAAAGCATAAAAGTTCAGAAAATTTGCAGACTGACAATGTGATAAAAAAGAAAATCCTGGCCAGGTGTGGTGGCTCATGCCTGTAATCCCAGCACTTTGGGAGGCCAAGGCAGGTGGATTACCTGAGTTTGGGAGTTCAAGACCAGTCTGACCAACATGGAGAAACAACGTCTCTACTAAAAATAGAAAATTAGCTGGGCTTGGTGGCACATGCCTGTAGTCCCAGCCACTTGGGAGGCTGAGGCATGAGAATTACTTGAACCTGGGAGGTGGAGGTTGTGGTGAGCTGAGTTTGCACCACTGTACTCCAGCCTGGGCAACAAGAGCGAAACTCCATCTCAAAACAAAAAACAAACAAAAAAAGAAAATCCCATTTTCTGAGGAGAAATTCAAGCTGGCTGCAGAAATTTGCATAAGCAATGAGGAGCTGAATGTTAATCACCAAGACAATGGGGAAAGTCTTCAGGGCATGTGAGAGGTCTTCATCATACCCGCTCCCCCACTCCACCATTCACAGGCCTGGAGGCTTAAGAGGAAAAAGTGGTTTTGTGGGCTGGGCCCAGGGTCTCCATGCTGGTTGCAGCCTAGGGACTTGGTGCTGTACGTCCCAGCTGCTCAGCCATGACTGAAGGGGGCTAATGTAGAGCTTGGGCCATACAGAGGGTGTACGCCTCAAGCCTTGGCAGCTTTCACATGGTGTGCACAGAAGTCAAAATTGAGGTTTGGGAACCTCTGCCTAGACTTCAGAGGATGCATGAAAATGCCTGGATGTCCAGGTAGAAGTTTGCTGCAGGGGCAGGGCTCTCATGGAGAACCTCGGCTAGGGCAGTATGGAAAAGAAATGTGGGGTTGGAGTCCCTACGAAGAGTCCCTACTGGGACACCACCTAGTGGAGCTGAGAGAAGAGGGCCACTGTCCTCCAGACCCCAGAATGGTAGATCCACTGACAGCTTGCACCACGTGCCTTGAAAAATCACAGACACTCAACACCATCCTGTGAAAGCAGCTGGGAGGGAGGCTGGGAGGTAAAGTCACAGGGGTGGAGCTGCCCAAGACTATGGGAACCCACCTCTTGCATCAGCATGACCTGGATGTGAAACATGGAGTCAAAAGAGGTCATTTTGGAGCGTTAAGATTTAATTGCCCCACTCAATTTCAGACTTGCAAGTGGCCTGTAGCCCCTTTGTTTTGGCCAATTTTTCTCATTTGAAACGGCTGTATTTACCCAGTGCCCATGCCCCTATTGTAGCTTGGAAGTAACTTACCTGCTTTTGATTTTACAGGCTCACAGATGGAAGTGACTTGCCTTATCTCAGATGAAATGTTGAACTGTGGAGTTTTGAGTTAAAGCTGAAATAAGACTTTGGGGGACTGTTAGGAAGGCATGATTGGTTTTGAAATGTGAGGACATGAAATTTGGGAGGGGCCAGGGGAAGAATGATATGGTTTGGCTGTGTCTCCACCCAAATCTCACTGTGAATTGTAACTCCCACAATTCCCACATGTTGTGGAAGAAACCTGGTGGGAGGTGATTGAATTATGGGGTCAGGTCTTTCCTGGGCTCTTCTCGTGATAGTGAATATGTCCCAAGAGATCTGATTCTTTTAAAAATGGGAGTTTCCACCGGGCATGGTGGCTCACGCTTGTAATCCCAAGCACTTTGGGAAGCCGAGGCAGGCAGATCACGAGGTCAAGCGATCAAGACCATCCTGGCCAACATGGTGAAGCCCTGTCTCCACAAAAATACAAAAATGAGCTTAGCTGGGCGTGCTGGCATGCACCTGTAGTCCCAGCTATGTGGGAGGCTGAGGCAGGAGAATCACTTGAACCCAGGAGGCAGAGGTTTCAGTGAGCCAAGATCCTACCATTGCACTCCAGCCTGGTGACAGTGCAAGACTCTGTCTCAAAAACAAACATACAAACAAAAAACAGGAGTTTCCCTGCACAAGCTCTCTCTTTGCCTGCCACCATCCACATAAGATGTGACTTGCTCCTCCTTGCCTTTTGCCATGATTGTGAGGCCTCCCCAGCCATGTGGAACTGTAAATCCATTAAACCTCTTTTTCTTCCCAGTCTCGGTCGGGTATTTCTTTATCAGCAGTGTGAAAATGGACTAATACAGTATCTAAGACTTAAAAAAAAAAAATTTAAGGTGAAATTTATGTAACACAAACTCAACCATTTTAAAACGTACAATACAGTGGCATTTAGTAAATTCACAATGTTATGCAACTACCCCACCTATATCAAGTTCCAAAATAGTTTCATCACTCCCTGCAAAAAAACTCTGTATCCATTAAGCAGTTATTTTTCATTTTCCCCCTAGACCCTGGAAACCACAGGAACATTAACTTTTAAGTTATTCTAAGGAATTTTAAAGTCATAAAGTAGATATTAAAACAGATTTTAGATGGCTGTGCAACTGCTTCCAGTCATATAGAAAAGAGTTTTTTTCAATAATCTCAATTCCAGTTTTTATTAGCCATTTTATGTACATTGATACCAAGTCCTGAAAACTGATAAAAACATGTCCAGAATTCTTTTTTTCCTTTTCTGAGAAAGGGTCTTGACCTCTCACCCAGGATAGAGTGTAGTGGTGCAATCACAGCTCACTGCAGCCTCAATCTCCCAGCCTCAAGTGATCCCCCCAAGTCAGTCTCCTGAATAGCTGGGACTACAGGCACATGCCATCACACCCAACTAATTTTTTTATTTTTTGTAGAGATGAGGGCTCACTATGTTGCCCAGGTTAGTCTTGAACTCCTGGACTGAAGTGATCCTCCTGCCTTGGCCTCCCAAAGTGTTGGGATTACAGGCATGAGCCACAGGACCCGGCCCATGGTTTCTTATACAGTCAATGTACAAATGCTCATTTATATTTTGCACAATAATGAAGATAAAAATAACAATTACAGCAACATACAAATATGTACAAGGATTCAAGACAGACTTTGTTTTTTGGCTTATAACAATGTGTAGATACTACACAAAGAATGAGGATGTAATTTTCATTTACAAGCAAAATGTGACCAAAATCCCTTTTCTTCTTAAAATTGAAAAATGAAATTCTTGAGAATACTAATTAGTGACAGCCAAATCTATTTTAAATTAGCCATGGTTAAACATAGGTGAGTTAAACATTATGCCTTTCCAAAATTAACGTTTGCAGTTAGAAACATAAACATTTGATAAAACTTCTCAAAATTAATTATAAGTGGCTTTTTCATGTTCTCTGGATTCCAGACACATACTAGAAAAAGTAAATGTAAAAGAGGTGATATTTTGGAAAGCATCCCTAGCACTGAAAAAAGCATCCCTAATACTGAAAAGCATCCCTAGTATGGAAAAACATCTTCAGGAGTACCCAGTGGTACACCAGCAGGAAACTCATGATGTACTAAAAATACTGAGAACAAAGCGGGAGAATAAGCAGCTATTTTACTGATGTATTAAATATACTGGAATTATGAGGCATAAGATGATATTTATGTGGTTTTTAAAAGGTTTAAGGGCCGGGCGCGGTGGCTCAAGCCTGTAATCCCAGCACTTTGGGAGGCCGAGACGGGCGGATCACTAGGTCAGGAGATCGAGACCATCCTGGCGAACACGGTGAAACCCCGTCTCTACTAAAAAATACAAAAAACTAGCCGGGCGAGGTGGCGGGCGCCTGTAGTCCCAGCTACTCGGGAGGCTGAGGCAGGAGAATGGCGTGAACCCGGGAGGCGGAGCTTGCAGTGAGCTGAGATCCGGCCACTGCACTCCAGCCTGGGCGACAGAGTGAGACTCCGTCTCAAAAAAAAAAAAAAAGGTTTAAAATATTCTTAGGGACTCAATTAGATATTGAGAATGACTGATACTATGATCTCAAAAATAGTATAACACACATAATCATGGTGTTACCTTACTAACAGGAATTTAGTTTTTAATAACTAACTGAATTTTATTCTACTGGCTTGAGAAGCAGCTGCCTATTTTGAGAACTACATGAGTTAGTATGATCATATATAATTAAGTTAATGTCACAGAAACCAAAATGATAATAGTTTACAAAAGAAGAAAGTGCCCATTTATTGGGTTGTGACATCAGGCTGAGATGGCTTAGGGCTGGAAAGCAAGGATGAGTATAGCATTGGGGCTCAGGTACAAATCTGTTTATAAAGCTCAAGGAGAGAAAAGGCACGAGAAGGAGACAACCCTGAATGGTGGTAGCACCTGGATGTGGAATTACCACAGTGGGCCAGAGACAGGCTGGTACATAACCCTCTGGCCAGGTACTATGGGAACCAACCCCTTCCTTCAATATTAAATTGAGAATACAAATATCTCAAAGCATGCTTACCAAAAGTAGATTATTTATCCTCATATTACAACACACAGGAGGAGGAGACATTTATTTTTAAAAGAGAGCTAAAAAGTTATGGGGTTTCTCCTAATTTCAACTTGAAAACTAACTTAAGGAGCAAACATTAAAAAAAAAAATCCCTATTAATATATACATATTTTTGAGATGGAGTTTTACTCTTGTTGCCCAGGCTGAAGTGCAGAGGCACAACCTAGGCTCACCACAACCTCCGCTTCCTGAGTTCAAGCAATTCTGCCTCAGCCTCCCAAGTAGCTGGGATTACAGGCATGTGCCACCACACCTGGCTAATTTTGTATTTTTAGTAGAGATGGGGTTTCTCCATGTTGGTCAGGCTAGTCTCAAACTCCCGACCTCAGGTGATCTGCCCGCCTTGGCCTCCCAAAGTCCTGGGATTACAGGCGTGAGCCACTGCATCTAGCCGGACTATTAGTATTTTTTTTTTTTTTTTTTTGAGACGGAGTCTCGCTCTGTCGCCCAGGCTGGAGTGCAGTGGCCGGATCTCGGCTCACTGCAAGCTCCGCCTCCCGGGTTCACGCCATTCTCCTGCCTCAGCCTCCCCAGTAGCTGGGACTACAGGCGCCCACCACCACGCCCGGCTAGTTTTTTGTATTTTTTAGTAGAGACGGGGTTTCACCGTGTCAGCCAGGATGGTCTCGATCTCCTGACCTCGTGATCCGCCTGCCTCGGCCTCCCAAAGTGCTGGGATTACAGGCTTGAGCCACCGCGCCCGGCCACTATTAGTATTTTTAAAAGGCACTTAAAATATTCCTTTCCAGTCCAACTCAAAATACATCTCTGTCAATTACATTTTGGATAAATATTTTAAAAAGCACATTTTTGTGCAATTTTTTTCTTATAATCCAGCAATATTTACCATCCATAGGGCTAAAAGGTTTGAAGGACAGAGCTCCAACTTTCTGCAGAACAATCTGAAAGTGCTTTTATCATAGAAGCAAGAACATTAATGATTTGCTCTTTCACTGACAACATCCTGTAGTCGTTTCAGTAAAACATCATCATTTTCTTGACAGACGCGTTTGGCAGGGGATTCTGCATCACTATCGATGGCTATTACTCGCTTCTTGGTTCTCTGCTCACCTTGCCTTATCATGTTGTTGATCTCTTTCAAACTCTGTGCAGAAATAGAGAACGTGTGTGAGTAAAAGAGGGAGAAGGGAAATGGCAGCAAACAACCAAGTGAATTGTTTTTTCCTGTGTTCTATCCTCTATCCAAATCTTCACACTGGGATAAGGATTCTTTTTAAAACTTAGAACAACCTCATAAGGGATGGCTTGAACTAATCTTTTCAGGTGGCTTAAAAATTAGATTTAAGGCCAGGTGTGGTGGCCTGTAATACCAGCACTTTGGGAGGCCAAGATGGTTCAATCACTTGAGCCCAGGAGTTTGAGATCAGCCTGGGCAACATGGCAAACCTGGTCTCTACAAAAAATACAAAAATTAGGCAGGTGTGGTGGCCTGTGCCTGTAGTCTCAGCTACTCGGGAGGCTAAGGAGCATCACCTGAGCCTGGGGAGGTTGCGGCTGCAGTAAGCAGTGATCATGCCACTGTACTCCAGCTTGGGAAACAGAGTGAGACCCTGTCTGAAAAAACAAAACCAAAACAACTGAATTCACTGTATAATAGTAGTTCTCGATGACCAGAAGCAGAAGAAGCATCTATAATTTTTTTATTTTTTGAGACAGGTTCTCTCTCTGTTGCCCAGGCTGGAGTGCAGGGCATGATCTTGGCTCACTGCAAGCTTCACCTCCTGGGCTCAAGCTATTCTCCTGCCTCAGCCTCCCTAGCTGGGACTACAGGCACATGCCACCATGCCTGGCTATTTTTTTGTATTTTTAGTAGAGACAGGATTTTATCATGTTGGCCAGGCTGGTCTTGAACTCCCGGCCTCAAGTGATCCCCCAACCTTGGCTTCCCAAAGTGCTGGGATTACAGGGGTGAGCCACCATGCCTGGCCTTATCTGTTTTTTTTTTTGTTTATTTTTGAGACGAAGTCTTGTTCTTGTCACCCAGGCTGGAGTGCAATGGCACGATCTCAGCTCACTGCAACCTCTGCCTACTGGGTTCAAGCGATTCTCCTGCCTCAGCCTCCTGAGTAGCTGGGATTATAGGTGCCCACCACCATGCCTGGCTAATTTTTGTATTTTTAGTAGAGACGGGGTTTCGCCATGTTGGCCAGGCTGGTCTTGAACTCCTGATCTCGTGATCTGCCTGCCTCGGCCTCCCAAAGTGCTGGGATTACAGGCGTGAGCCACTGCGACCAGCCCTAATCTGTTTTAACAAGCCCTCCCAATGATTTTAAAGCTCCCTACAGTTTGAGATCCTCTTCCTTAGAGTAATGCTTTTCAATTTTTTTTTTTTTTTTTGAGACAGAGTCTTCTTCTGTCGCCCAGGCTGGAGTGAAAAAGGGGTGATCTCGGCTCACTGCAACCTCCGCCTCCTGGGCTCAAGCGATTCTCCTGCCTCAGCCTCCTGAGCAGAGTAGCTGAGATTACAGGTGCGGACCATCATGCCTGGCTAATTTTTTGTATTTTTAGTAGAGATGGGGTTTCGCCATGTTGCCCAGGCTGGTCTTGAACTCCTGAGATCAGGCAATCCGCCTGCCTTGGCCTCCCAAAGTGCTAGGATTATAGGCTTGAGCCACTGTGTCCAGTCAGGTATATTATCTTAGCCAACTTTGTCAAGTATAGTGAGAACTCTGTAGGCATCTGTATAACTTAATAGGAAAGTAATAAGAAGGAGCCAATGTATTTGGACTGAATTACAATATGCCCCACTACAATTTCTTCCAGTTTATACTGATTCTGACTTCTGGAGACATACTGAACAGATCTGCTTGACAGTCCATGAAGTATCTGAAAACAGCAATCATGTCCATATCACATCTTCACCACTCAACAAGGATAAGGATGGAGATGATCACAGAGTTGTCTATGTACATAAGAGGAGGCTTGTGTTTTCAGACGTCTTCCTATCTTGGGTGCCATCTACCAAATGCACTTTCACTTCCAATGCCTTTCTTTCAACTTGACATCCCCCAGGTCTGACCACTTGCAGATGTTGCTTTACTGGTCCCTTCTCAAGATCTTGCTTGAACAGGAAAACATGCTGGACTTTCAAAATGAACTCCACAAATACCATGTCAATAATAATGGATTAAACTACCTCAAACTGAATATACTGCTCTTGATGAGAGGAGACATGCCATAGTTAACATTTCATATTTTATTAGTATAGTAGAAACTTGGCCAAAAACAAAAAAAGAGGCAAGATTAACAGTTACTGACTGTTAATGTGAAATCCAGCTTTTAGCCTATTCACCTTACCTTAGAAGGGCTGCCATTGAACTTGTACAGCAGAGTGCTTCTTGGTGTAAGGCCTGACCCATTCTTGTGTGGGGAAATATAAATGGAGTGCTGTTGGGAAATGCGGCGTGGTGAGCCTGGCTGTTGTTTAATATGTGGAAAAGGAGAGAGTGGTGGAGCATCCATCTAAAATAACCCAAAAGTCAGATTTTTTAGATAAAAGTTTTTCTTTGTTTTTGAATCCCATATTTTTATTCTTTTTTTTTTTTTTTTTTTTTTTTTTGAGATGGAGTCTAGCTCTGTCGCCCAGGCTGGAGTACAGTGACCGGATCTCGGCTCACTGCAAGCTCTGCCTCCCGGGTTTATGCCATTCTCCTGCCTCAGCCTCCTGAGTAGCTGGGACTACAGGCGCCCGCCACCTCGCCCGGCTAGGTTTTTTTTGTATTTTTTAGTAGAGACGGGGTTTCACCATGTTAACCAGGATGGTCTCGATCTCCTGACCTTGTGATCCGCCCGTCTCGGCCTCCCAAAGTGCTGGGATTACAGGCTTGAGCCACCGCGCCCGGCCATTTTTATTCTTATGATATCTCCTAGTTAGGAATCAGTTATACTATAAAAGCTCATTTATGGTTGAGAAAAGCAAAAAAAAAAAAAAAGATCTGTTACTTCTTTTTTTTTTTTTTGTTTTTTACAACAACAACAGATAAAGTAGAATTTATTTTCTTGGATCTTTTTTTTTTTTTGAGATGAAGTATCTCTCGCTCTTGTTGCCCAGGCTAGAGTAAGATGGTGCAGTCTAGGCTCACTGCAACCTCTGCCTCCCAGGTTCAAGCGATTCTCCTGCCTCAACCTCCCAAGTAGCTGAGATTACAGGCATGTGCCACCACGCCCAGCTAATTTTGTATTTTTAATAGAGATGACCATCTTGGCCAGGCTGGTCTCCAACTCCTGACCTCAGGTGATCCACCCACCTCGGCCTCCCAAAGTGCTGGGATTATAGGTGTGAGCCACTATGCCCTGCCTATTTTCCTGGATCTTTCAGGAAGTCCTATAACTAGTATTAAGAATTCTGGCCGGGTGTGGTGGCTCACACTTGTAATCCCAGCACTTTGGGAGGCCGAGGTGGGTGGATCACCTGAGGTCAGGAGTTTGAGACCAGCGTGGCCAGCATGGTGACACTCTGTCTCCACTAAAAATGCAAAAATTAGCTGGGCGTGGTGGCACATGCCTGTAATCCGAGCTATTCGGGAGGCTGAGGCACTAGAATTGCTTGAACCCAGGAGGCAGAGGTGTTGCAGTAAGCCCAGATTGTGCCACTGCACTCCATCCTAGGTGACAGAGCAAGAATCTGCCTCCAAAAAAAAAAAAAAAAAGATTTCTGGGGCCAGGTGCAGTGGCTCACTCCTATAATCCAGCACTTTGGGAGGCCAACATGCTCTGATCACTTGAGGCCAGGAGTTGGAGACTAGTCTGGCCAACATGGCAAAACCCCACTTCAGCCTCCTGAGTAGCTCCTAAAAATATAAAAATTAGCCAGGTATGGTGGCATGCGCCTGTAGTCCCAGCCACTTGGGAGGCTGAGCATGACAACTGTTTGAACCCAGGAGGCAGAGGTTGCAGTGAGCCGAGTTTATGTCACTGCACTCCTCCCTAGGTGACAGAGTGAGACTCTGTCTCAAAAGAAAAAAAAAAAATTCTGGACAAGACACCAGGAGTTAAGCCACGAGCACGAGAACCTCATATTCATGCTTAAAAAGTAAGGACAGGCTGGGCAGGGTGGCTCACGCTTGTAATCCCAGCACTTTGGGAGGCCGAGGTGGGTGGATCATGAGGTCAAGAGTTCAAGACCAGCCTGGCCAAGATGGTGAAATCCTGTCTCTACTAAAAATACGAAAATCAGCTGGGCGTGGTGACAGGCGCCTGTAATGCCAGCTACTCAGGAGGCTGAGGCACAGAATTGCCTGAAGCCGGGAGGTGGAGGTTGCAGTGAGCCAAGACTGTGGCCACTGTACTCCAGCCTGGGCAACAGAGCGAGACTCCTTCTCCAAAAAAAAAAAAAAAAAAAAAAAGTAGGGACAAAGAATAACCAATCTTCTAACACTTGCTATAACAATCTCTCTCTACACACACACAAAATCTCTCTCTACCCCACAACCAAAGCAGTAGCAGAGAGAATAAAAGAGGCAGAGAATTCTATAAGCCAGCAGAATGATTCTGACATGGAAAAAAATCTGTTAATGAAATGGGAAACACTTCATATGGAAATGGAAAATATTTAGAAATAAGTTGGATGAGCAAGGATTTCATTTTCTTTAATATCCTGTATAATGGAAATAAATTAAGATGGTAGAGATATTCAGAGTATATAGACAGAGGGGAAGTGAAACTGGAGTAGGATGAACAGTTATGACCTCTGAGGATAGTCATAGACCATATTCCATGAAAAGAGGAAGAACAGAAATGTACAGATGCACACAGATACATAGAAACAGCTATTGGCTGGCTGGCTGCAGCTTCTGCTAGGGCCTTCTTTTCTTTTCTTTTTTTGAGGCAGGGTCTTGCTCTGTTGCCCAGACTGGAGTGCAGTGATGCGACTGTGGTTCATTGCAGCCTTGACCTCCTGGGCCCAAGCGATCCTCCTACCTTAGCTTGCTGAGTAGTTGGGACCACTACTTGGGTGTATACCAGCCACTACATGGCTAATTTGTAGAGTTTTTTTTTTTTTTTAAAGAGACAGGGCCTTCTTATTTTTCCAGGCTGGTCTCAAATTCCTGGGCTCAAGCAATCCTCCAGGCTTAGCTTCCCAAAGTGCTGGGATTACAGGCTTGGGAAGTGCCTGGCTGGTCTCTTTTTCTTAGAGCTAAAGTCTGGTCTTCTGGGAAGCAACCTCAGCTTACACACTGGTAACACTTTCTCAGGCCTGCTGCGACTGCCAAAACTGGGGTCTGCATAATTTTTTTTTTTTTTTGAGACGGAGTCTCGCTCTGTTGCTTGGGCTGGAGTGCAGTGGCATGATCTTGGCTCACCGCAAGCTCCACCTCCCCGGTTCACGCCATTCTCCTGCCTCAGCCTCCCTAGAAGCTGGGACTACAGGCGCCCGCCACTATGCCTGGCTAATTTTTTTTTTTGTCTTTTCAGTAGAGACAGGGTTTCACTGTGTTAGCCAGGATGGTCTCAATCTCCTGACCTCGTGATCCGCCTGCCTTGGCCTCCCAGAGTGCTGGGATCACAACCGTGAGCCACCACGCCTGGCCTGCATAAAAATTTCTTAGTGGTGCCTCTATTAATGATCCAGGCCTATCTACTTCCTTTTGCCTTTTTTTTTTTGAGACGGAGTCTTGCTCTGTTGTCCAGGCTGGTGTGCAATGGTGCAATCTTGGCTCACTGCAACTCTGCCTCTCGGATTCAAGTGATTCTCCTGTCTTAGCCTCTCACGTAGCTGGGATTACGGGTGCCTACCACCATGCCCGGCTAATTTTTGTATTTTTAGTAGAGATGGGGTTTCACCATGTTGACCAGGCTGGTCTTGAACTCCTGACCTCACGTGATCCACCTGCCTCGGCCTCCCAAAGCACTGGGATTACAGGCATGAGCCACAGCGCCTGACCTCCTTTTGTCTTTTTTTTTTTTTTTTGAGATGGAGTTTCCTTCTTGTCACCCAGGCTGGAGTGCAGTGGCACAATTTCTGCTCACTACAACCTCTGCTTCCTGGGTTCAAGTGATTCTCCTGCCTCAGCCTCCCGAGTAGCTGGGATTACAGGTGCCTGCCACCACGCCACCTAATTTTTGGTAGAGATGGGATTTCACCATGTTGGCCAGGCTGGTCTTGAACTCCTGTCCTCTGGTGATCCACCCACCTCGGTCTCCCAAAGTGCTGGGATTACAGGCATGAGCCACCACACCTGGCCCCTTCTGTCTTTAACTTGAGAAAAACATTAATCTCACAATGTAACAACAGAAAAATTTACCAAATTTGCTGGGCGCAGTGGCTCATGCCTATAATCCCAGCACTCTGGGAGGCTGAGGTGGGCGGATCACGAGGTCAGGAGTTCAAGACCAGCCTGACCAACATGGTGAAACCCTGTCTCTACTAAAGATACAAAAAATTAGCCAGGTGTAGTGACATGCTCCTGTAATACCAGCTACTGGGGAGGCTGAGGCAGGAGAATCACTTGAACCTGGGAGGCGGAGGTTGCAGTTGAGCTGAGATCATGCCATTGCACTCCAGCCTGGGTGACGGGGTGAGACTCTGTCTCAAAATAAATAAATAAATAAATACAAACAAATTAATTGTTTTAATATTCATGTTCCCATCAAGTTCTTACCCATATGTACACGGAATTTCTAGTAACATAATCATGGTATAGATAAAATTTCTGCCAGGCGTGGTGTTTCACACCTGTAATCCCATCACTTTGGGAGTCTGAGGTGGGTAGATTGCTTAAGTCCAGGAGTTCCAGACCAGCCTGGCCAACATGGTGAAACCCTGTATCTACTAAAAATACAAAAAAATTAGCCAGGCGTGGTGGTGGCACGCAGCTGTCCTACCAGCTACTTGGGAGGCTGGGGTGGGAGCATCGCTTGAGCCCTGGAAGCAAAGGTTGCAGTGAGCCAGGATCTCACCACTGCACTGTAGCCAGGGCAACAGATTCCATGATTTCCTCTGGTCTCTGTTGTACCATAGCCTTAATCACCGATTAAGTTACTAGTCATGCTCTGATTAATTGCTAGTAATTTTACTTTGACATACTTATCTAGCAAAATAAACTTACAGTAATTCAACTATGACAGCGAATAATAATAAAGTAGTAAAACATAAAACATACCACATGGTCCTGATTTGACAAGTCGTATTTCAGTGCAAATGACTTCACTCTTCCTACATATATTGTATTGTAAAATTTTATAAGATCACCTCTTTCCTCTTTCACTGGTCCACTGGAACAGTCAGGTGTTTTTGTAGCATCTTCCAAGTCTGTTAAAAAGAATGCAATGTTGTGATACAAAGCATACTTTTTATTTTATTTTTTTTGAGACAGGGTCTCACTTTGTCACCCAGGGTGGAGTGCAGTGGTGCAATGTTGGCTCACTGCAACCCCAACCTCCTGGATTCAAGTGATCCTCCCACCTCAGCCTCCTGAGTAGCTGGGACTACAGGCACGCACCACCATGCCTGGCTATTTTTTATTTTTAGTAGAGACGGCGTTTATTTTTAGTAGAGACGGCAATATTTCCATGTTGCCCAGGATGGTTTCCAACTCCTGGGCTCAAGTGATCTGCCAGCCTCAGCCTCTCAAAGTGCAGGGATTACAGGCGTGAGCCACCATGCCCAGCCACAAAGCATACTTTAATATACAAGTCAGCAATTTAAATTACCTTTCTACAATATTAAAAAAAACTCACAAGTCTTTACATAGAGAAATTAATATTTTCAGAGAAGGTTCAGAAATCCATCTGTATTACTTATAAGTCAAATTGGAATCTAGAGAAATGCAAACATATCAATTGAAGGTGGTGCTCTCTTCTCTAGATGCCACTTCAGAATGTTTTCACAACCATAGCTTTTGAGCTGACTGTCATTAGTGGCTTTTAGAGGGGCAACAGCCCTGAGCTGGTGTTATCTAAGTTCTACAGTATGGGAGGCAGTGGCAAACCTCAGCTTCATAAAACTAAAAGGCCTGCAGATATTCTTCTTGTGTCTTTGAGAAAGGTGGAAAGATTCTAAAAGGTAAAGCATATCCTGAGAGGTTAGGGAAGAAGCAAAATGAATTACATTTATTTCTCTGCAAATACATGGCAGGTGACAGGTGTTCTAAGAGCCTTATTGTACCACGTACAACAGGAACTCTGATCAGGAACCAGTGTTCAGGTTTTACTGAGCACCCCCAATAGTAAAATAACAGCTTGCCCCAACGTAGTTTCCTACTTAATGGTGCAACTCTGGGATAGCTTGTGAAACTAGGCAGAAATTTGTCCTACTATTTTTTGGGGAAGGAAAAGTATTATAGAGTATTACAAACTATCATTTGCTTGTATATACAAGAACCATGTGTTTAGAAGAGTTAAGAAAACCACTACCAATTAAAAATAATTTAGCATTTATTTGAAAAAAGTTCTCATTCTCAATTCACTGGCCTACAAACATTGAGAACATGGGTAGAAGCAATGCCTTCACCTTAGGAAAACCAGAAAACACAAACATGGTTCAAAGACCAAACGGCCCCGGGGGATCTCAGTCTTAATTTGGATGTCTCTTTCACTTCTGCTATTTCTAAAGGATCTTGACTAGGGTGGGAGGGGAGGGGAGCTATGTGGTTAAATAAAGTTGAGGAAATGCTGTACATTATATTAGAAATTCAGAAATGCATGTTAGTATAAGGCTCTGAGAAGTACTGCAGTTTGGGAAAAAAAAAAAAACTCTCATGTTCACTTTAATTCCATACTTCCCCAATTTTTTTTTTTTTTTTTTTTTTTGAGACGGAGTCTCGCTCTGTCGCCCAGGCTGGAGTGCAGTGGCCGGATCTCAGCTCACTGCAAGCTCCGCCTCCCGGGTTTATGCCATTCTCCTGCCTCAGCCTCCCGAGTAGCTGGGACTACAGGCGCCCACCACCTCGCCCGGCTAGTTTTTTGTATTTTTTAGTAGAGACGGGGTTTCACCATATTAGCCAGGATGGTCTCGATCTCCTGACCTCGTGATCCGCCCGTCTCGGCCTCCCAAAGTGCTGGGATTACAGGCGTAAACCACTGCACCTGGATCCCCCAAAACACTTATACTACCATTCTGGGAAACACTGTTCCAAAGGATACTGGTATGTTAACAGCTCTTCTAGGTTATTCTCATTATATGGATCAATTAAAATTATTTCTTTTTGTTTTGTTTTTATGACAGGTTCTTGATCCTCTTGCCTCAGCCTCCCGAGTAGCTGGGACTACAGGTGAATGCTGCCACACCAGGCTAATTTTTTTTTACTTTTTGTAGAGACAGGGTCTCCTTATGTTTTCTAGGCTGGTCTCTAACTCCTGGGCTCAAGTGATCCTCCCACTTCGGTCTCCCAAAGTGCTGGGATTACAGATGTGAGCGACCACGCCTGGCCTAAAATTATTTAATGTCCTCCTTGTATTAGAAATTTATTGAGACAGAGACTATAGTGTCTCCATGTTTCTGTGTCATTCCAATTCCAGCTGTTAATATTTATGTAAGGTAAGGAGCTATACTTTACTTGAATGAACCAAACATTTAAAATTGTGGGAGGCTGGATGTGGTGAAACCCTGTCTCTATAAAAAAAAAAAAATTAAGGGGCCGGGCGCGGTGGCTCATGCCTGTAATCCCAGCACTTTGGGAGGCCAAGGCAGGCAGATCACAAGGTCAGGAGATCGAGACCATCCTGGCTAACACAGTGAAACCCCGTCTCTACTAAAAATACAAAAAATTAGCCGGGCGCGGTGGCGGGTGCCTGTAGTCCCAGCTACTCAGGAGGCTGAGGCAGGAGAATGGCGTGAACCCCAGGGGCGGAGCTTGCAGTGAGCCGAGATTGCGCCACTGCACTCCAGCCTGGGCGACAGAACGAGACTCCGTCTCAAAAAAAAAAAAAAAAAAAAAAAAAATTAATAAATTTAAAAACTAGGTGTGGTGGCACGCACTTTTAACCCTAGCTACTCGGGAGGCTGAGATGAGAGGATCGCTTGAACCCAGGAAATCAAGGTTGCAGTGAGCTATGATTACCCTATTACATTCCAGCCTGGGCAACAGAGCAAGATCTCATCTCTAAAATTTAAAAAAACTAAAGAAAAAAAAGACATTAAAAAAAACATACTCGTCCAGGTGTGGTGGCTCACGCCTGTAATTCCAGCACTTTGGGAGGCCGAGGTGGGAGGATCACTTGAGCCCAAGAGTTCAAGACCAGTCTGGGAAACACAATGAGATCCCATCTCGGTCTCCCAAAGTGTTGGGATTACAGGTGTGAGCCACCATGTCCGGCCAGAAATGGGTTTTTACTGATGAAAATAGTGAATGGTTTATTAAGTGGGACTAATGCTAAAAAAACCATACTCATTAATATAATAAATTTGATATTGCTTATAAATAATAGCTATTACTAAGGCCTTACTATGAACAAAGCTTGTATTAAATATTATATATATGCATATGTGTATACATAGTTGTGTATTGCATAATGATGGGTTATCTTCTCAGAAATGCATTGTTGAAATGATTTTGTCATGAGAATACTATAGAGTATACTTACACAAACCTAGATTGTATGACCAACTACACACCTAGGCTGAATGGTATAGCATATTGCTCCTAAGTTACAAAACTGTACAGCATGTTACTGTCCTGAATACCACATGCAATTGTATCACAATGGCAAGTATTTGTGCATCTAAATATATCTAAACATAGAAAAGGTATAGTAAAAATACAGCATTATAATCTTATAGGACCACTGTTGTATGTGTGGGCCATCACTGACTGAAACATCATTATACGGCACATGACTGTGTGTGTGTGTGTATGCACACACATACATACATATACATATAGTTATATTTTTTATTTTTAGAGACAAGATCTTGCTCTATCACCCTGGCTGAAGTGCAGTGGTGCGATCATAGTTCACTACAATCTCAAATTCCTGGATTCAAGTGATCTTCCTGCCTCAGTCTCCCAAGTAGTTGGGACTACAGGTGTCAGCCACCATGCCCAGCTAATTTTTTATTTTCATTTGTTGCAGATGGGGGTCTTGCTGTGTTGCTCTTGCTGGTCTTTAATTCCTGGGCTCAAAGGATCCTCTTGCCTCAGCCTTCCATAGTGCTGGGAGATTACAGGCATGAGTCACAACATCCAGCCTAAATATAATTATTTTTAATCCGTAAAATAAGTTTCTAAGGAAGTAATGTAAAGTTTTCAGTTAACTACAATACACTTGAGGACAGTGTTACGTTTGTGTTACTTAGGTTAAGCTATAACCTAGGTCTCACAAGTATTCTAATTAAGACTGCCGCTCTGGAGTGGTCTGCTAACATGACAATGAAGAATTCATAGCCCATGAGGAGTGAGCTGGTGTTTTAATCAGGAAATTCTTTCTCCACTCCAACAGTTTCTGTTAGGCATATCTCAATCGATGACCAATGCTTTGCTCATTAACATACTCAAAGTCAGAATTTTTTTTTTTTTTTGAGAAAGAGTCTTGCTCTGTTGCCCAGGCTAAAGTGCAGTGGCACAATCTCAGCTCACTGCAACCTCAGCCTCCAGTGTTCAAGCAATTCTCCTGCCTCAGCCTCCTAAGTGGCAGGGATTACAAGTGCTCACCACCATGCCTGGCTAATTTTTGTATTTTTAGTAAAGATGGGGTTTCACCATGTCAGCAAGACTGGTCTCGAACTCCTGACCTCAAGTGATCCACCCGCCTTGGTCTCCCAAAGTGCTGGGATTACAGGTGTGAGCCACCATGTCCGGCCAGAAATGGGTTTTTACTGATGAAAATAGTGAATGCTTATTAAGTATGACTAATGCTAAAAATGAGCTCATGTTCAGGAAATAAAAAGTATTTAAGATAAGCAGATTGGTTAAAATATTTGAGACACTACCCTCAATAGCCAGGAAAGTGATGAAAGATCCAGTGAAGTCTCTAGGCTTTACTCTTAGGGATAATAACGTTAAGGCTAAAAGCTCTAAGAAGTCCTGTGTCCAGCCCTGAATTCTGATCCACGGTATTTGCTTGATGCTAGCCGTAAGGTTGACTGAATCCTGCATCTGAAATCTTGGCACCCATTCTTGAGCAAATCTTTTCCTTGGGTGGTGGTCAGACATAGAACTGGGATATATGAACTTACTGCATAGGATATATAAATTGTGTGTGTGCTTTTTAAACAGTAATTATTTTACAACCCATAATGAATTTGTTTATAGAACCAGAACTGTTCTTCCCAAGTCGGTGTTCTTTGGTGTGTCCAAATCTGGGTCATAGCATCTAGACATAGCTCTAAGAACTGGAAGGTGACTTATCTGAATATAGACTTGTCTGATTGCATATCCTCCTACATAACTTTCTCTCTCTCTTTTTTTTTTTTTTTTTGAGACAGGGTCTTGCTCTGTCTGGAGTACAGTGGCAAGATCATGGCTCACTGTAGCCTTGACATCCTGGGCTCAAGCCAACCTCCCAATTCAGCCTCCTGAGTAGCTTGGATTATAGATGCTCACCACCATGTGTGGCTATTTTAAAAAAATTTTTTGTAGCAATGGGCTCTCACTATGCTACCCACAATGGTCTTGAACTCCTGGGTTCAAGCCACCCTCCTGGCTTGGCCTCCCGAAGTGCTGGGATTATAGACGTAAGTCACTGTGCTCTCACTCTCTTTATGAGTGCCAGAATTCCTGAGTTCATCATCACTGGATATTCTCCCTGCCCCGTGCCACCACCACTGTACAGGACCTGTAACAATGATTGTTTGCTTATTTGCTAATAAATATAGTTAATAACTGTATATAAGACAGAGTGCGGTGACTCACACCTGTAATCCCAGCACTTTAGGAGGCCAAGGCAGACGGATCACTTGAACCCAGGAGTTCAAGACTGGCCTTGGCAACATGGTGAAACCCCATCTCTACAAAAAATATAAAAATTAGCCAGGCCGTGGCTGAGCCGAGAATCACTTGGGCCTGGGAGGTCAAGGCTGCAGTGAGCTGTGACTGTCCCACTGTACTCCAGCCTGGGTGACAGAGCAAGACATGGTCTCAAAAAAACAAACAAACAAACAAACAAACAAAAGGTCAGGTGCAGTGGCTGACGCCTGAAATCCCAGCACTTTGGGAGGCCAAGGTGGGCGGATCACCTGAGATCCGGAGTTCAAGACCAGCCTGGCCAACATGGCAAAACCCCGTCTCTACTAAAAATACAAAAATTAGCTGGGCGTGGTGGCAGGTATCTGTAATCCCAGCTACTCGGGAGGCTGAGGCAGGAGAATCACTTGAACCTGGGAGGCGGAGGTTGCAGTGAGCCGAGATCGCACCATTGCACTCCAGCCTGGGCCACAAGAGTGAGACTGTACCTCAAAAAAAAAAAAAAAAAAAAAAAAAAGAAAGAAATTGTGTAGCAGAATTTGATCTGAAACCTATATATACAGGAAGTGGCGAACTCTCAGTCACCTCAAGTTTCTTTGGCAGACACTTATCAAAAAGAAAACAAAACAGAAAACGACATCATCTATTATCTTTTGCTTCTACTCTCTACTTCACTGCTCTTGTAGCTCAGATACTTGCTAGCAGTTAGTTTCGTATAGAAAAAACACAAAACAGGCAAGGGATCCACAGCTTTCTAGCTAACCTGATGTCTGGTTTTGTAGGAACAGAAAAACCACCCCAGATAGGTAAGCAACATGTATAACAAATACAGAAAAAGGCTTTTTAATAGTTTGTCAGGGTTACTGTCTGCATTTGTTGTTGTTGTTTTGTTTTTTTGAGATAGAGTCTCACTCTGTCACCCAGACTGGAGTGCAGTGGCAGGATCTTGGCTCACTGCAACCTCTGCCACCCAAGTTCAAGTGATTCTCCTGCCTCAGTCTCCTGAGTAGTTGGCATTACAGGTGCCTGCCACTGCACCCACTGCACCTGGCTAATTTTTGTAGTTTTAGTAGAGACGGGTTTCACCATCTTGGCCAGGCTGGTCTTGAACTCCTGATCCCATGATCCACCCACCTTGGCATCCCAAAGTACTGGGATTACAGGTGTGAGCCACCGCGCCTGGCCAGGGTTACTGTCTTATATACTCCTCATTGCCTTGAAAAGGCTCCAGAATAACACACTTATGTAAAAAGAATTGAGTTTGGCCTATTATCCTCAAAAAGTCAGATTCTAGGACATTATTAAAAGATCTTTTTGGTGAATGAAATCTTAAAAGTTTATATCCCAGTGGACATCATAATGATTATGGATATTTTTATAATTTAAAAACTTGTTTTAATTCATCAGATTTTCTTTTAAGAATTTATCCTAAGGATGTGGCCTAAATATTTAAGCTACAAATGATACTCATCACAGAGCTGTGCATAACTAGAAGCAACCTGGCCAGGCGTGGTGGCTTACACCTGTCAGCCCAGAACTTTGGGAGGCCAAGGTAGGGAGATTGCTTGAGTCCAGGAGTTGGAGACCAACTTGGGCAACATGGCAAAATCCCACCTCTACAAAAAATTAGTTGGGTGTGACAGCAAGACTGAGATGAAAGGAACGGGGGAGGTCAGGGCTGCAGTGAGCCATGATTGTGCCACTGCATTCCTGCCTGGGTAACAGAGTGAGATCCTGTCTCAGAAAAGAAAAAAAGAAAAGAAAAGAAAAAAGAAAAGAGAAAGGAGGGCAGGGGAGGGGGAGGGGAGGAGAAGGGATGGGGATGGGGAGAAGAGAGGAAAGGAGAGTGGGGGATAGGAGAGGACAAGACAAGACAAGACAAGAAAAGAAAAGAGAAGAAAAAAGGAGAAATGACCTAAATGTCTCACACTGTGGCATTAAAGAAATCACAGTACCTAGGCTTGGCACAGTGGCTCATGCCTGTAATCCTAGTACTTTGGGAGGCCAAGGTGGACGGGTCACTTGAGCTCACGATTTCAAGACCAGCCTGAGCAAACATGGCAAAATCCTGTCTCTACAAAAAATATAAAAATTAGCCAGGGTGATGGCGCATGCCTGTAGTTCCAGCTATTCGGGAGGCTGAGGTGGAAGGATTACTTGAGTCTGCGAGGTCGATGCTGCAGTGAGTCATGATCATACCACTGCACTCCAGTGTAGGTGACAGAACAAAACCCTATCTCAAACAAAGCAAAACAAAAAAAAAAATCACAGTATATACACATGTATATATTACATACACCTTAAATACATGGAAAGATGAGACAAGGGAAAGGAGGTAGACAGAAGAGGTGTATGAATACTAACCATTTGATTTTCTTTTCTTTAAAAAAGATTACTAGTGCCTGAAGTCTTAGCATGATGGTGGCAAGAGGGTGCAGTCTTGCCTGTGGTAGCAGAATTACCTATAATACTTATATGAACAGGACATTTTCTTTTGTGTGTGTGTGTGCGACAGAGTCTCACTCTGCTGCCAGGCTGGAGTGCAGTGGCGTGATCTCAGCTCACTGCAACCTCTGACTCCCGGGTTCAAGTGATTCTCCTGCCTCAGGCTCCCGAGTAGCTGGGACTACAGATGCATACCCCACAACTAGTTAATTTTTGTATTTTTTAAAGTAGAGATGGAGTTTCACCATGTTGGCCAGGATGGCCTTGATCTCTTGACCTCGTGATCTGACCGCCTTGGCCTCCTAAAGTGCTGGGATTACAGGCGTGAACCACCACGCCCAGCCAGGACATTTTCTTAATAGACTCCTCGGGAAGATTACTGTCAGCTACCTTGTTTTCCCTGTCATTCAGATTTAAGAATTTTATTAAGTCTCTTTTATATGTTTCATTAACATGTATAAGTAGACTAGAAAATTTCTTCCAAAACACAATTAACGGGGGACAAATTAATGGTTTCAATAAACTATACCAGCACATTCTAATCTCAAACATAATTGTTTTCAAAACGTGTGTGTATTGTCTACCTTACCTCCTCATGATTCACATTTCCATGTTGTCTGACACCCACTGTATTATGTACAGTGTGATCCAATGTGTTTTACATATAGTATGTTAAATTGGATAACTTACCACAATCTATCATTTCAAAGTCATCATTTATATTTTTATTATATGCCACAAATTCTCTTGGAATACTTTTCAGCAGAACATTTCTATATACCTACACACCAGAGGGGAAAAAAAGAACTGCTCAGTCACAGAGGTACATGTTAAACAAAATCAAAGTGAGAAGAGCAAAATATCAAGCCAATAAAAAACTATTTGTCTGTATAAGTGATACTCAAGGGTAAAATGTTATTAGCTCTAGTAAGCATAGATTATAACACATACCATAAAAGAGGGGATACTGGAGAAGAGCTTACCATCTAAGATGGGCTTAGTTTATAAAATAGAAGAAATAGCAACTAAAGACTGATGATTGGGTTTTACTAAATAAAAGCAACTTCAAAGACCTGAGTTTGGTCAGGTGCAGTGGCTCACACCTGTAATCCCAGCACTTTGGGAGGCCAAGGCGGGCAGATCACTTGAGGCCAGGCATTCAAGACCAGCCTGGCCAACATGGTGAAAGCCCATCTCTACTAAAAATACAAAAATTAGCTGGGCATGGTAGCACACACTTGTAATTCCAGCTACTAGGGAGGCTGAGGCAGGAGAACTGCTTGAAGCCAGGGGGTGAAGGTTGCACTGAGCTGAGATTGTACCACTGTGCTCCAGCCTGGACAACAGAGCAAGACTCTGTCTCAAATACAAAACAAAAGAAAACAAACAAACAAACAAACAAACAAACAAAAAACAAAAGACCTGAATTAATTCCTCCTTTTTAATTCCTTACACAACAATCGATTGGTCTTTTTTTTTTCTTTTGAGAGACAGGGTCTCACTCCATGGCTCAGACTGGAGTGCAGTGGCACAATTATGGCTCACTGTAGCATTGACCTCCTAGGCTCAAGCAATCTGCCTGCCTTGGCTTCCTTAACTGGTGGGATTACAGGCGTGAGCCACTGTGCCTGGCCAAGAGTCGTTTGTTCTTAAAGCAGCTTGTTTTTCTGCCCCCAGCCCATTCCCATCTCCTTTCAGATGGCCACATGAAAATCATTTCCCTTCCCTGCCCCTGAACTATCTCACCTCTGAGATAGCTGGAAAGGCATGATCCATTCCCCCTTGTACTATATTATAGGTTACTGGTATTAAGAGGATATTCAGGGAGCCATGGCTTGGCCCATTTTTGACTCACACTAACCTCACCTTAATGATCTTCAAGGACAATCTAGAGCTTTCTAGGCTCTGTTCCTGAGGGATTTTCCTGAAGAAGCCCAGAAAATCTTAGCTTATCACAGGATATAACAAATGCCTATACTTGGTTCTTCAAATGTCTCTATATTGCTTGCTATAATGTATTTTAGGGCTTAAAGCTCTCTTAGAAGGGGATATAACTACTAATACTGAGGCCACATCTCTGTGTTGGTCTGCAATCTAGGCCACTCTCACTCTCTTTCTGGCTACAATTTCCAGGGCCAGAGAAGAGACCATTATGCTTCCTAAGAGCAGAGCAACCAGGTTCTTGAATGATCAAACCCTTAAGGTAATTTACTTGTGTTCTTCAGGTACAATAATAACAACAATATGACATTAACATTCATTAAATGCTTATTGTGTGCCAGTCCACTCTGCTACTATGACTGAAAGGTTTCATGCAATTTTCACCACAGCGAGAACAATATAATCAGAAATGTTTAACATCTATTCAAAGATGCAAACATTAGGGTGCTTAGCAGATGGCAAAAGAAGCTGTAGTTAGGTTAATGAACCCTAAAATTTCACTGGGTTTAAATATCATTAAAAAAAAAATAAAGTTATGGCCCGGCGCGGTGGCTCAAGCCTGTAATCCCAGCACTTTGGGAGGCCGAGACGGGCGGATCACGAGGTCAGGAGATCGAGACCATCCTGGCTAATATGGTGAAACCCCGTCTCTACTAAAAAATACAAAAAACTAGCCGGGCGAGGTGGCGGGCGCCTGTAGTCCCAGCTACTCGGGAGGCTGAGGCAGGAGAATGGCGTAAACCTGGGAGGCGGAGCTTGCAGTGAGCCGAGATCGCGCCACTGCACTCCAGCCTGGGTGACAGAGCCAGACTCCGTCTCAAAAAAAAAAAAAAAAAAAAGTTATATAATTAAAGAATATTATTATTATACATATCTTTTTTTTTTTTTTTTTTTTTCTGAGATAGAGTCTCGCTCTGTCGGCCAGGCTGGAGTGCAGTGGAACAATCTTGGCTCACGGCAACCTCCGCCTCCCGGGCTCAAGCAATTCTCCTGCATCAGCCTCCCGAGTAGCTGGGATTACAGGCGTGTGCCACCATGCCTGGCTAATTTCTGTATTTTTAGTAGAGACAGGATTTTACCATGTTGGCCAGACTGGTCTCGAACTCCTGACCTCAGGTAATCCACCTGACTCCGCCTCCCAAAGTGCTGGGATTACAGGCGTGAGCCATTATACATATCTTTCATTAAATGAACAAATAGAATGGCAGAACTTATGAGAAGTATATGAAAGTATATGGATGAATCGGAAACAGTTAGATTTCCTGGCTTCTACTGAAATTGTCCTTTGATGAAATTATCTCTTGAGTTTTAATGTTATCCATTAAAACAGAAAATCTGAAGTATATTAAAGCTATAAAATAAGTTTACCTTTTATATAACTTGTCAGTGGAAAACAGTAAATCTATTTTTGGACAGTAGGAGAAATAATGTAACTCACGTGACTATTAGCTTGGGGCTGATTCCTGTAACTTTTCATAATTTCTTGAAAAGTTCTTTCTTCTTTTGTTACCTAAGGAAAATAAAAACTGCATTTATCAAATGCTTTTTGAAAGAAAAATGACTCTGAACAAAACTTCAATTATAAGTTGGCACTGAGAGCAACCTTGCAGAAAACCATTAACCCCAGGCCAGTCCATGACTAAAAACCACTAACATTTATGATTTTTTTCTACCTTTACAGTTCAGGCTTTGTAGCCTGTGGGGAATCACTTAATAGTTTCATTAATCAAAAAGCACTGAAACTGTTATGGTGTGACTCTACTGAAAATCCATTTCTTTATATAAAAAAAGATACAAGAAAACTCAGATCTGTTTAATGCCCTGCAGTCTCCAGTTTTATTAATTTTAAGTACTTACTTAAAAGTAAATTAACTACATACAAAGGATTAAAAATATCTTACAGTGATGATCTTCAATCAAACTGAGTGGCTATTATAGGATTAGGTTTTAACATTTCAGGACAGACTGTAGGTTTTTTTTTTTTTTTTTTTTTTGAGACGGAGTCTCGCTGTGTCTCCCAGGCTGGAGTGCAGTGGCGTGATCTCGGCTCACTGCAAGCTCCGCCTCCTGGGTTCACGCCATTCTCCCGCCTCAGCCTCCGAGTAGCTGGGACTACAGGCGCCCGCCACCACGCCCGGCTAATTTTTTGTATTTTTAGTAGAGACGGGGTTTCACCGTGTTAGCCAGGATGGTCTTGATCTCCTGACCTCGTGATCCACCCGTCTCGGCCTCCCAAAGTGCTGGGATTACAGGCTTGAGCCACCGCGCCCGGCCCAGACTATAGGGTTTCTAATGTTTAGACAGAAGTCACAGTGGTGGCCAAAAGGAAGAAAAAGGAATTCCTTCTGGGATCTCTGTGATCATAAACTTCACTTAAGTTACTCCTTTCCCTTGCTTCACTGTCCATTAGTGCTAACCCTGTTCTCTATAATGATGAGCTAGAAATGGCAAAGCCTGAACTCTAACAGTCTTCTGGAAAACACACGATTAGCTAGTAACATTTATCTTTTAAGTTTTTAATTCTTTTTTTTTCTTTTTTTGAGATAGAGTCTCGCTCTGTCATCTAGGCTAGAGTGCAGTGGCGTGATCTTGGCTTACTGCAACCTCCGCCTCCCGGGTTCAAGTGATTCTCCTGCCTCAGGAGTCCTTCCTGAGTAGCTGGGACTACAGGAGTGTGCCACCACGCCCAGCTAATTTTTGTATTTTTAGTAGAGACAGGGTTTCACCGTGTTAGCCAGGATGGTCTCGATCTCCTGACCTCGTGATCTGCCTGCTTTAGCCTCCCAAAGTGCTGGGATTATAGGCATGAGCCCACGCCCGGCCCTTCAGGTTGAGTTTTCTAACTGCAACTTCACCATTCTGCAAATCAGCAAGATTCACTTCAAACACATGACTCTTGAGGCTATCAGATGCAATTTGGTTCCTTGAGTCCTGGTAACTAGTGTCTTTCCAGTATTTCTTGTATTGAACATACTCGGTGCTTTTTTACATCAAACTAATCTTTCTTAAAAAATGAATCAACCATTTTCTTGTTGGCTCCCTTTTAGTTGCCTTTTGTATGGTGCATGTTCTCGTTAACTGCCATAGTGCTGCAGAAACAATTACTAAGACCTATTATTTATTTATTTATTTATTTATTTGAGACGGAGTCGTGCTCTGTCGCGCAGGCTGGAGTGCAGTGGCGCAATCTCGGCTCACTGCAAGCTCCGCCTCCCAGGTTCACGCCGTTCTCCTGCCTCAGCCTCCTGAGTAGCTGGGACTACAGGCGCCCACCACCACGATCGGCTAATTTTTTGTATTTTTAGTAGAGACGGGGTTTCACCGTGTTAGCCAGGATGGTCTTGATCTCCTGACCTTGTGATCCATCCGCCTTGGGCTCCCAAAGTGCTGGGATTACAGGCGTGAGCCACCGCGCCCGGCCTAAGACCTATTTTTCACAGAGATTTCAAAGAGGCATTCTGGGAGGAGGGGTCACAAAGGAGTTTAAAAACATATGCTCTGTCTCAAAAAGCTGAAAAATCAAATCTTAACTGTATATATCTGCTAGGACTGCCAGTGTGGCCAGTGTGGTAAAGACAAATGATTGTATCAGATATATGAGAATTTTAAAAAACAAGCAAGATATGTTATTCTATGACTTAAAACACGTTGTAGCAACTAGAAAGTAAAATGCTCTTCTGGGGCAGCACAATAAATCACGAGAAAGCAATATGCAATATGGTACAGAAACTTTTTTTTTCTTGAGACAGGGGTCTTGCTCTATTGCCCAGACTGAAGTGCAGTGTCATGATCTCGGGTCACTGCAACCTTGGCCTCCTGGGCTCAAGAGATCCTCCCACCTCAGTCTCCCAAGTAGCTGGGCCTATAGGTGCAAGCAACAATGCCCAGCTAACTTTTACATTTTTTACAGAGACAAGGTTTCACCATGTTGCCCAAGCTGATCTCGAAATCTTGGGCTCAAGTGATCTCCTTGCCTTGACCTCCCAAAGTGCTAGGATTATACGTGTGAGCCACCATGCCCAGCCTCTTCTCCCAATGTATACATTACCTTTGCCATGATATAAAAGGCACAAAGGAGGAGCTGATCCAAATGCCTGTCTTTCATTAGATCAGGGCAGTGAACTAAAGTGAATTCAAAACACGTCCATATCTTCCTTCGTAACTCATTTGAAACATCCAGTTTTAGACATAGATCACGTAAGCGTACACTTGCCAAATGATAGACCTAAAATAGAAGGTAATACATTGATGCAAAACACCAAGTAAATCATTTCTCAAATTTTTATGTCTTACCATGAACATGGGCTTTCAGACCAAGATTAAAAACATAGGCTGTTGATATACTAAATTAAATAAAATTTCTGTTCTATAGCACTAGTTCACTGCTATGGCAGGAGGATATAGATTAAAGCAAAGCTACTTGAAAATTTTTTTTAAAGATGTCATCTATTACTCTATGCTGCCAACTATGTAAAGAAAAACTGAAATATAGATTTACCTGCATCATGACAATTATGAATACATAATTTTTCCTTTTTTTTTTTCTTCTTAGGTGGATTCTCGCTTTGTCACCCAGGCTGGAGTGCAGTGGCACCATCTTGCCTCACTGCAACCTCTGCCTTCTGTGTAAAGCAGTTACTGCCTTAGCCTCCCGAGTAACTGGACATACAGTTGCAGGCCACCATGCCTAGCTAATTTTTGTATTTTTCATAGAGACAGGGTTTGATCATGTTGGCCAGGCTTGTCTTTAACTCCTGACCTCAAGTAACCCACGCACTGCAGCCTCCCAAAGTAATGGGATTACAGGTGTGAGCCACTGTGCCCGGCCCGAACGCATAATTTTTCAAAGCTCAGAAGTCTCTGTCTATTCTCTTTGGGTTCAGGTAAAATTGCTAGGAGGCCTAACATGCCAAATAATATACGTTTGACTCCAAAATGAGTCAGAAAGCAAAACCATTTAAAAATTGCTCCTATATTCTACACTTCTTATGAGCACAATGGGAACAAAACAGGAATGTTAAATAAGATACAAAGCTTTTTTTTTTAAAGCATGTGAAAATAAATTCAGTTCAGTTCCCTGGCCCTAAGATCCTGCAAGACTTTTATTATTTTAAGAATTGATAACCCTGATGTGGTATTCCTAAACCAGACTGTTCTATTCAAACTCTTTTTTTTTTTTTTTTGAGACAGAGTCTTACTCTGTAGCCTAAGTTGGAGTGCAGTGGCACGATCTTGGCTCACTGCAACCTCCGCCTCCGGGCTCAAGTGATTCTCGTGTCTTATCCTCCCAAGTAGCTGGGACTACAGGCAAGCATCACCATGCCTGGCTAATTTTTTTTTTTTTTTTTGTATTTGAGTAGAGATGTGGTTTCACCATGTTGCCCAGAGTGGTCTCAAACTCCTGAAGTCAGGCGATCTGCCTGCCTCGGCCTCCCAAAGTGCTGGGATTACAGGGTGAGTCACCGTACCCGGCCCAAACTATGTCTTTAAATTTTCAGAGAGGAAAAAAAAAGAAAGTAAGTTACCCCTTACAGAAAATTATCTTTGACAGAAAAATACCTACAAACTGAGCTTAAAAACTAATTTAAGCTACTCAGTAATCTAATATAAAGAGAGACAAATAGTTGACTCCAAAGCCACCAGTGATTTATTTTATAGCAAACAAATTTTCTGTATCCTCTCCCCTTGTTTCTGGTCCAGCCATGCTGAGGAAACAGTAGGGTCAGAGCAAAGGGAAAGACACTAGAACTTTATATTCATGAAAGGATAAGATAAGAGATATAGTCCTAGCTAGAAGAATTAAAAATAATATGTAATTAAGTAACACTTGGTAAAGTATCTTTTACAGAACTGATCCAATGCTTACAGGATACACATATGCTGGCAGGCTTCTGATTCTAACATTCACGGTAAATTCTATGTAGGCATAGAACACCAGCATCACACTGAGTTCAGCATAGATAATCGTTATAATTTACTCAGTGAATGGTTATTTTGAATTTATTATAGATTCAGACATTTCAGTTCCTTTTATATTTTCTAGCTTCTTATCTATACTGAGTAGGTTATAATTAAATGAAAGGAAAAGGATGTTAGATTCTAAAACAACATTCAAAATGAAGAATTCACCAAAAAAAGCCTACTTCTTTCAAACTTAGGTTAATTATCAGAGGCAATAATTTGCCATTTTGAAAATTAAAAACGGTAAGTAAATGGGGAAACCGCTATATTTTCAAGCTCTGTAAACAGTCCTTAGGCATAGGAGGGGGTGGAGGGACAGAGAAGAGAAGCCAGTAAAGGTGGTGAAAAGAGCAAGACTCTCCCTCAACCATCCTAATTGTCAACCAAAGCAGCCCTGCTTTCATATGTTTTGTTTATACTTCTGGAGACTATTTCATTCAAAGAAGGGGTTTCCCTAAAAGATGAAATTCCTTGGAGAATCAGTTGCTCCAAAACCCACAATGTAATGAAAATAAATGAGCTATAATTGAAAGGAACAGAAGACAAAGAATGGTTGTAGAAGCTATAAATGAGTTGTTTTCCAGTGTCTGTCTCCTTTTCTGCAATAACAGAACCCTTGACATTTACACCTGGCTTCCTGTAATAAAGACTATATTTGCCCCTTTGAAAATTCTGCCTGGGCACGGTGGCTCACATCTGTAATCCCAGCACATTGGGAAGGTGAGGTGGATGGACTGGTTGAGTCCAGGAGTTTGAAACCATCCTAAGCAACATAGCGAAACACCTTATCTACAAAAAATTAAAAAATTAGCTGGGTGTGGTAGCCTGTGCCTATAGTCCCAGCTACTCAGGAGGCTGAGGTGAGAGGATCGCTTGAGCCCAGGAGGTTGAGGCTGCAGTGAGCCATGATCTTGCCACTGCACCCCAGCATGGGTGACTGAGCGAGACCTTGTCTCCAAAAAATAAATAAATAAATAAATAAATTCTACAAGTGGCTACATGACTAAGTGGGAAATAAACAGCACTGGTGTATGTAACTTCTGGGACAGGTTCTGAAGGTGAGAAGGCATGCTCTTTTTCTTCCTGCTGGCTAGAATGCAGATATGATATCTGGAAGGGAAGCAGTCATCATGGACTGAGTTAGAAACCTTGTGTTGAGAACGGCCAAAAAATCCTTGAAGGGACCTGGGTTTTTTTATTTTTTGAGATGGAGTCTTGCTCTGTCGCCCAGGCTAGAGTGTGGTGTCGCAATCTCGGCTCACTGCAACCCCGTTGCCCAGGTTCACGCCATTCTCCTGCTTCAGCCTCCTGATTAGCTGGGACTACAGGTGCCTGCTACCATGCCCGGGTAATTTTTTTGTATTTTTAGTAGAGATGGGGTTTCACCATGTTAGCCAGGATAGTCTCGAATTCCTGACCTCGTGATCTGCCCATCCCGGCCTCCCAAAGTGCTAGGATTACAGGCGTCAACCACCACGCCTGGCCAGGACCTGGGTTCCTAATGGTCATGGTAACCACAGCAGTCCCATACTACTTACACAGACTTTACGTGAAAGATAAATTCTCTTGTTTAAGCTACTATTATTTTCAAACAGCTAAACTGAAATCTAAGAAACAAATAGATAATCACTATGCCCAAGGTCAGAAAATATGTTAGAGGTACTGTGAAAGAAACAGGATTTGATATAAAAACGTAAAAAATAATCCTCGGCCGGGTGCAGTAGCTCACGACTGTAATCCCAGCACTTTGGGAGGCCGAGGCGGGCAGATCACGAGGTCAGGAGATCGAGGCCATCCTGGTGAACACGGTGAAATCCCACCTCTACTGAAAATGCAAAAAAAAAATTAGCCGGGCGTGGTGGTGGGCGCCTGTATTCCCAGCTTCTAGGGAGGCTGAGGCAGGAGAATGGCGTGAACCCGGGAGGCGACGGAGCCTGCAGTGAGCGGAGATTGTGTCACTGCACTCCAGCCTGGGCGACAGAGCGAGACTCCATCTCAAAAAAAAAAAAAAAAAAATCCTCATGTTTTATCTTAATATAAAACTATCTAATTCAGAGCGTGAGCTAAGACTTTCCATGATAGCAAGTGACAAAAGAATGGAGAAAAACATGATTGAGGAAGAGTATAAATTAAGGAAGATTTATTTAGCATAGAGAAAAGAGGACATATAAAAAATTATTGCTGGGCACAGTGGCTCACGCCTGTAATCCCAGCACTTTGGGAGGCTGAGACGGGTGGGTCACAAGGTCAGGAGTTCAAGACCAGCCTGGCTAAGATGCTGAAATCCCGTCTCTACTAAAAATACAAAAATTAGCCGGGCGTGGTGGCACACACCTGTAATCCCAGCTACTTAGGATGCTGAGGCAGGAGAATTGCTTAAACCTGGGCGGCAGTGAGCCAAGATCGCGCCACTGCACTCCAGCCTGGGTGACAGAGCAAGACTCCGTCTCAAAAAAAAAAAAAAAATTATTAGGCCAGGCGCGGTGGCTCACACCTGTAATACTAGTACTTTGGGAGGCTGAGGCAGTGGATCACGAGGTCAGGAGATTGAGACCGTCCTGATCAACATGGTGAAACCCTGTCTCTACTAAAAACAAAAAAAATTGGCCGGGCGCGGTGGCTCACGCCTGTAATCCCAGCATTTTGGGAGGCCGAGGCGGTAGGATCACAAGGTCAGGAGATCGAGACCACGGTGAAACCCCGTCTCTACTAAAAACAACAAAAAATTAGCCGGGTGCGGTTGCGGGCGCCTGTAGTCCCAGCTACTCGGGAGGCTGAGGCAGGAGAATGGCGGGAATCCGGGAGGTGGAGCTTGCAGTGAGCCGAGATCGCACCACTGCACTCCAGCCTGGCGACAGACCGAGACTCCATCTTAAAAAAAAAAAAAATTATTACAAGAACAATTGGTTGGGCATGGTGGCTCACACCCGTAATCCCAGCCACTTCGGGAGGCTGAGGTGGGAGGATCGCCTGAGCCCAGGAGTTAGAGACCAGCCTGGGAAACACAGTGAGACTCTCTTTCTAAAAAAAAAAAAAAAAAAAAAAAATCTAGCTGGATGGGGTGGTGCACGCCTGTGGTCCTACTACTCAGGAGGCAGGAGGAGCTCTTGAGCCTGGGAGGTAGACTGCAGTGAGCCATTATCGTGCCTCTGCATTCTAGTCTGGGCGACAGAGCAAGACCCTGTCTCAAAATAATAATAATAAAACGATTAGTAGAGAAATACACTTAAATTTGCCTGTAGACCCAGCTTCTTGGAGGGTAATGAAGGAGGATCACTTGAGCCTAGGAGTTTGGGCTGTAGCGTGCTGTAACTGTGCTTGTGAATAGTCACTGTACTCCAACCTGGGCAACAGAATGGGCTAGCCAACCATCTAGTTGTGGGATACACTGCAGTCATGTTTGGTTATAAATATCTGATTAACATGTCTATCTTATCAGAAGCTGATGATTCAAAATGTGCTTGTAAGAGATAGGACAAATTCAAGTTATTGTCTATGGTCAACAGTTTTTAGTCCTTTTCCATTAATATTAAAATAATTTAAGTATTATAATAAGAACTGGTCATATGCTAATTTAAAAGGTAACACACTAGATTTATTTTATTTATTTTTTATTTTTGGAGATGGGGTCTTACTCTGTTTCTTGGGCTGGAGTGTAGTAGCACCTTCTTAGCTCACTGCAGCCTTGAAATCATGGGCTCATGTTATCCTTCCACTTTAGCCTCCTGAGTAGCTGGGACTACAGGCATGTGCCACTATGCTGGCTAATTTTTTAAGTTTTTGGTAGAGACTGGGTCTCGCTATGTTGCCCAGGCTGGTCTTAAACTGCAAGCCTCGAGTAATCCTCCTGCCTCGGCCTCTGAAATACTGAGATTACAGGCATGAGCCACCATGCCTGGCCTAGATTTATAATAAAAATTATGAGTAACAGCTAGGCATGGTGGCACATGCCTGTAATCCCAGCACTTTGGGAGGCTGTGGTGGGCGGATCACCTGAGGTCAGGAGTTTGAGACCAGGCTGGCCAATATGGTGAAACCCTGTTTCTACTAAAAATACAAAAATTAGCCAGGTGTGGTGGTGCACACCTGTAGTCCCAGCTACTTGGGACGGTGAGGCAAGTGAATCGCTTGAACCTGGGAGACAGAAGCTGTAGTGAGCCGAGATCATGCTACTGCATTCCAGCCTGGGAGACAGAGTAAGACTCTGTCTCAAAAGTAAATAAATAAATAATGGCTTGGGCATGGTGACTCACACAGTAATCCCAATGCTTTGGGAGGTCAAAGAGGGAGGATCACTTGAGCCCAGGAGTTCAAGGCTACAGTGAGCCATATTCATGCCACTGCACTATAGCTTTGGTAACAGAACAAGACCTTGTCTCTAAAAAAAAAACAATTAAAAAGAATATATAGCCTTCTCACAGTATCCCATCAATCTTTAGAATGATTCTTCGCTGATTCAGATTCACCCATGAGATCCAACATGTATTTGTCCCACAGTGAACTCCATTCTACAGCAACATAACACAATGGAGTTTCAGTTAATTCCAGAGGCTGGCCAACTACTTACTCAAAGTTGCAAAAGAATACAAGCTAGCAAAAAACGTAAGTTAGATCTGAAAACAGAATCAAATCCTGTGAGCCTGAGTCTAAACTTACAGCTCACCAGGATCATAATATTCTCTTGAAAGGTCAAATGTATTTTTTAAGTGGCTAAAGGTACATCACTTGACAGCAAAGCCAGACTAAGCATAAGAAAAAATACAGACCACTATCTCTTGTGAATATTGGTGCAAAAATCCTCAACTAAATACTAGCAAAACAAATTCAACAGCATATGAAGAGGGTTATACACCATGACCAAGTAGAACTTATTCTTTTTTTTTTTTTTTTTGAGACGGAGTCTCGTTCTGTCGCCCAGGCAGGAGTGCAGTGGCCGGATCTCAGCTCACTGCAAGCTCCGCCTCCCGGGTTTACGCCATTCTCCTGCCTCAGCCTCCCGAGTAGCTGGGACTACAGGCGCCCGCCAACTCGCCCAGCTATTTTTTTGTATTTTTTAGTAGAGACGGGGTTTCACCCTGTTAGCCAGGATGGTCTCGATCTCCTGACCTTGCGATCCGCCCGTCTCGGCCTCCCAAAGTGCTGGGATTACAGGCTTGAGCCACCGTGCCCGGCCAGAACTTATTCTTAGAAGGTAAGGATAATTTGAAATAAGGAAATCAATCTGTATAACACACCATATTAAAAGGACAAAGGGAAAATGGCCACATAATCATTTCAAGTGATACAGGAAAGCATTTGACAAAATTTAACACCCTTTCATGATAAAAAATACTCCAAAAGCTAGGAAGAGAGAAGGAAACTACCTAAACAAAATAAAGGATATACAGTAATCCCTTGGTATACACAGGAGATTTCTTCCAGGAGCCCCTGCATATACCTGAATCTATGCATACTCAAGTCCTCCATTTCGCCCTGTAGAATCCCCATGTACAAAAAGATGGCCCTCTATATACACAGGTATCACATCCCTCAAATACTGTATTTTCATTCTGTGTCAGCTGAAAAAAATTTGTATACAAGTGGACTTGTACAGTGCAAAAACATGTTCAAGGGTCAACTGTATATAAAAAACCCACAGCTAACATCATTCTCAAATTGAAAACCTGAAAGGTGTTCCTCTAAGATCAGGAGTAAAACAAGGATGTTTGCTTTCACCACTTGTATTCAACATAGAACTGGAATTCCTAGCCAGAGCAATTAGGCAGGAAAAAGAAATTCAAATTGGAAAGAAAGAAGTAAAATTATCTTTGTTCATAGATGACAAAATCTTATGTATGGAAAACTCAAAAAACCTAAAGAACCCATAAAACCTGACAGAACTAATAAATAAATCAGCAAAGCTTCAAGATAAGAAAATCAATACAACATCACTTGTGTTCCTTTACATTACATTAATGAACAATCTAAAAAATGAAATTAAGACAATTCCACTTACTTACAATAGCATCAAAAATAATACAATACTTAGGAATAATCTTAAGCAAGGACTTGTCTTACAAAAGACATATACTGAAAACTACAAAATGTTGCTGAAGAAATTAAAGAAGACGTGAATGAAAAGACATCCTATGATCATGGACTGGAAGACTTAATATTCTTAAGATGTCAATGCTAGCCAACGCAATGTCCATATTCAAGGCAATCTCTGTCAAAATTCCAACAATGTTTTTGCAGAAAGAGAAAAATCTATCCTAAAACTCATACAGACTCTCAAGAAATCTTGAATAGCTAAAACAATCTTAAGAAAGAAAAATAAAGTTGGAGGTCTCACATCTCCTGATTTTAAAACTTTTGACACAAAGCTATGGTTATCAAAACAGTGTGGTACTGAATACAGATAGACATATAGTCCAATTAATAGAATAGAGAGTCCAGAATTAAACTCCCATATCTATGCTCAAGTGACTTTTCAACAAGGATTCTAAGCTCATTCAATGGGAAAGGGCAGTCTTTCAACAAATAGTGCTGGGAAAAGATATCCATGTGTAAAAGAATGACTTTAGACCCTTATCTAACACCATATACAAAAATTAAAATGGGCTGGGTGTAGTGGCTCATGGCTGTAATCCCAGCACTTTGGGAGGCTGAGGCGGGCAGATCACTTAAGCTCACAAGTTCCAGACCAGCCTGGGCAACATGCTGAAACCCTGTCTCTACAAAAAAAATGCAAAAACAGGCCAGGTGTGGTGGCTCATGCCTGTAATCCTAGCACTTTGGGAGGCCAAGGTGGCTGAATCACCTGAGGTCAGTAGTTTGAAACCAGCCTAACCAGTATGGTGAAACCTCGTCTCTACTAAAAATACAAAAATTAGACGGGCTTGGTGGCATGTGCCTGTAGTCCCAGTTACTCAGGAGGCTGAGACAGGAGAATTGCTTGAACCCAGGAGGCAGAGGTTGCAGTGAGCCGAGACTGTGCCACTGCACTCCAGCCTGGGCAACAGAGTGAGACTCTGTCTCAAAAAAAAAAAAAGAAAATTAGCTGGGCATGGTGGCACATGCCTGTAGTCTCAGCTGCTCGGGGCGTTGAGGTGGGAGGATCATTTGAATCCGGGAGGCGGAGGCTGCAGTGAGCTGTGACTGCGCGACTGCACTCCAGCCTGGGTGACAAAGTGAGACTGTCTCAAAAAAAAATAGACATAATAAATATAAGAGCTAAAAACTATAAAACTCTTAGATGAAAACATAGGGGAGAAGTTTTATAATACTGGATTTGGCAATTATTTCTTGTATATGACACCAAAAACAGAGACAAAAAATGAAAAGAATAAATTGACTTTATTAAAATTAAAAACTTTCATGTGTCAAGAACACCATCAATGGGATGAAAAGACAACCCATAGAATGGGAGAAAATACTTGTAAATAGTATATTTTATAGGGGATTAATATCTAGAATACATAAAGAACTCCTACAATTCAACAAAAACAAAACCCATAATTTAAAAAATGGGCAAAAGACTTGAATAGACATTTCTACAATGAAGATATATAGATGAGCAAAAACACATGAAAAGATACTCAATATTACTAATCAGTAGGGAAATGAAAATCGAAATTATAATAAGATGTATCTTTACACCCACTGGATGGCCATTATCAAAAAAACAAACAAACCAGAAAACACGAAATGTTGGCAAGGATGTGAAGAACTTGGAACACTTGCGCCTTGCTGGTGGGAATATAAAATGGTCCAGCCACTGTGGAAAACGGTACGGTGGTTCCTCAGAAAATGAAATACTAAATTACTCTCCCATTTCTGGGAATATACCCAAAGAAATTGAAAGCAGAGACTTGAATAGATATTTGTTGCTATTTTTTTTTCTTCTTAAGACAGGGCCTTGTTCTGTTGCCCAGGCTGGAGTGCAGGGGTGCGATCTTGGCTCACTGTAGCTTCAACCTCCTGGGCTCAAGTGATCCTCACACCTCAGCCTCCAAAATAGACAGGACTATAGGCATCTGCCACCACACCTGGCTGTTTTTTTTTTTTTTTTTTTTTTTTAAATAGAGATAGGGTCTCACTGTGTTGCCCAGAGTGGTCTCAAACCCCTGGGTTCAAGTGATCCTCCTGCCTCAGCCTCACAAAGCGCTGGGTTTACAGGCATGAGCAACCATGCCTGGTTTGAACAGACACCTGTACACAAATGTTCACAGCAGCATTATTCACAATAGCCAAAAGGTAGAAGCAACCCAAATGCCCATCAACAGATGAATGAATAAACAAAATGTGGTATTAAATAGAAAGCATATTCATACGATGGAATATTTTTTCTTTTGTTCTTTTTTTCTTTTCTTCATACAATGGAATATTATTCAGCCTTGAAAAGGAAGGAAATTCTGGCACAAGCTATATGGATGAACCTAGAAAACATTATGCTAAGCCAGTCACACACAAAAAAACAAAAAACAAATACCGTATGATTTCACTCATATGAGGAACCTAGAGTAGTCAAATTCACAGAAACAGAAAGTAGAATAGTAGTTGCCAGAAGCTGGGGAAAGGGAGAAATGGATACAGAATTTCAGAATGAGAAGATGAAAAAGTTCTGAAGATAGATGGTAGTAATACTGAAAAGCTGCACAACAATGTGAATGTATTTAATACCATTGAACTGTACACTTAAAAATGGTTAAAATGGTAAATTTTGTGTTATGTATATTAGGAAAAAAACAGACCAAAGTCTGTCTCTGTTACTCAATCTTTCTTCCATATTATTTAATATAAACTCTTTTTAAATGCTGTAAAAACACATACCTTTCTGTAAAAGAGTGCTAAGGACCCAGTTCTCTTTGGCCTGCTTATTCCAGTTGAATGTACCTCTTGTGCTTTAGTCAGACTGGTCTGTTTTGGAGAAGCACCAATTAATGAATGAGCAGTAAGTGATACAGGACTCTTGACTTTGGACTCTTGATTTGTATTCATGGAAATAGGTAGTGTGATCTCTGCAGCATCATTTGCAACACCTGAATGTATAAGCATTATTAGAAATAATCTGCATATGTTCTAGGAAAGTTGTCAACTATATATATTTTGTCAATTATATATATACATATATGTGTGTGTAAGAAGGCTACAAAATAGTAATTCTAGGTTATGATTGATTTTTTTTTTTTTTTTTGAGACAGGATCTCCCTTGGTCACTCAGGCTGGAGTGCAGTGGCGCCATCTCAGCTCACTGTGGCCTCGACCTTCTGGGCTCAAGTGATCCTCCCACCTCAAGCCCTGCAAATAGCTGGGACTACAGGTGCAAGCCACCAGGCCTGGCTAACTTTTTTTTTTTTTGAGGTGGAGTCTTGCTTTGTCACCCAGGCTGGAGTGCAGTGGTGTGATCTCAGCTCATTGCAATCTCTGCCTCCCAGGTTCAATTCTCCTGCCTCAGCCTCCTGAGTAGCTGTAACTACAGGCGCATGCCACCACACCCAGCTAATTTTTAAAATATTTTCAGTAGAGACGGGTTTCACCATGTTAGCCAGAATGTCTCGATCTCCTACCTCGTGATCCACCCTCCTTGGCCTCCCAAAGTGCTGGGATTACAGTCGTGAGCCACCGTGTCTGGCCTATATTTTTTTAGAGATGGGAGTTTTGCCATATCACCCAGGTTAGTCTCGAACTCATGAGCTCAAGCCATTTGCCTGCCTCGGCCTCCCAAAATGCTAGGATTATAGGCATCAGCCGCTGCAGCTAGCCATTTTTTTTTTTGAGATGGAGTCTCACTCTGTCACCCAGGTGGGAGTGCAGTGGCCTGATCTCGGCTCACTGAGACCTCTGCCTCCCAGGTTCAAGCAATTCTCCTGCCTCAGCCTCCTGAGTAGCTAGGACTATAGGCATGCACCACCACACCCGGCTAATATTTTTTCTGTATTTTTAGTAGAGACAGGGTTTCACCACGTTTGCCAGGCTGGTCTCAAACTCCTGACTTCAAGTGATCCACCTACCTCAGCCTCCCAAAGTGCTAGAATTACAGGCATGAGCCACTGTGCCAGGTATCTCCACCTTTTTTTTTTTTTTTTTTAAGACAACGTCTTGCTCTGTTGTCCTGGCTGGAGTACAGTTGCCTGATCACGGCTCACTGTAGCCTCAAATTCCCAGGCTCAAGTGATTCTCCTGCCTCAGCCTCCCAAGTAGCTGGGACCACAGGCACACATCACCACGCCAGCTAATTTAATTTTTTGTAGAGATAGGATATTGCTATGTTGCCCAGTCTGGGTCTCAAACTCTTGGGCTAAAGTGATCCTCTTGCCTCAGTCTCCCAAAGTGCTGGGATTACAGGTGAAAGCTACCATGCCCCATATAAATTCTTATTTTCCAGAAACAAGAATATTCGGTTTTGTTTTCCTACTTTAAATTTATTGAAAAAAAAGCAAATTTTGTTCTCATTTTGTATGTGCCTGTGATGCGTTTATAGTTTAAATTTATTGGAAAAAAAAGCAATTTTTTAAACATTTTGAGCACTTGAGATGTTAGTCAAAAAACAGAATTTTTGCTCAGTACATACATATTGGTAAGCTCAGATAAGAACATTTTAAAAGTAGCTCAGAAGTTCGAGACCTGGGCAACATGGTAAAACCCCATCTGTACCAGAAATACAAAAAAATTAGCTGGGAGTGGTGGCACTTGCCTGTGGTCCCAGCTACTCAGGAGGCTGAGGTGGGACAATCACTTGAGCCTGGGAGCAGAGGTTGCAGTGAGATGAGATCATGCTGCTGTACTCCAACGTGGGTGACAGAGTGAGATGCTGTCTCAAAAAATAAAAACAGAAGAAAAGAAAAAGTAAAATCAGTCTAAACAAACAAAGACGACAGTAAATTTATAAAATTTGAAAAAAAAAAAACAACTATAGATTCAAAACAAAAGACAAGGTGGAGCACAGAGGATTTATAGGGCAGTGAAACTACTCTGTATGCAGCTATAGTGACAGCCACATGTCATTATACATTCTCAAAATCAATAAATTATTCAATACCAAGAGTGAACCCTAATGTAAACTATGGGCTTTGGGTAATGTGTCAATAATGTAGGTTCATCAACTGTAACAAATGTAGCATTCTGGTGTGGAATACTGATAATGGGGGAGGCTCTACATGCCTCTGGTAGGAGAAGGGGGAATATGAGAAATGTCTGTACCTTCCTCTGAATTTTGCTGTGAATCTACAACTGCTCTAAAAAATCAAATCTATTAAAAAAAAAAGTATAGATTCAAGAGAAAATAATGAGTTAGAAAAACCGGCCGGGCGCGGTGGCTCAAGCCTGTAATCCCAGCACTTTGGGAGGCCGAGATGGGCGGATCACGAGGTCAGGAGATCGAGACCATCCTGGCTAACACGGTGAAACCCCGTCTCTACTAAGAAATACAAAAAATAGCCGGGCGAGGTGGCAGCGCCTGTAGTCCCAGCTACTTGGGAGGCTGAGGCCAGAGAATGGCGTGAACCCGGGAGGCGGAGCTTGCAGTTAGCTGAGATCTGGCCACTGCACTCCAGCCTGGGCTACAGAGCGAGACTCTGTCTCAAAAAAAAAAAAAAAAAAAAAGAAAAACCATGTGATCTAATCCACTAAGACATTTCTTAAATTTTTATCTCAGAAAAAATATAAAACAAATGCACTATAACGTTACCATGTGATGGAATTATAACTTTATGTCCTGTTGTTCCTGTTAATGGGGCTGTGGCCATTGTTAGAAGAGTTTGACCAGGTAAAATTGATACATTTTCAGCAGTAATGCTTGAAGAAGGAGCGATTTTCAATTTTGTTCCTTCTGTTATGATCTTGCCCATAAGCATTTCCTTTGGGGGGTCCTCTCCAAAGAGTCTTCTCTTAGCACTCCCTGCGGTAGGAGAACTGTAGCGTTCATGGACAGAAATTGGAGACAATGGTTGCATATCTAAAAAAAAAAAATAATAAATTTAAAACAGAAATGTATTCCAAAATAATAAATTAGGTTTACTCATTCACTCAACAGATAGTGAGTTGAGATACTTATGCTGGGCACTAGCTAGATATGAATAACATGGCCTTTGCCCTCATGGAATATATAGTCTACTGGGAGAAAGAGGCATGAAATAAGTCACTATGGTAAAACGTGAAAATTACGATCACTCATCTTCCTGGTTTCTTGAACCTCTGCCTAAATTAAAGGAGCAAAACATTAAGGATAAAGTAGAGGCTGAGAGGTAGAATGATGTGAGCACTAAATTTTAGTAATAGTCCAATATCTCCCAATCATACCTAGTAAAGAGCACCTGAGAAGAAGGGAAGCAAAAGCAAAATCAGGAATTTGGGTCACAGTTTTGCCTCTTTGTGCATATTTGCACTCCCAGCAACTTAAGGCAGTAGCTCTGGCTTTCTAATTCAGTAGATATGGAATTATCTTCAGTAAATCCATCAGAAGATATGAGTAAAGATGATATAAATCTGCTTACCTTGCCTTAATCTGAAGGTTGGCAGTAGTGTGTTGATCAAAAATAAAGTAAGGATTATGGATTTTGCCTTTCTTCCTGTGCTATCCTTTCACAGGATCTGCTTTCCATTCCCTCTCTACCAGCTGCACGGCTTTTTCTAGCCCCTTACAACCCTACATCTTTTCTAAATCTTTTTCCACAATTCTTCCCTCAACCAATGATTCCTTACAGGTAGGTCAATAATATGCTTTTAAAGCAAAAGTATTTATTTATTTATGAGAATGGAGTCTCGCTGGACTGCAGTGGTGCAATCTCAGCCTACTGTGACCTCCACCTCCTGGGTTCAAGCAATTCTCCTGCCTCAGCCTCCCAAGTAGCTGGGACTACAGGCGTGTGCCACCATGCCTGGCTAATTTTTCTATTTTCAGTAGAGACAGGGTTTCGCCATGTTGGCCAGGCTGGTCTTGAACTCCTGACCTCAGGTGATCCACCTGCCTCAGTTGGGATTACAAGCTTGAGTCACCATGCCCAGCCTTCATTATTTATTTTTACATTCACTAATTAGATAGTCATGTAATCTACTTTCTTTTTCTTTTTTTTTGAGATGGAGTCTTGCTCTGTTGCCCAGGCTGGAGTGCAGTGGTATGATCTCAGCTCACTGCAAGCTCCATCTCCTGGGTTCACACCATTCTCTTGCCTAAGCCTCCCGAGTAGCTGGGACTACAGGCGGCCACCACCACACCCAGCTAATTTTTTGTATTTTTAGTAGAGATGGGGTTTCACCGTGTTAGCCAGGATGGTCTCGATCTCCTGACCTCGTGACCTGCCCACCTTGGCCTCCCACAGTGCTGGGATTACAGGCATGAGCCACCGTGCCTGGCCCTGTAATCCATTTTCAAAACATGCTTAAAAGGTATTAAAATGACCCCTAGCGATGATTTAGAAGCTCTCTGTATTAGTGAGATGATTGGGAAAATAGTAACAGTTTAATAAAAATCTTTCCATAATTCTTGGGCTTATGAAAGTAGCTTTTACTTCCCGTCTTCAGTAAACAAGTGCAAATTTCTATAGTAGTTTCCATTACTCCTTTACAAGAGTTCATGTGAATGCCTTATATCTAAGAAATCCACGTAAGCCCTTGAATCTGACTAGGTACATTCAAAGGTGACATTTCAAGGCAAGACTCGAGCTGAAGCCATAAAGTTAGCTGCAAATCCCTTGAAATGATCTTTACTATTCTTGGTAAGTTTTTAAAAAAGAAAATAATTCCCAATATTTTGAAAGTTTTAAATTATAGTATACTGAATATTTTTACTATTTTTTCATTTATCTAAACATTAATAACTGACAGTAAGAAGAGCCTTTTTTTGTTTAACATTTTGACAAGATTTGTAAAGGTCAAAAAACAATTATAATTATTCCCAATAATTAAAATTACTGAGTATTCACATCTTATGCAATCTTGTTTTTTTTTTTTTTTTTTTTTTTTTTTTTTTTTTTTTCCGGAGACAGAGTCTCACTCTGTTGCCAGGCTGGACGCAGTGGCACAGTCTCGGCTCACTGCAACCTCCACTCCTGGGTTCCAGCAATTCTCTTGCCTCACTCTTGTCTTAGCCTCCCAAGTAGCTGGGACTACAGGGGCACACTGCCATGCTTGGCTAATTTTTTGTATTTTAGTAGGGTCTGGTTTCCACTGTGTTGCCCGGGCTGGTCTTGAACCCCTGAGCTCAGGCAATCCGCCTGCCTCAGCCTCCCAAAGTACTAGGATTACAGGTGTAAGCCACTGCGCCAGGCTTTTTTTTTTTTTTTTTTGAGATAGAGTCTTGCTCTGTACCCAGGCTGGAGTACAGTGGTACCATCGCTGCTCACTGCAAACTCCATCCCCTGGGTTCAAGCAATTCTCTTGCCTTAGCCACCTGAGCAGTTGGGATTACAGGTGTGTACCACCATGCCTGGCTAATTTTTGTATTTTTAGTAGAGACGGGGTTTCACCATGTTAGCCAGGCTGGTCTCGAACTCCTGACCTCAGATGATCCACCTGCCTCGGCCTCTCAAAGTGCTGGGATTACAGGCGTGAGCCACTATGCCTGACTTTATGCCCTTACGCAATCTTTTTTTTTTTTTAGGGATGGAGTCTCGCTTTGTCACCCAGGCTAGAGGGCAATGGTGTGATCTCAGCTCACTGCAACCTCCGTCTTCCAGGTTCAAGTGATTCTCTGCCTCAGCCTCCCGAATAGCTGGGATTACAGGCACCCGCCACCACGCCCAGCTAATTTTTGTATTTTTAGTAGAGATGGGGTTTCTCCATCTTGGCCAGGCTGGTCTTGAACTCCTGACCTCATGATCCACCCGCCTCAGCCTCCCAAAGTGCTGGGATTACAGGCGTGAGCCACTGCGCCCGGCCTTTTTTTTTTCTTTTTGAGACAGAGTCTTGCTCCATCCCCCAGGTTGGGGTCCAGTGGTGTGATCTTGGCTCACTGCAACCTCCTGGGTTCAAGTGATTCTCCTGCCTCAGCCTCCTGAGTAGCTGGGATTACAGGCACTCGCCACCACATCCAGCTAATTTTTGTGTTTTGAGTAGAGACGGGGTTTCATCATGTTGGCTAGGCTGGTCTTGAACTCCTGACCTCAGGTGATCTGCCCGCCTCGGCCTCACAAAGTGCTGGGATTACAGGTGTGAGCCACTGTGCCTGGCCTGCAGTCGTTTTTATGATCCTGCATTGCATGTAAAGCAAAGACTGCAGATGGGCAGACAGACAAACACACATACACAATCACACAGAGTCCAAAAATGGATGTACCATACTATGTAACCTGGATACTTGTTCATCTAAGATTTGTTAAGGGATACTATGTGGTCAGGAGATTTTAACTGATTTTTTAAAATCCAAGAACTATATAATCCACAAGATGCACACATCAGCTCGCTACGTCACAAGAGAAAATAAGGAAGAATGAACTAAAATATTTCTATTGGTGAGTTTCAAAATGAACTATTTTAAGAGTATAAATAACTAGTTTATTAGATGAACTTAAGCATTCCAAAGATAATACAAATTTTATTTTGCTTTAAATGTTTTTCTACAGAGACATACACAGGCAAAGCAAGAATATAAATTTGTGAAATTTGGAAAAGTAGGTATTTAGCTTAGTGATACGGTTTGGCTGCATCCCCACCCAAATCTCATCTTGATTGTCATTCCCATAATTCCGTGTCATGGGAGGGACCAGGTGGGAGGTCATTGAATCATGGGGGTGGGTCTTTCCCATGCTGTTCTCCTGATAGTGAATAAGTCTCACGAGATCTGATGATTTTATCAAGGGGAGTTCCCCTGCACAAGCTCTCTTGCCTGCTGCCATGTAAGAGGTGCCTTTGCTCTTCCTTTGCCTTCCACCATGATTGTGAGGCCTCCCCAGGCATGTGGAACTGTGAGTAAATCAAACCTCTTTCCTTTATAAATTACCTAGCTTTGGGTATGTCTTTATTAGCAGCATGAGAAGAGACTAATACACTTATCTTTTTTTTTTCCTTTCTTCTTTTTCTTTTTTTTGGGACATGAGGGGGGTCTCACTATTTTGCCCAGGCTGGGTTCAAACACAATCCTCAATCCTCCTGCCTCAGCCTCCTGAGTAGCTAGGACTACAGAAAGATGCCATCATGCCTGACGTTAGCTTATTTAAACAGTTCTCCATTAGCATTCAGGAAAGATTACATACATTTATTAAATAAATTATATTTAAAATTCTATTAATATAGTATACACTATAGTATATAATATATATATTATTGTATATAATGTAGTGTACAACGAGCTACACAGGGGTGCTGGCACAAGCATCAAGCTCCTTTTTGAATCCTGCTGAAAAAATTAGATTTCTTAATAATATACTCACAAGACTTAAAATTTTCTCTGAAAAGAAACCCAAATACCCTTTGTTACTTTTTCATTCCTTTACCAATGTTGAACCTACCTCTTCGAAGACTCCCACTGTCAGTTCGAACTTCCTTGACTCTTGGGTGCATTAGAGGAGACATTGGCATCATGGGAAGATGTCCCTGTACATTTCCTCCATTTCCTGTTTCAAAGTTATTTGGGAATATAACCTGTAGAAAACAAAAACCCTTGGGTTTACATATAAACTTGCTGATTAAAACTTATTAAAAATGTTTTATTTTCTTTTCTTTTTTTTAGATAAAGTCTCACTCTGTTGCCCAGGTTGGAGTGCAGTGGCACGATTTCGGCTCACTGCAACCTCCACCTCTCGGGTTCAAGTAATTCTCCTGCCTCAGCCTCCTGAGTAGCTAGGACTACAGGTGCATGCCATCACACCCAGCTAATTTTTGTATTTTTAGTAGAGACGAGGTTTCACCATGTTGGCCAGGCTGATCTCGAACTCCTGACTTCAGATGATCCACCCACCTCAGCCTCCCAAAGTGCTGGGATTACAGGCGCGAGTCACTGTGCCTGGCCGAAAAAGTGTTTTCTTAACTTTTATTTTTTACTATTTTATTTCTCTTTCTCACTTCTTCACAAAATACAACTTGGATAAAGTGCTCAATTCTTAATGTTAACAAACTTATGGAAAGAGTTCATTTCATTTAACCTTATAATTTATATAGGTAAGTTACCAACCACAAGAACTAAACTTATGAGGTAGGCAGTATCATTCTCCATTTAGGGATGAGAAAATTGAGGATTTGAAGGTGAAATTTGCCCAAGGTCATACAACTAGTAAGTTATAAGAGCAACGGCTTCAATACTAATCCTTCTTCGAGTTCACAGCTTTTTTGAACTTGAAGGAGTTTGAAGTTCTTCAATGGAAATAAACTGATGAACACTGAAGAGTGGCCCAGTAAGTTACTGTCTGCTGCAAAAGACCAAAGAAATATGGAAGAGAGATTTCAAGCAACCATCTTCTTTTCAATTCCTCCTGGCCTTGGATAGCTCTAGTAGTTTGGAATTAGGGAAAAATTTAAGAAGACTAATGAAGTACATAAGGAGACAAAACAAAGAAGAATCAAAAGACAGGAGTTACAAAAGAATAACAGAAGTAGAGAAAAAAAAAACCTCGATTTCTCACATGATACTACTATTAAAAATGTAATTTGTGTACAACTCTGGGCACACATTTTTAATTTTTATTTATTTATTTATTTTATTTTTTTTGAGACAGAGTCTTGCTCTGTTGTCCAGGCTGGAGTGCAACAGCACCATCTCAGCTCACTGCAACCTCCGCCTCCCGGGTGCAAGCAATTCTCCTGCCTCAGCCTCCCAAGTAGCTGGGATTATAGGTGTGTGCCACCATGCCCGGCTAATTTTTTTGTATTTTTAGTAGAGACAGGGTTTCACCATGTTGGCCAGCCTGGTCTCGAACTCCTGACCTCAGGCAATCCACCCGCCTTGGCCTCCCAAAGTGCTGGGATTACAGTCATGAGCCATTGTGGCCGGCCTTTGTTTTTTATTTTTTAATTCTAAATGCCACTAATGAAAAGTGTTCAATCTTTATACAGACATTTGAAAAATTTTAAATAAGTTTAACGGTTTCCTAGACATGATACCAAAAAGCACAAGCAGAAGAAAAAAATATCTGAATTGGACACCATCAAAATTAAAAATATTTGCATTTCAAAGACACCATCAAGAAAGTGAAGACAGGCCAGGCGCAGTGCCTCATACCTGTAATCCCAGCACTTTGGAAGACCATCCTAGCTAACACGGTGAAACCCCTTCTCTACTAAAAATACAAAGAAATCAGCTGGGCGTGGTGGTGGGTGCCTATAGTCCCAGTTACTCGGGAGGCTGAGGCAGAGAATTGCTTGAACCGGGAGGCAGACGTTGCAGTGAGCCGAGATTGCGCCACTGCATTCCAGCCTGGGTGACAGAGCAAGACTCCGTCTTAAAAAAAGAAAAACAGAAAGAAAAAAAAATTAGCCGGGTTTGGGTGTGGTGGTATGTGCCTGTGGTCTCAGCTACTTGAGAGGCAGAAGGGCCGTTTGGGCCGAGGAAGTTGAGGGTGCAGTCAGTGTGCCACGTTTGCAACACTGCACACCAGCCCGGGCAACAGAGGGAAACCCCACCTTAAAAAAAAAGAGGAAATGAAATACTGATACATTCTACAACATGGATGAACCTTAAAAACATTATGCTAAGCGACAGACACCCAGTCAAAAGGAACTACATTTTTATGATTCCATTTATATGAAATGTCTAGAATAGGCAAATTTACGGAGACAGAAAGTAGATTAGCAGTTACTTAGAGCTAGGGAGAAGATATAGGGGTAGGGAAGTGATAGCTAAAGGATGTACGTTTCTTTTTGAAGTGATGAATATATTCTAAAATTGTGGTTATGGCTGCACATATCTATTTATATACTAAAACCACTGAATTGTACACTTAAAATGGGTGAACTGTATGGCGTAGGAATTCTCTCAATAAAGCTGTTTTATTTTTTATTTTTTATTTTTTTTAATGATAGGATTATCAGCCTTGCCCAGACTCACTTCTTCACAGGTAGGAACTTTGTTTGCAGAAACCTGGAGAGCCTCCCATAGTGCAGAATCATGACTCCATGCTAAACTCTCCAAAATCTGTTCTTCAATGCTGTTCAGGTGTTTCACCATGTCCCTTGAGAGCCCCTCTTCTGAGCGGATCACCACCTCAATAACCTGCAGAGGAGAAAGGTGAGAAGGCAATGTGGTTTCAAGCAGTTAGTTCTAGTCTGGACTTGCATGTAGGACTAGCTGTGGCTTTCTTCTTCTTTTTGAGACAGAGTTTCCCTCTATTGCCCAGGCTGGAGAGCAGTGGTGCGATCTTGGCTCACTGCAACCTCTGCCTCACGGGTTCAAATGATTCTCCTGCCTCAGACTCCTGAGTAGCTGGGATTACAGGCACCTGCCACCACACCTGGCAAATTTTTGTAGTTTTTAGTAGAGCTGAGGTTTCACCATGTTGGCCAGGCTGGTCTAGAACTCCTGACCTCAGGTGATCTGCCCGCCTAGGCCTCCCAAAGTGTTGGGATTACAGGTGTGAGTCACTGCACCCAGCCACTGTGGCCTTATTCTGTGGCACAGAACCAAAATCATCTTTGAACCATAATTCTGTGGCTTACTAACATCTTCTAATTTATAAAGGAGCTTTTAAGTTCTTTAAAATATGTTCACATACATTTCTGTTTTTCACGTTTTATTTTATAAATGACAACCTGAGGCAATGATAGGTGATAACTGGTCAACAGCCCAACAGTGGGAGAAGTCAGGTGTTAGGTTCCAAGTCTAGTTCTATTTTAAATGTATTGTTCCTTTCCAGACTATTTTTTCCGCTAACTCAAAATAACAGAATGAATGAACTATTTAAAGTGACTTTGCTTATATATACTATAATTCTATTTTAATAAGGGAAGTATCCAGAAAAAAGTTTATATACATAAAATATTAATAATAGGAGTGATAATTAGATTATGATGTATGACTTTAATATTCACATTTATTTATTTATTTATTTTGAGACGGAGTCTTGCTCTGTTGCTCAGGCTGGAATGCAATGGCGCCATCTCGGCTCACTGCAATCTCTGTCTCCCAGGTTCAAGCCATTCTCCTGCCTTAGCCTCCCAGGTAGCTGGGACTACAGGCACGTGCCACGATGCCCGGCTAATTTTTTGTATTTTTAGTAGAGATGGGGTTTTGCCATATTAGCCAGGATGGTCTCAATCTCCTGATCTCATGATCTGCCTGCCTCGGCCTCCCAAAGTGCTGGGATTATAGGCGTGAGCCATTGCGCCCGGCCCACATTTATGTTTATGATTTTCTTCAAGCAGCACACATCATTTATGTCGTTTAAAAAAACAAAGGAGGGCGACACAGTGACTCATGCCTGTAATCCCAACACTTTGGGAGGCCACAGTGAGAGGACTGCTTGAGCCCAGGAGTTCGAGACCAGCCTGGGCAACATAGTGAAACCGAGTCTCTACAAAAAAAAAAAGGCATTTAGCTTCTTGAATAAAATAAGGATGTTACAAATAAAAACAAATTAGTATGAGGTTGTTGACAAAACTAAACTTTTTCCTAATGGCAAAAGTTGAATATATACATTAACATTAAAGTAAGTGTATAGTAGAATCACTTCTCCCTAAGAAACCTAAAAATACTTTAATCACACTCAATAATTCACAGAGATAAGCTTTCCAATGACCTGCATTTTCTACAACTTTAATTCAGGCATACTTTAGGTATAAAAATTTAACTCTTCAAACCAATTTTTCTATCACCAGTAGAAAAGTAGCCTAGATGACTAAATATTAACTAAATCATGCCAAGAAGCATAACAGTAGCATTAGTCTTAAATTTCGATACTATGTAACATTAAACGTTATTGACTGTGATGACTAAATGTTATTGAGGGTGATGATGTAGTTCAATAGCTATGACCTCTGTTTTATTTTGAAAAGATAATAAAAATAGTTGCAGTAAGAAAAATACTTAAGATTCATTCACACTGAATTAGCTCAAACTTGGGGAAGAAGCATAATCTATTATTACAGCTTTATTAGTTAGACTATCACCAAAATCAATTTTAGGTCTTTTTTCCTCTTGGTAGAAAGTTTTTTGTTCTTCACCACGCATTTGTTTAACAGGATTATAATTTTCATTCATAAATAGGGAAAATATGAAGTTAAGTACTAGTTCCAGGTCATATTTTCAAGTCTGTGATAACAAAGGAACTGAAGCTATAAGATTGACTTAATTTACCTTCTCACCTTCTCTCTCTCCTTTTTTTTGTTTGAAACAAGGTCTTGCTTAGGTGCCCAGGCTGGAGTGGTGTGGTGGCACAATCATAGCTCACTGTAACCTCAAACTCCTGGACTCAAGCCATCCTCCAGCCTCAGTTTTCCTAAGTGCTGGGATTATAGATGTGAGCCACTGTATGCTCAACTGTCTCTTGTGTTCCTGGTTTCACCCAAAAGGAATACATATTATCATTCTTTTTTCTTGAGACAGAATTTTGCTCTTGTCATCTAGGCTGGAGTGCAAACCTCCACCTCCCAGGTTCAAGCAATTCTCCTGCCTCAGCCTCCTGAGCAGCTGAGATTACAGGTGCTCGCCACTATGCCCGGCTACTTTTTTTTGGTATTTTTAGTAGAGATGGAGTTTCACCATGTTGGCCAGGCTGGTCTCGAACTCCTGACCTCAGGTGATCCTCCCACCTTGGCCTTCCAAAGTGCTGGGATTACAGGCATGAGCCACCGTACCCAGCCAGGAATATATATTTTCAGAACACATCTGGAAACATTTTCCAGATATCACAACAGTGTTTTTCTTCAGCACTAAGATAAATACAATGTTTCTGTGAGAAACACTGTTTTCATCTCATAACAGAACTTTGTTTTCATCTTACCTTATAGAAGTAAAATGGTTGCAAGTTGAGAACTTCAATAATCCAAGGAAAAGTACGAGGTGAGCTATAGGCAAAGAGCACAATTTCCAAACAACAAGCCATCAAGGAATGATGAAATATATCTTGCTCTAAAAGAACCTGGGGGAAGAGAAAGACCACAGTTTAATATTCTTCAGCAATTTCAGTCTTCGCCATTGCACAAAGAAAACTATGGAAACAAGAAACAATAACGTGCAAATTATATTATACTAGATTACTGGAAATAAAAATTTGAGTTCTCAAACTGGTAGTTTTCCTGTAATACCTAATCTTGCTCAGTGGTAGGTAATAAATTTAAATAAGGTGTACATAACAATCTGCTTTGAAATCTGAACAAATAATATGTCAGTATTCCCATCAACAGAAAAGCATGAGAATTGGTTGTTTTTTTTCTTAATGACAGTTAATTGTTTTGTCAACATAAGGATTTATTTATCAAAACAGAAATGAAAGGTAATATGCCACAGTTTAGACAAAAATGTTTAGAAAAAGAAATATTTCACTGAGAAAATAAAAGTCCTACTTTACCATTACATTTAATATAAGTTTTCAGTTTTAAAAACAGTGTTTGTTGCCTTCTTTCTTTCAAATATCACCCCAGATTAGCTGAGCGTGGTGGCTCTCCCCTGTAATCTCAGCACTTTGGGAGGCCGAGGCAGGTGGATTACTTGAGGTCAGGAGTTCAAGACCAGCTTGGCCATCATGGTGAAACCCTGTCTCTACTAAAAATACAAAAATTAGCTGGGTGTGGTGGCGCATGCCTGTAATCCCAGTTACTCCGGAGGCTGAGGCAGTGGAATCACTTAAACCTGGGAGGCAGAGGTTGCAGTGAACCGAGATCACACCACCACACTCCAGACTGGGTAACAGAGTGAGACTCAGTCTCAGAAAAAAACAAAAAACAAAAACAAAAAAACCAAATATCACCCCAAATCAAGAGAGGATAAAAAACAGAAACTCCATCATCAGTTAAACTAGGAGTCATCTGTAACTGTAAACCACAATATATAAAGGATGACAAATTACTCAGCAGAAGGGATGATGGTCAAGCCTAAGGACCTGCAGTGAGACATTTAAAACAAATGAATCTGCTCTAAAAGACATAGCAACTGAGGACACAGGCAGAATGGGAAGTAGGGGTGAAGCACGGGGTGGGTGATCTGAAAGTCTTAGGATCCTCAGGTCCCCACACAACTCCCACTCTATGGGATCAGATGACAGACCTCTATTCTGTCTCCACAGGAATCTACAGGATTATTCTCCAGAGAAATTGAACTGAAGACTCAGAGGTAGAGAACATCAGGCACAGAAAAGACTAAGGTTTTAGTCTTTAGAGACTCTGCAGACTGAACCATAAGATCAAATTTCCCTTCCTTCTTCTGATCCACAACACCAGCAGCCAGGCAAGATGTTAACAGATATGTCTCTGGAGAAACTGAGACATTCCAGAAAAGTTTTATGGGCACCAGCAGATGAGATTCTCTAACACTCTGTGATCATCTGAGGTCAATGGACTTTTTATTTCCACTCTTGAAATAAAAGAGCTTTGAAACAAACTTTTACTGCCTCACTCACACAGCTTTGAACACAAGTTTTTGTGTCTCATTCAAATTTAAGTGGACAACCAAGAATTATCCGACATTTGAGGAAAACCTCTTAACTGAAAAACATAGGTCAAAACAAACAGAAAAGCGAGGTGCAGCAGCATGTACCTGTAGTCCCAGCTACTTGGGAAGCTGAGGCAGGAGGATCACTTGAACCCAGCAGTTGACACTAGCCTGAGCAACATAGCGAGACACCATCGTACTAAAAAAAAAAAGAAAAAAAAAAAGCCAGGTGCGGTGGCTCACTCCTGTAACCCCAGCACTTTGAAAGGCCGAGGCGGGTGGATTAGCTGAGGTCAGGAGTTCGAGACCAGCTTGGCCAACATGGTAAAACCCCATCTCTACCAAAAAATACAAAAATTTGCTGGGCGTGGTAGCATATGCCTATAATCCCAGCTACTCAAGAGGCTGAGGCAGGAGAATCGTTTGAATCCATTGAGGCGAAGCTTACAGTGAGCCAAGATCATACTACTGCACTCCAGCCAGGGCGACAGAGCGAGACTCTGTCCCCCTTCCCCGCCAAAAAAATTAAAGATCCGCTATCTGCAAATGCAGATTTTCGTGAAAACCCTTACAGGGAAGACCATCACCCTTGAGGTTGAACCCTTGAACACAACAGAAAATGTAAAGGCCAATATCCAGGATAAGGAAGGAATTCCTCCTGATCAGCAAAGACTGATCTTTGCTGGCAAGCAATTGGAAGATGTCTGACTACAACATTCAAAAGGAGTCTACTCTTCATCTTGTGTTGAGACTTCGTGGTGGTGCTAAGAAAAGGAAGAAGTCTTACACCACTCCCAAGAAGAATAAGCACAAGAGAAAGAAAGAAGGTTAAGCTGGCTATCCTGAAATATTATAAGGTAGATGAGAATGGCAAAATTAGTTGCTTTCGTCGAGAGTGCCCTTCTGATGAATGTGGTGCTGGAGTGTTTATGGCAAGTCACTTTGACAGACATTATTGTGGCAAATGTCTGACTTACTGCTTCAACAAACCAGATGTCAAGTAACTGTGTATGAGTTAATAAAAAACATAAACTAATATTTTAAAAAAATTAAAAATATTTTTTAAAAAGAGAGAAAAAAGGCTGGACACAGTGGCTCATACCTGTAATCCCAGCGCTTTGGGAGGCTGAGGTGGGTGGATCACCTGAGGTCAGGAGTTGGAGACCAGCCTGACCAACATGGAGAAACCCTATCTCTACTAAAAATACAAAAGTAGCCAGGTGTGGTGGTGCATCCCTGTAATCCCAGCTGCTCGGGAGACTGAGGCAGGAGTATCGCTGGAATCCGGGAGGCAGAGGTTGTGGTAAGCCAAGATCTTACCATTGCATTCCAGCCTGGGCAACAAGAGTGAAACTCTGTCTCAAAAAAAAAGAAAGAAAACAAAAAAAAAAAGAAAAAAGAAAGAGAGAAAAATGGAGAAAAATTCAGGAGAAACAGAGGTGAAGCAGTTAAGAAAACTTCAAATAAATCTAAATTAGTAACTTTAGAGAACATGAAAGAGAAATGAAAATGTAGTTGAAATTAAAAGTTCATTGGGACGAGATGAAAAGTTAAGTAAATATCTTTAAAAGTAGAATAAAAGAGATAAAGAAATGGAAAATAAGAGAAGAAATTAAGAAGGTCAATTCAGAAGGTCCATCATCTGAAAAATAGAAGTTCCAGAAAGATAAATCAGTGGGCAATATATCATTGAAGAAATAACACAATAAAATGACCAAAACTGCAGGGCATAAATTTCTAGACTAAATGGGCAACTCTGTGGGAATGACAAATACATGAATGAAAAAAACACAGTCAGATACATTTTTACAAATTTAAGAATATCAGTGATAAAAGATAAAGATTCCAGAAAAAAAAACAGGTCACATACTACTAAGTGAGAATGCGAATGTCACCGGACTTCTCATTAGTAACAGTGGAATTTATAATAGAAAATAATGCAACAGTGCCTTCAAACTCATAAAGGAAAATGATTGTCAGTCTAAAATTATTTTCTTTTTTTAAGTTAATTTTTTGTTTTTAGGGATGGGGACTTGTTATGTTGCCTAGGTTGGAGTACAGTAGCTATTCACAGTACAATCATCCTACACAGTGTACATACAGTACATATTACAACCTCAAACTCCTGGGCTCAAGCAATCCTCTTGTCTCAGCCTCCCACCAATCTTTTTTTCTTTTTTTGTCTGAGATGGAGTGTTGCTCTTGTTGCCCAGGCTGGAGTGCAATGGCGTGATCTCGGCTCACTGCAACCTCTGTCTCCTGGGTTAAAACTATCCTGCCTCAGCCTCTCCCTAGTAGCTGGGATTACAGGCATGTGCCACCACGCCTGGTTAATTTTGTATTTTTTAGTAGAGACAGGGTTTCACCATGTTGGTCAGGCTGGTCTAGAACTCCTGACCTTAGGTGATCCACCTGCCTTGGCCTCCCAAAGTGTTGGGATTACAGAGGTGAGCCACAGCACCCAGCCTCTCCCATCAATCTTGAATTCTGTACATAGACAACTATCAATCAATTATGAGTCTAAAATAAAGGTACTTATGCAAAATCTTTAAAAGGGACTTTAAGTGAGGTAAGGTTTCTATACTTTACTTAAATTAGTTAAATGGCTATATAAAACATCTATTAAAAAAAAAACTTTACGAGGCTCTAAAAAATGTTCAAGTTACCACAGGAAGGGAGGAAAAAGAAAACAAAATTTAAAAAAAGAGTGAGAACAAAGAGAAAACAAAAATAAAATGGCAGACTTAAGCACTAACATAACAATTACTAAATGTAAGTCATCTAAATTTACTAATTAAATGACAGAGATTAGCAAAGATTAGGAAAAAAAAAAATGACCCAACTATATACTGACTATAAGAAATTCACTTCAAAGATCACTTGAAAAAGGATGAAAAAAAATATGCCACGCAAACATTAATGAAAAGAAGGCAGGAGTGGTTGTGCATAAACATCAGGTAGATTTCAGAGCAAAGAAAATTACCATGGACAGAGAGGAACATTTTATTTATTTATTTAATTTTTAATTTTTTTTTTTTGAGATGGAGTCTCACTCTGTTGCCCAGGCTGGAGTGCAGTGGCGCAATCTTGGCTCACCACAACCTCCGCCTCCCAGGTTCAAGAGATTCTCCTGTCTCAGCCTCCCGAGTAGCTGGGATTACAGGTGCACGCCACTATGCCTGGCTAATTTTTGTATTTTTAGTAGAGACAGGGTTTCACTATGTTGGCCAGGCTGGTCTCGAACTGCTGACCTTGTGATCCACCCAGCTTGGCCTCCCAAAGTGCTGGGATTATAGGCGTGAGTCACCATGTCCAGCCTTATTTATTTATTTTGAGATGCAGTCTTGCTCTGTCTTCCAGGCAGGAGTGCAATGGTGTGATCTTGGCTCACTGCAACCTCTGCCTCCCAGGCTCAAGCAATTCTCCTGCTCCAGCCTCCCAAGTAGCTGGGATTGCAGGCACCTGCCACCATGCCCGGCTAATTTTTGTATTTTTATTTATTTGTTTTTTTGAGATGGAGTCTCACTCTGTTGCACAGGGTGGAGTGCAGTGGTGCGATCTTGGCTCACTGCAGCCTCCACCTCCTAGGTTCAAGCTATTCTCCTGTCTCAAACTCCTGAGTAGCTGGGACTATGGGCACTCACCACCACCCCTGGCTAATTTTTGTATTTTTAGTTGAGATAGGGTTTTGCCATGTTGGTCAGGCTGGTCTCGAACTCCTGACCTCAGGTGATCCACCTGCCTCGGTCTCCTAAAGTGCTGGGATTAGAGATGTAAGCCACCATGCTCAGCCTTTTATATTTTTAGTAGAGACCGTGTTTCGCCATGTTGGCCAGGCTGGTCTCGAACTACTGACCTCAGGTGACCCACCTGCCTCAGTCTCCCAAAGTGCTGGGATTACAGGCGTGGGCCACTGCGCCTGGCCAGGGAGTAACATTTTATAATGATTACAGAGTCAATTCATTAAGAAGGCAGACAGCAATCCTAAATGTGTAAGCATCAAACAGCAGAGCTTCAAAATATGTGGAGAAAAGCTGACAGACTTGAAAGAAATAGACAAATCTATAATCATACATGAATACTTCAACATCCTCTATCAACAACTGATATAACAACTAGACTGGAAATCATGAAGAATATAAAATAACAACATCAACCAACAAGATAAAATTGACATTTACAGAATACTCCATCCGAACATAGCAGAATACAGCAGATCCTTGAATAACAACATTTCGCTCAACATCATTTTGTCATAACAATGAAAAATAACGGATTCCCAGCTGGGGCCACTGTATGAAATTTGTACATTCTCTTATGTCTGCATGAGCTCTCTCTGGGTACTCTGGTTTCTTCTTACATTTCAAAGATATGTACATTAGCTTAACTGACGTATCTAAATTGTGACAGTGTAAGTGTGGGTGTGTGTGTGTCCTATGATGAAATGGTGTCCTGACTAGGGTTGGGTCCCGCCTTTCATCTTGAGCTGCTGAGGTAGGCTCCAGCCACTCATGACCTTGAACAGGAATAACTGGGTAAGTAATAATCTTCCTTATTTTTATTACTCTTTCTCTTATTTATTTCAACGTTTAACATTGTAAGTGTTTTGTCTTTATTTAGAAGTTTGGTGATGTTTTTGTGACTAGACATATGCCAAAGGAACTTAAACTCTTGCTTATATCAGTTAGCCTGTGGTAAAATTGGTTTCATTGTGTGTTGTTTTTGCTTAAAGTCACTGTTTCCAAGAACCTACTGACAAGGTTAAATGTGAAGATTTACATTCTTTTCAAGTGGCCACAGAACATTCACCATGATAAATCATATCCTGGGCTACAAAATAACTAAAACAAATTGAAAAGAATTGAATTCATACAGAGTATGTAGAAGTGGGAAACAGTAATGGCTGAGAGGAGTAAGTGTAACTAACTATAAACGGGTAGCAGGAAGGAGATCTTTAACAGTTCAGTATCTTTATTTTGGTGATGGTTACATAATCTATGCATATGATACAATTTTATACACACACGTACACACTGTTTTAATGTCAATTCCCCAGTTCTGATACTGCAGTATGTAAAACTGTAACCACTGGGGAAACTGGATATAGGATGTGTGGGACTTCTCTGTACTACTTTTGCAACTTTCTGTGAATCTGGAATTATTTCAAAATAAAAAGTTGGCCGGGTGCAGTGGCTCACACCTGTAATCCCAGCACTTTGGGAGGCTGAGGCAGGTGGATCACGAGGTCAGGAGTTCAAGACCAGCCTGGCCAAGATGGTGAAACCCTGTCTCTACTAAAAATACAAAAAAATTAGCCGAGTGTGGTGGCGAGTGCCTGCAATCTTGCCTGGAATCTTGGGATTCCAGCTAGTCGGAAGGCTGTGGCAGAGAATTGCTTGAACTCAGGAGGCGGAGGTTACAGTGAGCTGAGATTGTGCTACTGCACTCCAGCCTGGGCGACAGAGCGAGATTACATATCAAAATAAATAAATAAATAAATAAAAATTAAAAAATTAAAATAAATAAAGTTAAAAAATTTACTTCTTTCAGCTAGGTGAGGTGGCTGTAATCCTAGCACTTTGGGAGGCTGAGGCGGGCAGATCACTTGAGGTAGGAGTTCAAGACCAGCCTGGCCAACATGGTAAAACCCTGTCTTTACTAAAAATACAAAAATTAGCCAGGCGTGGTGGTGGGCACCTGTAACCCCAGCTACTCGGGAGGCTGAGGCATGAGAATCGCTTGAACCCAGGAGATGGAGGTTGCAGTGAGCCAAGATCGTGCCACTGCACTCCAGCCTAGGCGACAGAGCAAGACTCAGTCTAAAAAAAAAAAAATACATATATATATATGTATATTTACTTATTTCTCAGAAAGCCATGGGATTGTATGCACCATCAAGATTATTAGTGTAAACTATGAAAGAGAAAGACACAGAATCCAGGAAAAAGAGAAACCAACACAGAAAATATATGAAAAAAATTTCCAGGTAAACACAAAGAGAAATTCTATTACAATAGTTATGCAGCATCCTTAAGACATCAACCTGTTCCTATTGGGATAGAAAGTTAGAAGACTCCAAGAGTGACTGCAGAGGGAAATAACGAAGGAAGAGGAAACAAAGATCATATGATAGGTTTGAATTTGTAGAAAAATTCTTTTATATAGCTTATTGGAGAGAGTGGTCTGACTTGGTCAAATAGTTAAAGAACCAAAACAAACCGCCCCCCCTCCCCCCACCATTTTATAATCCAAAATCCTTGGAAGGTATGGACAAATGTCTTAACTAACAGTTGCTTTAACAGATGGAGGGATCACTAGCTGGGAATGAAGGACAAAAACAAAAAACAACAAAAAAAAACTTAAAACACACTGATGTGTACCAAAGATGAACTTTATGTTATTTCACATTTCTGCCTAGATGTGATTAGCCTTGCATGTGCTAAAGTCAACTAAATGTCATCCTGGCCAAGTGTGTCCTAGATTGGTGACCCCCACAATGCCTTACAGAGCCTCTCAAAACACTGCTTCCAGGCTGCGACTTTTGGACCTTGCCAGTAGCGCAGAGAGTGGATTTACTTACTGACATGTCCATTCCATGAAGTCTTCGTGTTTCCTGAACCATTACGGTCTCTAGTATTTTATAATACAAAATTTCTGCCAGCTTTAGTCTGTTTACAGCAAAGTCTATTGGGGAAATACAGAGAAAACATGTGTTAATGAATTTTAGTTGTTAAGGACTGAAAAGCAAAAATTATACATAAACTTAAATCTGATACATTAAGAATAGCAGGGTAGCCTGGGAGTGGTGGCTCACACCTGCAATCCTAGCACTCTGGGAGGCCTAGGAGAGCAGATCACCTGAGGTCCGGAGTCTGAGACCAGCCTGACCAACACGGTGAAACTCCGTCTCTACTAAAAATACAAAATTAGCCCGTGTGGTGGTGGGTGCCTGTAATAGCAGCTACTTGGTAGGCTGAGGCAGAAGAATTGCTTGAACCTGGGAGGAGGAGGTTGCAGTGAGTCAAGATCACGTCACTGTACTCCAGCCTGGGCAACTCGGTCTCAAAAAAAAAAAAAAAAGAAATAAAGAAAGAAGAATAACGGGAGAGGAAAAAACTTGAATTTCTAATTTTGGGGGGATTACTTATTTTCAATGCTATGCCAACTTTAGTTTTCTTTTCTTACCTATGTGAGATCCTGGCTGTTCATCTGTTGATTGAGTATAGTGTTGGCAGAAAGTCTCTCCCATTCCTTTTAGTATTTTCATAATGTTTTCCATAGGATTACGCACACAAGATCTACAAAATACAAGAGGACCCTAATTACAAAAACAAACAAACAAACAAAAAAACAACTCTACACCACAGTATTAACATGCCTTCTTTTTTTTTGTTTTTTTGAGACGGGGTCTCACTCTGTTGCCCAGGCTGGAGTGCAATGACGCGATCTCAGCTCACTGTAACCTCTGCCTCCCAGGTTTAAGCGATTCTCCCGTCTCAACCTCCCAAGTAGCTGGGATTACAGGCGCGCGCCACCATACCCGGCTAATTTTTGTAGTTTTAGTAGAGATGGGTTTCACCATGTTGCCCAAGTTGGTCTAGATCTCCTGACCTTGTGATCCACCCACCTCAGCCTCCCAAAATGCTGAAGTAATAGGTGTGAGCCACCATGCCTGGCCCACATGCCTTCTTTCAAGAATTGGTTTTTAGTAGCCAAAGTTGTATACTCAGTTGGAAATCTACATATGTAAGCAAAGCTTTATATGATAACATATTTTAACATGTAAATTACATAATAAAAATACAGATTGTATACACATGTAATATAACTTTGCTGCTGTAAGTTTGACCATACTACGTACCCTATATGAGTGGAATCATGCAGTATTTTGTCTTTTTGTGATTGACTAACTTCACTTAACATAATGTACTAAAGGTTCATCCATGTTGTAGCAAATGGCAGGATTTCCTTCTTTTATAAGGCTGAATAATATTGCATCTCATATCTATATGTGTATCTATATATATACACACACACACAAATACACACACAGTATTTTGTCTATCAATGGACACTTAAGGTGTTTCCACATCTTGGTTATTGGGAATAATGCTGCAGTGAACATGACGTGCAAATATCCCTTTGAGATGCTGTTTTTAATTCTTTTGGATGTATACCCAGAAGTGGTATTGCTGAGTCATATGGTACTTCTATTTTTAATTTTTTGAGGAACCTCCATACTGTTTTCCATAGTGGCTGCACCACTTTACAATTCTACTAACAGTGTGTAAGGGTTCCTATTTCTCCACATCCTTACCAACACCTGCTATTTTGGGTTTTTTGGGGTGATGAGTGGGAAGTGGCTATGCTGATATGTGAGGTATTATCTCATTGTGATTTTGATTTGCAACTCCCTGATAAGTGATATCAGATATTTTTTTCATATGCTTTTGGCCAGTTGCATATATTCTTTGGAGAAATATCTACTCAATCCTTTATACATTTTTAAATTGAGTTATTTGTTGTTCTTGAGTTTTAGGAGTTCTTTACATATTCTGAGTATGAACCCCTCATCTAATATACGGTTTACAATTACTTTTCCCATTCTATAAGCTGTTTTTTTACTCTGTTGATTGTTTTCTTTGCTATGTTAAAGCTTTCAGGTTTGAGGCTGGGCATGGTGGCTCATACCTATATCCCCAGCACTTCGGGAGGCCAAGGTGGGCAGATCACTTGAGGCCAGGACTTGGAGACCAGCCTGGCCAACATGGTGAAACCCTGTCTCTACTAAAAATACAAAAATTGGCCAGGCCTGGTGGCTAACGCCTGTTGTAATCCCAGCACTTTTGGAGGCCAAGGTGGTGGATTACTTGAGGTCAGCAGTTCAAGACCAGCCTGACCAACATGGTAAAACCCCATCTTTACTAAATACAAAAAATTAGCCAGGCATGGTGGTGCATGCCTGTCATCCAGCTACTTGGGAGGCTGAGACAGAAGAATCAATTGAACCTGGGAGGTGGAGATTGCAGTGAGCTGAGATCGAGCCATTGCACTCCAGCCTGGGCAATAAGAGCGAAACTCTCTCAAAAAAAAAAAAAAAAAAATTTTGGGCGTGGTGGCTTATGCCTATAATCCCAGCACTTCAGGAGGCCAAGGCAGGAGGATGATGAGGTCAGGAGATTGAGAACATCCTGGTCAAGACGGTGAAACCCCATCTCTACTAAAAATACAAAAATAGGCCGGGCGCGGTGGCTCACGCCTGTAACCCCAGCACTTTGGGAGGCCGAGGCAGGCGGATCACAAGGTCAGGAGATCGAGACCACGGTGAAACCCCGTCTCTACTAAAAATACAAAAAATTAGCCGGGCGCGGTTGTGGGCGCCTGTAGTCCCAGCTACTCGGGAGGCTGAGGCAGGAGAATGGCGTGAACCCGGGAGGCGGAGCTTGCAGTGAGCCGAGATCGCGCCACTGCACTCCAGCCTGGGCGACAGAGCGAGACTCCGTCTCAAAAAAAAAAAAAAAAAAAAAAAATACAAAAATTAGCTGGGCATAGTGGCAGGTGCCTGTAGTCCCAGCTAGAGGCTGAGGCAGGAAAATTGCTTGAACCTGGGAGGCAGAGTTTGCAGTGAGCCGAGATCACGTCATTGCATTCCAGCCTGGTGACAGAGCAAGACTACGTTCCAAAACAAACAAACAAACAATGGCCACAATGGCTAAGTTTTATTTATTTTGTTTTTTGTAAAGATGAGGTCTTGCTATGTTGCCCGGGCTAGTCTCAAACTCCTGAGCTCAAGCAAAACACCCACCCTGGCCTATCAAAGTCCTGGGATTACAGATATGTGCCATTGCACCTGGCCTCTAATATAGATATCTTAACAATATTAAGTCTTCCAGTCCACAAACACAGATGTCTTTCTTTCTTTTTTTTTTTTTTTTTGAGATAGGGTCTCGCTCTGTTGCCCAGGTTAGAGTACAATGGTGTGATCATGGCTGAGCTCAAGCGACTCTCCCATCTCAGCCTCCCAAGTAGTTGGAATGCATATCACCATGACTAATTTTTAAATTTTTTCTGAGAGACAGGGTCCCATCATGTTGCTCAGGCTGGTCTTTTTTTTTTTTTTTTTTTTTTTTTTTGAGACGGAGTCTCGCGCTGTCACCCAGGCTGGAGTGCAGTCAGGCTGGTCTTAAACTCCTGGGCTCAACTGATCCTCTTGCCTCAGCCTCCCAAAGTGCTGCAATTACAGGCATGAGCCACAACACCTAGTGTTGCCATTTGTGTCTAGACTTTTTTTTCTTTTGCATTCTGTACTTCCTTCTTTTCCCTTATTGACATATTTGTATAGTTGCTTTGTCACTGCTTTTCAACTTACTCATGTTTGAACAGTAGTTCAATCCAGATCTATTTACTCAAATGATATGGAAGGTAGATCCAGGACAGTCTTCCTACCTTACCGGCAGTATGCTTTTCTTCTGAGCTATTTCTGAGGCTGGAGATTGTTCCGTCTACTTTCTTGTATCCCGAACGTTTGAGGAATGGGGGAGAGCTCAGCTATGTTCAGCTTTTCTTGGAGAACTAGGGTTTTGCTTTGTCTTCTGAGATTTCGTTAAATACTCCCATTCCAGGGTTCACCATTCCTAGTCAGGGACGTCTAGTTATATGAGGATCTCTCCCCCATATCATCATGGAATGTTGGAAAATGGCAGCCCTTGGCAGTTGTTTATATTTCTGCTGGGATCCTGGTGGTGGTACATATAAACTTTTCACTTGGGGAGATTTGTATGACTTTTTATCTGTCTGCCTGCTCCCCCACTTGTTTCTCTCCAAATCTGAAGTATTGATGAGAATTCTCAAGATCTATCACTATACCCTCTTTCTCCAACACTGCTTAGGGATAGGGATACCAGAATCATCAATTTTCTTTTTGATCTCTACTTTGGAAATTTATGTCATGAAATCATCTCTCTCTCCTCATTTGGTTGCCACTGATAAATATTTTGCTGGTTTTTACTATTCTCTTATTTTATTAGGTATTAGGAAAGAAGGTTCTCTGATCTGGCTTCATTCTACCATCTTTACCAGGAACCATGCTTCCTCAAAAAAGAAAAAGTCCGGGCGCGGTGGCTCAAGCCTGTAATTCCAGCACTTTGGGAGGCCGAGACGGACGGATCACGAGGTCAGGAGATCGAGACCATCCTGGCTAACACGGTGAAACCCCGTCTCTACTAAAAAAATACAAAAAACTAGCCGGGCGAAGTGGCGGGCGCCTGTAGTCCCAGCTACTCGGGAGGCTGAGGCAGGAGAATGGCGTAAACCCAGGAGGTGGAGCTTGCAGTGAGCTGAGATCCGGCCACTACACTCCAGCCTGGGCGACAGAGCGAGACTCCATCTCAAAAAAAAACCAAAAAAACCTGTATAAAATTCCATTTTATGGGCTGGGCACGGTGGCTCATGCCTATAATCCCAGCACTTTGGGAGGCCCAGGAGGGCAGATTACCTGAGGTCGGGAGTTCAAGACCAGCCTGACCAACGTGGAGAAACCCCATCTCTACTAAAAATACAAAATTAGCCAGGCATGGTGGCGCATGCCCGTAATCCCAGCTATTCAGGAGGCTGAGGCAGGAGAATCGCTTGAACCCACTAGGCAGAGGTTGCAGTGAGCCAAGATTGTGCCATTGCACTCCAGCCTGGGCAACAAGAGCAAAACTCTGTCTCAAAAATAAATAAATAAATAATTTCATTTTTATGGCTGTACCACCAATATGCAATTAGTCCCCTATCTAATGGACATTTAGAATCTAATGGACATTTAGAATGTCCCCATTTAAAATTAATGTATGCCCTTATACAGGTGATCTTTAGAAACAAACATAAAAATAAATTAAAAAATAAAGTCAATGTAAAATCAAAACATGCATAACTCAGGGGTAGTTAAAGAGTGAAATATCAGTGCTAAATAATCTTTAAGGTACACTTATCTCTAAAAGTCTATACTCCCATGAAATAACATTATATATAATTATTTTTAAGAGATAAGGTTGGCCTGGCATGGTTGCTCATGCCTGTAATCCCAGCACTTTGGGAGGCCAAGGCAGTTGGATCACTTGAGCTCAGAAGTTCAAGATCAGCCTGAGCAACATGGCAAAACCCTGTCTCTACAAAAAATATAAAAAATTAGGCATGGTGGCTTGCACCTGTAGTTCTAGCTACTTGGGGGACTGAGGTGGGAGAGTTGCTTGAGCCCAGGAGGTGGAGGCTGCAGTAAGCTGTGATTGCGGCACTGCACTCCAGCCTGGGAGACAGCGAGACCCTGTTTCAAAAAAAAAAAAAAGGGAGCGATAAGGTCTCCCTATCTTGGCCAAGCTGGAATTAGTCTCACTATGTTGGCCAAACTAGCTTCCCAAGTAGCTGGGACTACAGGTGTGTGCCACTGTGTCCGACTGTTATACATAATTTTTAATAGGTACTTCAATATGGATTTAGGTCAATATATTTTGTGATTGAAATGGTATAGTAAAACTTGCCAGATGAACATCCACTATCTTGAGAATTCTGAATATACTAAAAACAGAATGGAATAAGAAATCTAATTTTAAAAAGACATTTGAAAATGTAACAGTATTATACATACTCAAAAATATTTGTAAGTTGGTCACTTGGTGCATTTTTCAGACCAGCCACAATACTCTGTAACCGGCTGACACTTTGGGTGGCTGATGCAACAGGAGTAATGACTGCTTCTTTTTCTCGTAAATATCTCCGTCCTGTCAGAGGGGTAGAAGGTGCAAATGACCTTTTCTGTCAGAAAAGAAAAATCTGTGAGTTTTTAAAAGTTACCATCTTCCTTATTATATGTTTAATTCAGTGCATTTACCATCTTCTCTACTCATATTTAAAATATCCATGAAATTTTTAGCAATACTATGCTAATAACATCCTTATATTTGAATAACACTTTTTTAAAGCACTTTCTACCTATAATTTCATTTAATCTTCACACCACTGATTTGAAAGATAATGTATACATACTTTAATTTTATATATGAGGAAATAGGAACAGAGAAATTTAAAAACGTGTTTCAGTTGACTAAGTTAATGTCAAAGCTTGGACAAAAACTTAGGTTTTACTATGTTCTAGACAAGTGAATTTTCCATTAGATCTCTTCCTCCAACCCATTTTACACATAAATACAGGGTTAAGCCTTGGCCATTAACAATCAAGTCCAGAGTTTTATGGCTGAAGTTACAGAAAAACACATAGTTTGTGTCATGGGTAGGAAAGCAAGCTAAAATTTAAAGCAATGTAACAGAGGCTAAGTTGAAGCAAAGAAAGAACGGTAAGAAAGGAAAACTTCCTCTTCATGCCAAAAGACATATACTCTACTAATAAACCCAGGCATGCTGAGAAAATGGATATAAAATATGAAAATAGTAAGAAATAAGGTAAAAATACTAAATGCCAGTTTTAAAAATTACCTTTTAAGGCTTTCATGGGAAATATGAATTAGTAGAAGAAACTCAAGATTTAACTTGAAAGATGCTTCTGCTGTTAGTAGAATCAGACACACAGAGAAAAAGATCATTCAAGATTGAGGCCAGGCTAGGTTATATTACTTTTTCAAAGTGTTGTTGAAGGTTATACTCCACATTAGCCTGTGCGGTCAGTTTCCCTAATGGGGTGTCACCAGTGAACTTTCGAGGTGTTCCAATTTCCTCTTCTGCGTCTGCCCCCAAAAAGATCCTCTCATCAAAATCACCAACAGTTAGAACATACTCTTCGTACTCCTTATTCACTGCTTTGCTGCAAAGAGAATTATTATAAGCTGTAATACTAAGTTACACAATGGATTTATTTTGACTTGAAGATAGATTTAGTGTTTACAGCTTAGAAAATCTGACAACTTTCTAATTTTTATTAACTCTGCCCATCTAACAATATCAGAGGGTCCTACCTGATTATGGACATTCTTCACATTCACACAACCAATAAATTACTTTGAAAAGTGAGAGACTACATATACTTAATCTGAAAACTAGTTGAATCTAATTATGAAAATGGTTTCTGATCACTAAGGAAACAATAGTGGCTTTGAAATATGGCAGGTGGAGGTTGCAGTGAGCCAAGATTGCGCCACTGCCCTCCAGCCTGGCAACAGAGCAAGACTCCGTCTCAAAAAACAAAAGGGCCGGGCGCGGTGGCTCACGCCTGTAATCCCAGCATTTTGGGAAGCCGAGGTGGGCAGATCATGAGGTCAGGAGATCGAGACCATCCTGGCTAACATGGTGAAATCCCATATCTACTAAAAATACAAAAAATTAGCCAGGTGTGGTGGCAGGCGCCTGTTGTCCCAGCTACTCAGGAGGGTGAGGCAAGAGAATGGCCTGAACCTGGGAGGTGGAGCTTGCAGTGAGCCAAGATCGCGTCACTGCACTCCAGCCTGGGCAACAGAGCGAGATTCCGTCTCAGAAAAAAAAAAAATATATGGGTACTGCCAACAAGTGATTAGTGAAAGAATGTAAAGTGAAATACAGAGTCATTGGGTTCATTTATTAGTTTCTCAAGAGAACAGCTGTTTTTTGTTTGTTTGTTTGTTTGTTTGTTTGAGACAGAGTCTCGCTTAGTCGCCCAGGCTGGAGTGCAGTGGCGCGATCTCGGCTCACTGCAAGCTCCGCCTCCCGGGTTCACGCCATTCTCCTGCCTCAGCCTCCCGAGTAGCTGGGACTACAGGCGCCCGCCGCCTCGCCTGGCTAATTTTTTGCATTTTTAGTAGAGACGGGGTTTCACAGTGTTAGCCAGGATGGTCTCGATCTCCTGACCTTGTGATCCGCCCGCCTCGGCCTCCCAAAGTGCTGGGATTACAGGCGTGAGCCACCGCGCCCGGCCTGTTTGTTTGTTTTTAAGACAGAGTCTCACTCTGTCACCCAGGCTGGAATGCAGTGATGCGATCTTGGCTCACTGCAGCCTCTACCTCCCAGGTTTAAGCAATTCTCCTGCCTTAGCCTCCCGAGTAGCTGGGACTACAGGCTTGCACCACCATGCCCAGCTAGTTTTTGTACTTTTAGTAGAGATGGGGTTTCACCACATTGGCCAGGATAGTCTCGATCTCCTGACCTTGTGATCTGCCCACCTCAGTCTCCCAAAGTGCTAGGATTACAGGTGTGAGCCACCACGCGCCTGGCCGAGTAGCTGTTTTAAATGCCAATTGGCTGGGTGTGGTGGGTCATGCCTGTAATCCTAGCACTTCGGGAGGCTATGGTGAGAGGATTGCTTGAGGCTAGGAATTCGAGGCCAGCCTGGGCAACACAGTGAGATCCCATCTCTAAAAAAATAAAAATAAAAATAAATACGTAAGTGTCAATGATTTTTTTTTTTTTTTTTTGAGATGGAATCTTGCTCTGTCACCTAGGCTAGAGTGCACTGGTGTGATCTCAGCTCACTGCAACCTCTGCCTCTTGGGTTCAAGTGATTCTCCTGCCTCAGTCTCCCAAGCAGCTGGGATTACAGGTGCCACCACACCCAGATAATTTTTGTATTTTTAGTAGAGATGGGGTTTCACCATGTTGGCCAGGCTGATCTCAAACTCCTGACCTCAAGTGATCAGCCCACCCCGGCCTCCCAAAGTGTTGGGATTACAGGCGTGAGCCACCATGCCCGGCCTCTTTCTTTTTTTCTTGGTTTATTTTTGGAAATACGGTCTCGCTCCGTTACCCAGGCTGAAGTGCAGTGGTGCAATCATAGCTCACTGCAACCTCAACCTCCCAGATTAAAATGATCCTTCCACCTCAGCCTCCCAAGTAGCTGGGACTACAGGCTCACACCACTACGTCCAGCTGATTTGTGTATTTTTCGTAAAGACAGGGTTTCACCATGTTCCCCAGGCTGGTCTCCAACCTTCTGAGCTCAAGCGATCTGCCTGCCTTGGTCTTCCAAAGTGCTGGGATTACAGGTGTGAGCCACTGTGCCCAGCCTTGATTTTTATTTTTATTTGAGACGAGTCTTGATCTGTTGCCCAGGATGGAGTGCAGTGGGGCAATCTCAGCTCACTGCAACCTCCACCTCTTGGGTTCAAGCGATCCGCCTACCTCAGCCTCCCAAGTAGCTGGGACTACAGGCATGTGCCACCATGCCCAGCTAATTTTTCTATTTTTAGTACAGACCGGGTTTCACCATTTTGGCCAGGATGATCTCAATCTCCTGACCTCGTGATCTGCCTGCCTCGGCCTCCCAAAGTGCTAGGATTATAGGCATGAGCCACCGCGCGCCTGGCCGGGTAGCTGTTTTAAATGTCAATTCGCTGGCTGTGGTGGGTCATGCCTGTAATCCTAGCACTTTGGGAGGCTATGGCGAGAGGATTGCTTGAGGCCAGGAATTCGAGATCAGCCTGGGCAACACAGTGAGATCCTGTCTCTAAAAAAATAAAAATAAAAATAAATACCTAAGTGTCAATAATTTTTTTTTTCCCTGAGATGGAATCTCACTCTGTTGCCTAGGCTAGAGTGCAGTGGCATGATCTCGGCTCACTGCAACCTGTGCCTCCTGGGTTCAAGCAATTCTCCTGCCTCAGCCTCCCAAGTAGCTGGAATTACAGGTACCTGCCACCACACTCAGTTAATTTTTGTATTTTTAGTAAAGATGGGGTTTCACCATGTTGGCCAGGCTGATCTCAAACTCCTGACCTCAAGTGATCGGCCCGCCTTGGCCTCTTGAAGTGTTGGGATTATAGGCGTGAGCCACCATGCCCGGCCTCTTTCTTTTTTCCTTTTTTTTTTTTTTTTTGGAAATAGGGTCTCACTCTGTCACCCAGACCGAAGTGCAGTAGTGCAATCACGGCTCATTGCAACCTCAATCTCCCAGATTCAAACGATCCTCTCACCTAAGCCTCCCAAGTAGCTGGGACTACAGGCTCACACCACTATGTCCGGCTGATTTTTGTATTTTTTGTAGAGACAGGGTTTCACCATGTTGCCCAGGCTGGTCTCCAACTTTCTGAGCTCAAGCAATCTGCCTGCCTTGGCCTTCCAAAGTGCTGGGATTACAGGTGTGGGCCACCGTGCCCAGCCTTGATTTCTTAAAATAAATGTATTTAAAGCCAACAAGTCTTAGTGACAATATCCATTCAATGCCACTAAAGCAGACAGAACTTGAATTTGGAGGTCTTACTTTGATATAATGTTATGCTTAACAAATTTCAACAAATCAACAAATACGACAGCTTGTGATATGCCAGGCACCACTAGTACCAGATATTTACCTATTATCAGTAAAACTTGAAAGGTCCAGGAGGCATTCTCCTTTTAATATCTGTGAAGAAAAAATTATTTTGGGACACTATATAATTAAGCATATTAATACACACACAAACATGAAATTTATCTAAATTTCCATATTGTTATAACACACACACACAAAACAGAATAATTAAATATTTCTTTCAGACTAGGATAAACTATTTAGCATGCAAATAACATTAAAAAAAAAATTTTTTTTTTGAGACAGGGTTTGGTTCTGTCACCAGGCCTGGAGTGCAGTGGTACAATCACGGCTCACTGCAGCCTCAGCCTGCCAAGTAGCTGGGACTACAAGCGTGCACCACCACACCCTACTAATTTTTGTATTGTTTGTAGAGACGAGGTTTTGCCATGTTGCCCAGGCTCGTCTGGAACTCTTGGGCTCAAGCAATCCACCTGCCTTGGCCTCCCAAGGTGTTGGCATTACAGGCGTGAGCCACCTCGCCCAGTCCCTGGGATCCTTTAAAAAAAGTTTACTTTGCTAGAGATGTTTAGCATACAGACAATGGGCCATAATATAGATATCTGAGGAACACAAAACTGAATACAAAAGTTTGCATAAAAGAAGAAGAAACCAGTAAGGGAAGAATTTATGCTTAAAGAAAAATCTCTTAATATTTGAAAAGTGGGATACGTAATCCAAACCCCTCCTTTACCAAAGAGAAATCTTGAGGCCTAACTACATTTAATGGCTTGATGTTGGGGAAGTAAGAAATTGAGACCCAGAGGAACAAGCCAATTCATAAATGTAGAAATAGCTAAGTTAATTACTAAGGAGAAAATGTCCAGAATGCACACAGATAGCTTACAAGTGGCTACAAAACTATCATGGATTTTCTGCTCGATTTACATGGAATTAAAACTGTGGTTGTTGGCCGGGCGCGGTGGCTCAAGCCTGTAATCCCAGCACTTTGGGAGGCCGAGACAGGCGGATCACGAGGTCAGGAGATTGAGACTATCCTGGCTAATACGGTGAAACCCCGTCTCTACTAAAAAAAATACAAAAAAAAAAAAAAAAATAGCCGGGCGAGGTGGCGGGCGCCTGTAGTCCCAGCTACTCGGGAGGCTGAGGCAGGAGAATGGCGTAAACCCGGGAGGCGGAGCTTGCAGTGAGCTGAGATCCGGCCACTGCACTCCAGCCTGGGTGACAGAGGGAGACTCTGTCTCAAAAAAAAACAAAAAACAAAAAACAAAAAACTGTGGTTGTTATACATCATCCGACTTTTAGTCAACAGTCAGCCGTTATTCAAATTGTGGCAGTAAATTAGTCAGCTTATTCTGACTTCCTGTTTTTCCTAATTCTTTGTCAGCCCTACTCTGATGTTCTGTTCTTTACAATTCTTTATCAGTACCTCCTACACAGTCCCTGATAGCTGGGACTGCGGTTGCCTCTGACAGTATGTTTACCTAACAGAACATATAGTTGGTCACATTTTTCAACAGCTCTGTTTCTCACATCACACAAGATCATAAGGAAATTCCGAATCACAGTAGAGGCTAAAGCCTGGGAATCCTGACCCTAAGTTCTATAATGCTGAGAACTTGCTTAAAACTCTTTTTTCTTCTGACACTACTGCTGCTGACCTGTAAACATCTCAGTCATCTAATTATAAGTACAGTACCTTCCTGTCAAAGAGTTTTGAAATATATGGCTTAAAGTAGTGCTCCTTTATTCCTTTTGCTTCTACTAGAAGTCCATCATGCAGTTCACACAGTACAGCAATGATGCAGGGCGGCTCTTCAGAAGCCCTAAAGTCAGCAGTATGAAAATCAGACGGTAAACCTAGTTTGACAGTGTAGGAAGAGCAGAGGGAAAAAAAAAATATGCTCAACTTTCAAAAATCTTTTTCCAAAAACTGATAATCAGTTTTCAAAAATAAATAAAAGGTCTTACCTTTAAATGATGGATTTAGCAAGTCTTGTCTATTTGGGCACATAATCGCATTGGCAAAAATCAGATCCAAGCAGCATAGAAGTAAATGATAAGAGTTTACTAAGTCATCCCCAATCATCCGAAAATTACCTTTATAAGGGGGGAAAAAAAGAAAAGACACAAAAACCAGAAACCTCTCAAGTCAAATAGAACCAAGTTCCCACAGTAGAAATGTAAGACCACTGAAAGTGTCATCTTACCCTTAGTATAAACAAAAAGTGTCCAACAGAAATTAAACAGATCCTTAACACTGCAAGGAATCCTCCTAAAAAGGGAAAAAAATTACTTTTTGTCTGACTAGCTTGCTAAATATCATGTAAACTGAAATAGTAAATATAAATATCAAATAGATCAAATCACACATGAAATTCCATTCATGAAGAAAAGTTATCTACTATTTATGAAATGGACTTAAGTAAGCCTTTACAATCTACATAAAATAATCAGAACATAGGGCCAGGTGCGGTGGCTCACGTCTGTAATCCCAGCACTTTGGGAGGTCGAGGTGGGTGGGTCACCTGAGGTTATGAGTTGGAGACCATCTTGGCCAACACGGTGAAACCCCATCTCTACTAAAAATATAAAAAATCAGCCAGACAGGGTGGTGCACACCTGTGACCCCAGCTACTCAGGAGGCTGAGATAGGAGAATTGCTTGAACCTGGGAGACAGAGGTTGCAGTGAGCTGAGATCACGACACTGCACTCCAGCCTGGGCAGCAGAGCAAGACTCCATCTCAAAAAAAAAAAAAAAAAAAAAAAGAAAAATAAGTAAAAGTATTATTCTGAATTTCCAAATATGGATAATTGTACATGGATTTAAAAAGAAAATAATTAAGCTCTTTGCAGGAATACTTTTCATAAAAAACAGACTTTCGAAAAAGTACATTCTCTTAGTTTGTATCATAATCTTTTTGTCAATTATGTAAGGATTAAGGGCTCACCTCTGCTTCCGGCTTCGCAGTAACTTTGGTGGTTCTTCATATGGATTTTGAAATATATCTAAAAAAATTGGCTCATATTTTTTGAATATTACAGTAGACACCTCAAAATTTCTCTCTAGCCTTTCTATACGTTCACGAAATTCTTGTGGTAGATTTGACATGTCCATCCACTTCTTCATTTTACTAAAAAATTGTATTAAACTAAAAAAAAAAGGGAGGAGAAAAAAGTCACCTTTAAAATTCATTTATATAACGGATTGAAAGGAAATATTCTATTCACGACTAAGATTCTTTATTAAAAAGCCAGGCCTCCCAGGCAACATAGTAAGACCCCAACTCTACAAAAATTAAAAAAATTATCTGGGTGTGGTGGCACGTGCCTGTAGCTCCAGTTACTCCGGAGGCTGAGGTGGGAGAATTGCTTGAGTCTAGGATGTCGAGGCTGCAGTGAGCCTCGATCATGCACTCCAGCCTGGGTCACAAAGCAAGACACTGTCTCACATGAACAAAGAACAAACACCATCCCTCAAGCCTAAATTTAATTAAAAAAAAATCCTCATTATGAAACCACTTTGGTTCCCAGGATCACCAGGAGAATACAGGTTATTAATTAGTGGTCATCACATAGAACGTTACTTCTATGGAGGGAGCAAGAGCGCCTATCTACTTCCTTTATTCTCTATATTACCTAGACAGTATTCTGCATAAAATTTACAAAGTTAATGTTAGTTAACAGATTGATAGGTTATAAAATTAGTTTGAGGAAAAACAGAAGTCTCCCAAATGGAAAGACAATTTCATTTTCCAAATGGGAATTTGATTATGAAGCACCAGATTGTTATAGGTTAGGAGTAAAACTCAAGAGTTTGAGTTCCAATGCGTGGTTCCACCACCAAAAGTAAAGGTAGCACATACTCAGAAAAAAACTTAATAGCTCTGCTGCCCAGGCTGGAGTGCAGTGGCACCATCTTGGTTCACTGCAACTTCCACCTCCTGTGTTCAGGCAAGCCACCGCGCCCAGCCCAATTCTGGGTATATTTTTTTATGTCTGTATGTTAGTGTGGTCTTAGATAGAAAACTTGCAATGTCAAAGCTCACTTAATTAAAGGTCTAGCAATATACACAGAATAATACTTGTAATTTTTTTTTTTTTTTTTTGAGATGGAGTCTCACTCTGTCACCCAGGCTGGAGTGTAGTGGCATGATCTTGGCTCACTGCAACCTCTGCCTCCCAGCTTCAAGCAATTTTCCTGCCTCCACCTCCTGAAAGCTGGGACTACAGGCACGCACCACCATGCCCGGCTAATTTTTGTATTTTTAGTAGACAAAGTTTCACCATGTTGGCCAGGATGGTCTTGAACTCCTGACCTCAGATGATCCAACTGCCTCAGCCTCCCAAAGTGCTGGGATTACAGGCGTGAGCCACCGCACTCGGCCCTATGTTCTGATTATTTCATGTAGATTGGAAAGGCTTACTTAAGTCCATTTCGCCCAGCCAATACTTATAATTTCTTTTTAAGGTGACAGAAGACATTAACAGAAAATTATCCAATGCTATGTAATATGTTTTGGATGTTTTGTCCCCTCCAAATCTCATGTTGCAATGTAATTTCCTTGGCTGGGCATGGTAGCTCATGCCTGTAATCCCAACACTTTGGGAGGGTGAGGCTGGAGGATCATCTGAGTCCACCAGTTTGAGACCAGCTTGGGCAACACAGTGAGACCTCGTCCCTACAAAAAATGTAAAAGTTAGCAAAACATGGTGGTGTGTGCCTGTGGGCCCAGCTACTCAGGGAGCTGAGGCAGGAGGATCACTTGAGCCTGAGGGGTTGAAGCTGCAGTGAGTCATGAACATGCTATTGCCTGGGCAAGAGAGTAAAAGACTTTCAAAAAAACAAAAAAGAGGCCGGGCGCGGTGGCTCACACCTGTAATCCCAGCACTTTGGGAGGCCGAGGCGGGTGGATCACGAGGTCAGGAGATTGAGACCATCCTGGCTAACAAGGTGAAACTCTGTTTCTACTAAAAATTAGCTGGGCATGGTGGCGTGAGCCTATAGTCCCAGCTACTCAGGAGGCTGAGGCAGGATAATGGCGTGAACCCAGGAGGCGGAGGTTGCAGTGAGCCGAGATTGTGCCA